>NC_064618.1:387835917-388150792 GCF_023898315.1 Schistocerca nitens
GCAGCGTCAGTGGCGCCAGGAGCAGAGGGGAGCGCGCCATGCGGACTCGGCGCCAGCCGCATGCCGACTGCGGCCAACGCTCCGCCGGCCGCTCGCCACGCAACTCCGTCTGCGCATGCGCGCCACTCACGCGACCGGCTGCTTGCCACCAGCCTCCAGTTGACGGACGTAGTACTATGACTCCCGATATTCCCATTCGTTGTAATTGTTCGAAAAATTTCCTTCGGATTCGTCACTGTGCGCTCATCTCGACCACTGTTGCAGATGACCTTCGTGAGGGCGATTTAGAATATGGAAGTCAAAGATATCAATTCACTCAGTATTGACGACATAAAGGTTTTCTGGGTTCGGTACCGCGTCATCTTCCCGTGCGTACTGTTGAAATATTCGTGGAACTTGTGTAGCTCCGTTTCACCATGAGGCCATATAGCGAACGTGTCGTCCACGTATCTAAACCAGCAACGTGGTCGTAAAGGAGTTGAACCGAGGGCCGTTGCTTCAAAGGCTTCCATGAATATGTCGGCTGCCAGCGGAGATAGGGGGGACCCGCTGCCAGCAATCAGAGCCCAACAGACCGCACTGTCAACACGGGGCACGAGCACTACCGGCGAGTAACTGCCGCCGCGCGGCCGACCTCCAGCACTTTGTATACAGCAGCAAACTTCTCATTCGACGGTGGCCACCAATCGTGGCACATAACACGAGGGCCAATGGACAACAGAGGTCACGTTCTCCCTCCGCCGCAATAACCTATTAAAATAAAGTTCTCTCTCCTTCATCCTTAAGTGACCAATAAACTAAATACCTTTATAAAATTATGACGTAATGGCTTGCGCAGTGAACACTAACAACAAAACATAAAGGACACTGCATACCTAGAACGCACCATTAGACCCAGAAGAAGGCCGGTGCAATCGTGGCCGAAACGTTGGCATTTTTATAGCAACAGTAGTTTTTACATTATGACGCGGTACCAAACCCAGAAAACTTTTATGTCGACAGACTCTGGCCGCGGAAGCCTACGCAGTTACACTCCTGGAAATTGAAATAAGAACACCGTGAATTCATTGTCCCAGGAAGGGGAAACTTTATTGACACATTCCTGGGGTCAGATACATCACATGATCACACTGACAGAACCACAGGCACATAGACACAGGCAACAGAGCATGCACAATGTCGGCACTAGTACAGTGTATATCCACCTTTCGCAGCAATGCAGGCTGCTATACTCCGATGGAGACGATCGTAGAGATGCTGGATGTAGTCCTGTGGAACGGCTTGCCATGCCATTTCCACCTGGCGCCTCAGTTGGACCAGCGTTCGTGCCGGACGTGCAGACCGCGTGAGACGACGCTTCATCCAGTCCCAAACATGCTCAATGGGGGACAGATCCGGAGATCTTGCTGGCCAGGGTAGTTGACTTACACCTTCTAGAGCACGTTGGGTGGCACGGGATACATGCGGACGTGCATTGTCCTGTTGGAACAGCAAGTTCCCTTGCCGGTCTAGGAATGGTAGAACGATGGGTTCGATGACGGTTTGGATGTACCGTGCACTATTCAGTGTCCCCTCGACAATCACCAGTAGTGTACGGCCAGTGTAGGAGATCGCTCCCCACACCATGATGCCGGGTGTTGGCCCTGTGTGCCTCGGTCGTATGCAGTCCTGATTGTGGCGCTCACCTGCACGGCGCCAAACACGCATACGACCATCATTGGCACCAAGGCAGAAGCGACTCTCATCGCTGAAGACGACACGTCTCCATTCGTCCCTCCATTCACGCCTGTCGCGACACCACTGGAGGCGGGCTGCACGATGTTGGGGCGTGAGCGGAAGACGGCCTAACGGTGTGCGGGACCGTAGCCCAGCTTCATGGAGACGGTTGCGAATGGTCCTCGCCGATACCCCAGGAGCAACAGTGTCCCTAATTTGCTGGGAAGTGGCGGTGCAGTCCCCTATGGCACTGCGTAGGATCCTACGGACTTGGCGTACATCCGTGCGTCGCTGCGGTCCGGTCCCAGGTCGACGGGCACGTGCACCTTCCGCCGACCACTGGCGACAACATCGATGTACTGTGGAGACCTCACGCCCCACGTGTTGAGCAATTCGGCGGTACGTCCACCCGGCCTCCCGCATGCCCACTATACGCCCTCGCTCAAAGTCCGTCAACTGCACATACGGTTCACGTCCACGCTGTCGCGGCATGCTACCAGTGTTAAAGACTGCGATGGAGCTCCGTATGCCACGGCAAACTGGCTGACACTGACGGCGGCGGTGCACAAATGCTGCGCAGCTAGCGCCATTCGACGGCCAACACCGCGGTTCCTGGTGTGTCCGCTGTGCTGTGCGTGTGATCATTGCTTGTACAGCCCTCTCGCAGTGTCCGGAGCAAGTATGGTGGGTCTGACACACCGGTGTCAATGTGTTCTTTTTTCCATTTCCAGGAGTGTATATCACTCAGTATTCACTCAGTATGCTCGGAACGAGCTGAATATCCTGAAACGGCGTCTTTTTACTCTTTAAAAGAGAAACCGCAGTGAGAACAGAAATATACCCTAATACACTCAAAGACAAAAAACAAACGAGGCACCACGAAGGAAATATCCGAATGCAACAGAAATTTGTAGATGTGAGGTACATGTACAGGTAAACAAATGACTACAATTTCATAAAAATTGGATGATTTATTTAAGAGAAAGAGAGTCGCAAATTTTGGATGTCAAAAAACTCGTTTGACCTGGTCTGGACCTTTTGCAAGCAGTTATTCGGCTTCTCATTGCTGAATGCAGTTGTTGGATGACCTCTTTGACGCACATAGTGCCAAAATCTGTCCAACTGGCTCATTAGATCATCAAAATCCCGAGATACTAAGAGGCCCTGTCCATGATGCCAAAACGTTCTCAGTTGGGAAGAGACGCAGCAACCTTGCTGCCAAGGTAGGGTTTGGCAAGCGCGAAGATAAACAGTAGAAACGCTCGCTGTGTGCGGGTAGGCATTATCCTGCCGAAATGTGAGCCCAGGATGGCTTGCAAAGAAGGGTATCAAAACGGGCCGTACAATATCGTCGACGTGCCGCTGTCCTGTAAGGGTGCCGCTGTCTACAACCAATGGGGTCGTACTGTGAAAAGTAATGGCACGCCAGACCAGCACCCCTGCCTGTCGGTCCCTATGGCGGATGACAGTCACATTGGTATCCCACCGCAGTCTGGAGCGTCTCCAGATAAGTCATAGGCCTGGAATCTCACTGTCTGGAGCAGAATTGTCTTCAGTGATCAGTGCCGCTTCTAACTGCGCCCCGGTGACCATCAAAGGCGTGGCTGCAGACGCTCCGAACAGCGGTGGGTGACTAACATGACTATCGTCCGAAAAGAGTAATTTGCCTACAGCATTGCCATACATAATAACGCCTACCTCTGTAGTAGTCTGTTATCTCTGCCCGTCGTATTCCAAACAAATATACTTTCCGAAACGCAAACGTATTGGTCATTGCTTCCTTGAATTGTGATTCACCTGTTGCTAATATGGCCTAATGTGCTTATATAAAGTACGAAGTGCAATAAAAATTCCTGTAGAGTTCTTGCATTCAATAGGTCCATCGGGAGTTAACATCTGAGGTCATGAGAACTACTTACACCTAACTAACCTAAGGACATCACACATATCCACGCCCGAGGCAGGATTCCAACCTGCGACCGTAGCAGCAGCGCTGTTCCGGACTGAAGTGCCTAGAACCACCACAGCGTCATCAGGATTACCGCCACATAAACATATACTGAGGAAAAACGCTATTGTCATGTTGATAATAAACCTGAACTCTCAACAGGGCTTAGTCAACGGAACACGCATGTTTGTATCAAAGAATTTACAATTAATTCTCAGCTCATTGACACCGCGAAAACTGTTATAATTGTGCGGGTAAACTTAACATCCTCTGATCCAAGCATGCCTTTTCGATTGATAAGAAGACAGTTACCCATTAAAACAGCATTTTCTGTCATATAAACAAGTCGCAGAGACAAACGCTTCAAAGTGAGGACTGTATTAACCAAATCCCATTTTTACTCGCGGACAACTAATTGTGTATAGCCTTCTCAAGCGTAACGAAATCAATTAAAGTTTATGTGTCCATTAAAGAAAATGAAAAACAAAAAGTACACAAAGGTTTCTTTCTTACGTCAAGTATCGTTTACGCTTAGGTACTATAATGCTTTGTGAGGAATTTTGTTCAGAATTATTTGCGTGGGAGTGCATGTAAAAAGTGAATCATAAATTCATTATTATTCTTTCACGTTGTTCGGTTCTTCCCACATCTACTATTAGTACAACGACAACACTTATTCCAACTGCTGACGTTATTTAAATCCATAAAAGTGTGGAAGTTCCGCACGGCTTCCCTGGTTCACTGATGATACTTGTATAGCATAGAAATATCTAAAATCGCCCTGGTTTCTATGCGACAAAAAGTAAGTTTAAAACGTATAGCATCGTCTTATAAATTGTACCACCAATTCTGTTATACACTCCTGGAAATTGAAATAAGAACACCGTGAATTCATTGTCCCAGGAAGGGGAAACTTTATTGACACATTCCTGGTGTCAGATACAGCACATGATCACACTGACAGAACCACAGGCACAGAGACACAGGCAACAGAGCATGCACAATGTCGGCACTAGTACAGTGTATATCCACCTTTCGCAGCAATGCAGGCTGCTATTCTCCCATGGAGACGATCGTAGAGATGCTGGATGTAGTCCTGTGGAACGGCTTGCCATGCCATTTCCACCTGGCACCTCAGTTGGACCAGCGTTCGTGCCGGACGTGCAGACCGCGTGAGACGACGCTTCATCCAGACCCAAACATGCTCAATGGGGGACAGATCCGGAGATCTTGCTGGCCATGGTAGTTGACTTACACCTTCTAGAGCACGTTGGGTGGCACGGGATACATGCGGACGTGCATTGTCCTGTTGGAACAGCAAGTTCCCTTGCCGGTGTAGGAATGGTGGAACGATGGGTTCGATGACGGTTTGGATGTACCGTGCACTATTCAGTGTCCCCTCGACGATCACCAGTGGTGTACGGCCAGTGTAGGAGATCGCTCCCCACAACATGATGCCGTGTGTTGGCCCTGTGTGCCTCGGTCATATGCAGTCCTGATTTTGGCGCTCACCTGTACGGCGCCAAACACGCATACGACCATCATTGGCACCAAGGCAGAAGCGACTCTCATCGCTGAAGACGACACGTCTCCATTCGTCCCTCCATTCAGGCCTGTCGCGACACCACTGGAGGCGGGCTGCACGATGTTGGGGCGTGAGCGGAAGACGGCCTAACGGTGTGCGGGACCGTAGCCCAGCTTCATGGAGACGGTTGCGAATGGTCCTCGCCGATACCCCAGGAGCAACAGTATCCCTAATTTGCTGGGAAGTGGCGGTGCGGTCCCCTACGGCACTGCGTAGGATCCTACGGTCTTGGCGTGCATCCGTGCGTCGCTGCGGTCCGGTCCCAGGTCGACGGGCACGTGCACCTTCCGCCGACCACTGGCGACAACATCGATGTACTGTGGAGACCTCACGCCCCACGTGTTGAGCAATTCGGCGGTACGTCCACCCGGCCTCCCGCATGCCCACTATACGCCCTCGCTCAAAGTCCGTCAACTGCACATACGGTTCACGTCCACGCTGTCGCGGCATGCTACCAGTGTTAAAGACTGCGATGGAGCTCCGTATGCCACGGCAAACTGGCTGACACTGACGGCGGCGGTGCACAAATGCTGCGGCCAACACCGCAGTTCCTGGTGTGTCCGCTGTGCCGTGCGTGTGATCATTGCTTGTACAGCCCTCTCGCAGTGTCCGGAGCAAGTATGGTGGGTCTGACACACCGGTGTCAATGTGTTCTTTTTCCATTTCCAGGAGTGTATATCCTACCGGTGAATTTTAAAATTACGTTCACCACAGAGTGTGTGTGTGTGTGTGTGTGTGTGTGTGTGTGACTCCATTCCTAGCGATTTTCTCATTCTAAGATATAGAAATACACCTGCCACAAAATGTACTGTTTCAGCCAGTGATTGGAAGACTTAGTGAACTGGTTGTTCAGTGAATGGAGCACTTCTTCGAAAGCCTAAAACATGATTCCAACAGAATGTTTTGCCAGTATTAGACGGACATGCAACACATATAAAAAATCTGGAAACTATAACATTAGCTGGAGATAATGGCGTTATGAAACTTCCTGGCAGATAAAAACTGTGTGCCGGGCCGAGACTCGAGAACTTTGGCTTTCGCAGGCAAGTGCTCTACCAACTGTGCTACCCAAGCACGTCTCACGCCCCCTCCTCACAGCCTTACTTCTGCCAGTACATCGTCTCTACCTTCCATACTTTGCAGAAGTTCTCCTGCGAACCTTGCAGAACTAACACTCCTGAAAGAAAGGATATTGCGGAAGTTAGGAGACGATGTACTGGCAGAAGGAAGGCTGTGAGGAGGGGGCGTTAGTCGTGCTTGGGTAGCTTGGTTGGTAGAGCACTTGCCCGCGAAAGGCAAAGGTCCCGAGTTCGAGTCTCGGTCGGGCACACAGTTTTAATCTGCCAGAAACTTTCATATCAGCGCACACTCCGCTGCAGAGTGAAAATCTCATTCTGGAAACATCCCCCAGGCTGTGGCTAAGCCTTGTCTCCGCAATATCCTTTCTTTCGGGATTGCTAGTTCTGCAAGGTTCGCAGGACAGTTTCTGTAAAGTTTGGAAGGTAGGAGACGACGTACAGGCAGAAGTAAGGCTGTGAGGAGGGGGCGTGAGTCGTGCTTGGGTAGCTCAGTTGGTAGAGCACTAGCCCACGAAAGGCAAAGGTCCCGAGTTCGAGTCTCGGTCGGGCACACAGTTTTAATCTGCCAGGAAGTTTCATATCAGCGCACACTCCGCTGCAGAGTGAAAATCTCATTCTGGATAATGGCGTTATTATCCTGAAGCGGTAGGAGTGGCGAGAAGGTGGAAGGTGCTGGGCGGAAACTGCATTACATATTTTGGTCAAAATAATTTGTTACATATAAATTCAAAGTTAAATATTAAAAACCAAAAACATTGTTTTAACTTTCCGAGGTAATAACACACGGTCTGAACTTCATATTAGAATTTGTGATGACATTGTGCTACTAGATATAACAGTTCATGGTGATCCACATGAAACCAAGACACGCGGCACCTCGCGGGTCGCCTTCGCACAACTCCGACGCTGCAATCCAATTCCCTCCAACGGCAATGCGCATGCGCCCAAATAGCCCTACCCTCTCTGCACAGGAAACTATCTGTTGGAAGATTCGACAGAACATTGTAACCAACCAAGTAGATAGAAGGTGCAGCAAATTCATAGCAACAACGATTTTCGACAAGCTAGCCGCGGACGGGTCATATAGTCTGAATGCAATCACGTATCTCACAGTGTACAGCCACTAGAAGTTTCATTTTTTAAGCCATATTATAACCCATCTTCTCACAAAGCCCGACAGCAATATAAGTCAGACGAGGATTTTTCAAATGTTAGGGGAGCCTTTTGGCAGTACAAAATGTTACTGACGGCTTTTCC
This sequence comes from Schistocerca nitens, assembly GCF_023898315.1. Taxonomy (NCBI): domain Eukaryota; kingdom Metazoa; phylum Arthropoda; class Insecta; order Orthoptera; family Acrididae; genus Schistocerca; species Schistocerca nitens. Next base: position 387,843,503 of record NC_064618.1, read on the forward strand.
TAAACTTGGATCTCGTCACTGGATCCACACATTTTTCAGAATTTGGACCTCGAACTGACTAAAAACAGTTGAGAAATGAGCGGACAGACAAGTCAAGAACTCCCATGAAAATCAAGACAAACAAATAAAAATCATGCAATCCTGAATCCTTCAACCCCTACAAAATAAACCTGTAGTATGAGGGTGTCAGTAGGCTCAGAAGACATCATCCCCCTATCTCAACTCTTCAAAAAAGAAAAAGTGGCAGAGCATCATTTGCTGTTAAAATCCTTACTGGAGGCTCCTACTTGATAAAGAACCTGGAAAATTAAGCAGGGCTTAACAAAACTGAAACTGACAAAACCAAACGTAGCAATACGGCTAAAACTCGTTCTTCGAAATCGACCGAGAGGAAGTAATGTTTAAATTCCGCAAATGTTATGTATGGTTCCATAGCCGTGCGCTACATTAAGTGCGAGGGAAAAAGTGTTCCATTTTAATACCAGAAAAACTAACAGAATTGCTGATTTTGAAACAGTTCAATATCTGTACATGTGTCCTAATATTTTATTTCCTGTATGTAAGAAGGGGAATAGAATGGACCCGCAATATTACAGACTAATATCCAAAACATTGGTTTGCTGCAGAAGCCTTGAACACATTCTCAGTTCAAGTACAATACATGTTCTTCATGCCGCGAATCTTACGTCCCCGAATCAACATGGTTTTAGAAAGCTTCGCTCGTGCGAAACTCAGCTTGCCATTCTCTCACACGGTATACTGCGAACTATGGATGAAGAGCAACTGGTAGATTCAATATTATAGACTTCCGGAAAGCGTTTGACACAGTGTCTCATTGCGGGCTGTTAAAGAAGATGCGAGCATAGGTTCAGACATAGATGAGTGGGTCGGAAACTTAAGTTACGGAATCCAAGACGTTGCCCTCGACTGCTAATATTCGTCAGAGACCAGAGTATTGCCAGGAGGATACTATGGTGTATGGCGAGGCGTCGAAGTTTGTAAGAGGGTATAAGATGACTTAGAAGAAATTTCTGCTCGTAAATATAGGAAAATGTAAGTTATGCGGATGCGTAAGGAAAACGAACCCATAATGTTCGGATGAAACACTAGTGAGACCTGCTTGACACAGTCACGTCGTTTAGATATCTGGGCGTAACGTTGCAAAGCGATATGAAATGGAACGGGCATGTGAGGATTGTAGTAGGAAAGGCGAATGGTCGACATCGGTTTATTGGGAGAATTCTACGAAAGAGTGGCTATTCTGTATAGCAGACCGCTTGTAGGATACTAGTGCGACCTATTCGTCTGTAGAGTTACCGACCAAGGTGGCGTCGCCGGCACGGTAGCTCAGAGTGTTCGGTCAGAGGGTTAGCAGCCCTCCGTAATAAGAAAAAACTGAGTTAATCGATCAACAACGAACCTAAACGGCTGTCTTACGACGTCCGCCCCGAGCATTTGCAACGAAAAAAAAAAAAAAAAAAAAGGTGGCGCAGTGGTTAGCACACTGGGCTCGTATTCGGGAGGACGACACTTCAAACCCTTCTCCGGTCATCCTGATTTAGGTTTTGCGTGAGTTCTCTAAATAGTTTCAGGCAAATGCCGGGACGGCCGATTTCCTTCCCAATCATTCCCTAGAACATGTTCAAATGGCTCTGAGCACTATGAGACTTAACATCTGAGGTCATCAGTCCCCTAGAACTTAGAACTACTTAAACCTAACCAACCTAAGGACATCACACACATCCATGCCCGAGGCAGGATTCGAAGCTGCGACAGTAGCAGTCGCGTGGTTCCAGACTGAAGCGCCTAGAACCGCTCGGCCACACTGGCCGGCAATCATTCCCTAATCCGAGCTTGTGTTCCGTCTCTAATGACCTCGGTGTCGACGGGACGTTAAACACCAATCTCCTCTTGGGTACTGCTCTACTTTTTGGGATCCGTATCAGTTCGGATTAAAGGAAGATATTGAGGCAACTCAGAGGCGGGCTGCTAGATCTGTTACTGGTAGATTTGAACAACACGCAGTTGTTACGGACATGCTTTAGGAACTCATATGCGGTTACCTGGAGGAAAGGTATTCTTTTTGACGAATATTTACTGAGGGAACAAAGAGAACGAGCATTTGAGGCTGACTGCAGAACGATTCTACTGCCTCTAACATACATTGCGAATAAGAACTGCGAAGATAAGATTCGAGAAATAGGGGTTCATACGGAGGCGTAAAGATTGTCATCTTTTCCTCACTGTATTTGTGAGTGAAACAGGAAAGGAAATTTCTAGTAGTGGTATGGAGTACAGTCCATCAGGTACCATCAGGTGGATTGCGGAGTATCTGTGTACATGTAGATGTAGAATAGTAACGGTTGACATTTAATTGTTAATGTCTTGAAAATTAAAATAAATATTGATCATATCAAATTTCTGTATTGCTATAGTAGAAAAAACTTCAGTGGTACAACAGCTGAGAACCCGCCTCTCCTCTCTCTGCCCGTATCCTCCTTCCCCTCTAAATCCCTCTGTATCTCTGCCGATCTGCGCCCCACACGTAAATGTCCAGCTCCTTGTTCCACCTCTCTGTCTATACATCTCTTCCTCCCCTCGTTTTCTCTCCACGCTATCACAGTGAACCCAGAAGGAGTTTCTACAGACAGCAAGTGGTAAGTGTACCAAATTTATACTAGAATCATATTGGCATTTGTGAATATTGCTTAACTTTGGCTGCACTATGCAGTGGCGACAATGATGATTTTTGCGGGTCGGACACGAACCCGGATCTCCCGGTTGACGCGAAAGGTCGCCTTGAACGCGTAGGCCACCTGACCACGCTCCCCGGACAGACTCAGACTTCCACATGTCACCGCTTTCATCTACATCCTATACTCGCACAGGTTGAGGGCTGGATTCTCAGGATGGGGGAGGATACGGTTACGACTGTGGACGGGGCCGTAATCAGTTACTCTCGGCTGCACAACAAATACGTTGACTTTATTTAAGGAAATTAAAATTTTAAAACAACCTCTTAAATAAAACACAATTGACTGTATAACAGCTGAAGGCCTGAATTAGAAGCCAGAAGAATAATTTCAAATAGCACATATTAAGATAAATACTTCGTTTCAAAACAACTGTAATACAGCTGAAGGGTATATTATTAAAGAAGTGAAATTAGTACTCGGCTGAAGGCCACAAACAATTTTAAATAAAAAAAGGCTGAAGGCCTGAATTAGAAGTCAGGAGAACTATTCCAAAATCACATATCTCAACAAATACCTTGCTTTTAAAACAAGTTTGTTTCAAAAAACTTATTGTAACACAGATGAAGCCCTTATTATGAAGGAAGTGAAATTATTGCTCGGCTGAAGGCCACACACAACTTCAGATAACAAATGGTTGAAGGCCTTAATTAGAAGTCCGAAGAACAACTCCACATAGCACACATTTCAACAAACACTTTGCTTTTAAAACAAGTTTTCTTTGAAAAAGTTATTGTAACACAGCTGAAGCCCTTATTGTGAAGGAAGTGAAATTATTGCTCGGGTGAAGGCAACACACTACTTCAAATCGCAAATGGCTGAAGGCTTGAAGTCAGAAGAACAATTCCCAATAGCACATATTAAGATAAATACTTGGTTATAAAACAAACTGTAACAGGACTAAAGGCCTTATTATAAAAGAAGTGAAATTATTACTCGGCTGAAGGCCACAAACAATTTCAAATAACAAGCGGCGGAAGGCCTGAATTAGAAGTCAAGGCCGGCCGAGGTGGCCGAGCGGTTCTAGGCGCTACAGTCTGGACCGCGCGACCGCTACGGTCGCAGGTTCGAATCCTGCCTCGGGCATGAATGTGTGCGATGACCTTAGGTTAGTTAAGTTTAAGTAGTTCAAAGTTATTGGGGACTCATGACCTTAGAAGTTAAGTCCCATAGTACTCAGAGCCATTTGAACCATTTTTTAGAAGTCAGGAAAACAATTCCAAATAGCAACTTCAAAATAAATCCCTTGCTTTTAAAACAAGTTTCTTTAAAAAACTTGCTGGAACACGGCTGAAGGCCTTATCACGAAAGAAATGAAATTATTGCTCGGCTGAAGGCCAAACCAACAATAATTAAGAAATTACAAATATCCTTAAAACAAACATCACAATCTAAGGAATCAGGACAAGCGGTTCACAGCAAGTGTTCCAAGGGTCAGCCTGGAAAGGCAACTGTAACATAAGGAAAGGTGAGACAGGCAGCCAAGAGTTTTACTCACGTAACAGGATGGCAACTAAAACTAGGGGCAGCTTAAGCGCCGACCGATCGACTAACCAATCCGCCTAACGTCCGATCACCAGTACAACGATGGAATATTTTTAGGCAACGGCGAAGAGGCAGACAGCACTATGTCTTCAGAAAATATCCAAGGCCGAAGGAAACACTAGACCCAAGGTAGACCTGCAAAAAAAAAAATAAACAAATAAATAAATAAATAAATAAAAATAAAAATGCTCAGTACAATACTCGAGGCTGTCGAACTACACTCCGTGTCGGACACCATCAACATGACGAGAAAAGGTACACTGCCAGAAAGGTACGCAAACCTCCAGGGTCGGTAACTGGGGCGTTAGAGGCCAGAAGGCAGAAAATACCGCTGGTTGCACTTTACTAATAAGAATAATACTAAATTCAATGATGAATAACTAATAGAGAAAGACGACTGCAATATTTCACCACCTCGAAACACTTCATTCGTTGATGTCAGGCTCAGTGGCTCCGGGAGCAACAACCCGCCGACCAAAGGCGAGATCTCAGAATAGTCAAGGTTGCATTAGCAGTGAACTCTTCACTCAACTTAAACGTCCAGGGTTCGGTGTGCAACGAAGTCGTCGCTCTCGCAGCTACCCCTCCTCGGTCCGGCAGTGGCAGCACGCCGCCAGCGGCCTCGGCTTGCCCTCGCGTTGCACAGACCTGCTCGCTGCTGCGCCCCAACCGAACTGATCTCCGTTCGCCACCCCCCTCTCCAAAGACAGTACCACAGTACATGTATCGATAAGAGCTGCTGCTGCCAATCACGGGCAGGCAAGCTAGCAACTTAGTGACGCCAGTAAATCGAATAAGAAACGAGATGCCATAACCGCAATGACAAGATGTCAAGGTATAAACGGCATAAACATGAGCTGCGCCCGGCTCAGAGGTACTGTGAGTCTTGTGCGACAAGAGACGTGTGATTAAAGTGGAAGCTGAGTTCCCGTGTTATTCTAATGTATTCGTACTTTTCAATATCCTTCAGACATGTGGTCAGAGCGACCGTTGACCTGAAGCGAAATATCTGGGTTCGAGTCCCAGTCTGTGTACAAATTTCCATTGTCGGCAGTGTATAGTGCAGCTGAAGTTTAGCAACATTCGAAAAGGCGAATATGAGTCTCGTATTTCATACGGCCGTCGATAGCTGCAGTGCCCGCTCTGCAAAAGATATTAGAACAACGTAGGCACTGCAACCTACTTACTGTTAGTAAAGTGTACCAGTTTGCTTGAAATCGATCCAGAGCCTTGGAAGGAATTTTTATCCGCGATTTCCCACATACTCACATGTCAAATATATATCACCTGTAATTAATGTATTTCTCATATATTTGTAGGCATATTTCACAGGTATCTCCAGCGAATTTCGCCCGGCAGTTTCGTTTTCACGCAGCTTAAAATATATGTCATAAACTATGTATCGTACAATCTCTGCAAAATGTTTGAAGAAAAGAGTATTGTAGAAGTAATCAATTGAAACGCCATGCCTGACGCAGCTCTTTTACTCCATGAAGAGCAAAAATGCAGTAAGTGATAAACATCTTTCCTTTCATCATGCTGTCAAGGTTGTCAGCAATAAAATGTTTAGTAAAGATTTCAAATTACATGTGAAAAGTGTTGCAAGTCACTCTAATGCGGATGAACAAAATCTGGGTATTCATGCGTCGTGGCTACTTTCTTTTTCAACCGAACCACTTTGACAGGTACGTGGTTCTTACCGCGACAGCGATTCTTTCTAGACAGGAAGTGATATGCGTACCAAGTTTCAGTAATTTTTGAGGCCACTTCTCGAGGAGAACAGCGGTTTTTCTTAGTACTTTAAAGTGAACATAAAATTTCGACTGAATGCAAACTTTATTTTTGTGGTAACCGTTTTCTGCTATGAACAGTTGACGTTCGTGGAATTCAACACTTGTTCCACGGCATACCACTATGGTGTGAGGTCTGGAGATGGACAGAAACTGACCAAAACCGGTAACCACAAAAATGAAGGTTTCATGCGTTGAAGACTGTTTAAGTTCATTTTAATGTGGCAAATTTGGTTAAAATCGGTCCAGTGGTTTAAGTGTAAGTGTGAAACATACAACATTCATACATATATGCAAGTCTATAATAAATATAGATTTATAATACATTGGTAGTCTTTACAAGAGCGGCACATATACCGTACCTCTTCGCACCTCTCAATCTGTTGTATTACCTCTTCTAAATTGCAGACAATTTACTTTCGAAATTTTGAATGTTGTATCTGAGAGAATGGAATGTACATTATCAGGGTTACTTTTACACAGTGTATATTATATTACAGTGAAATCACGTTCATGCCGAAAGTGGTACAATGTATGAGGCTGTGCCCTAGCAGAGCTCGAGTGTCTGGTTCACAGCTTTAGTTTGGCACAAGAGAGTATTAGTCATTGATCACATGTATTTCTTGTTGGCTAAACAGGATTCGTCAATTATGTCATTTCCAATAGCCCATATAACTGCGTCACTATACAACAGGGACCCTGAGGAATTGCACGATCTTACTACACGCTGACACAGACATCGGATAAGAAGTTGACTCTGGCTATTGAGAATGACGTAGCTGTCGATATCCATTTAACCAACATACTATGCATGTGAACAATGATCATAATACTGAAAGTTAGTATGCTCAATTGATGCTCTCTACCAACAACATGGATAATGTGGACACATTTAGTTTTCCACAATTACTAATTTGCAAATGAAATACATCATTCCAGTGTCATTTTTATAACTTAACAGTTATTATTTGCGAAATACACTGTCACGTACAACATCCCAGTCGGGAGACATAGGTCAAAAATTAATGTTATCAAGTCTCCATTTGGTACACAACGCATGATATAGATTGCTTATTAAGTTCAGGAAAATAATCAGTTTTGTTTGTTCTTCCGTCAAACACGAACCTCCTCAAAATCGGTCGTCCGTAGCATGAAAAGACCGTCGATGGTATACTCACCTCAGTACGCTGAGGTGACAAAAGTCATGGGATACGTCCTACTTTGTGTGGGACCTCCTTTTGTCCGGCACAGCCCAGCAACTCGAGCTCCAACTGCCATTATACGTTCAGTGTATGTTTATACCGGTCGTGCGTCCATAACCACGTCGTATCACTTGGGTACAAATGACAGCTCCACCAATGCATTGCCCTTTTATATCCTGTGTATAGGACTCTGTCAATACGGATAGCCGCCTGAAGACACACCTGTCATTTTGAAACCGCTATCTGAGCTATTTGTGGACGTGTGCTGTTTTAGATTGACTCTCCACTTTAACGTACCCTGTGGAACTCTCTTCCTGTTTACAACTAAAACCATCTAAACCTGATTACTGCAGTCAATCCTTGGTCTCGCCCTACATTTTTCAACGACTGCACTTGACTGCAATACTCTCTTTCAAATTCTAAAGTTGGCAGGAGTAATATACAGGGAGCGAAAGGCTATTTACAATTTGTACAGAAAACACATGCCACTTATAAGAGTCGAGGGGCATAAAAGGGAAGCAATGGTTGGGAAGGGTGTGAGACAGGGTTGTAGCCTCTCCCCGATGTTATTCAATATGTATATTGACCAAGCAGTAAGTGAAACAAAAGAAAAATTCGGAGTAGGTATTAATATCCATGGAGAAGAAATAAAAACTTTGAGGTTCGCCGACGACATTGTAATTCTGACAGAGACAGCAGAGGACTTGAAAGAGCAGTTGAACCGAATGGACAGTGTCTTGAAAGGAGGATATAAGATGAACATCAACAAAAGCAAAACGAGGATAGTGGAATGTAGTCGAATTAAGTCGAGTGATGCTGAGGGAATTAGATTAGGAAATGAGACAAAGTAGTAAAGGAGTTTTGCTATATGGGGAGAAAAATAACTGATGATGGTCGAAGTAGAGAGGATACAAAATGTAGACTGGCAATGGCAAGGAAAGCGTTTCTGAAGAAGAGAAATTTGTTAACTTGGAGTATAGATTTAAGTGTCAGGAAGACGTTTCTGAAAGTATTTGTATGGAGTGTAGCCATGAATGGAAGTGAAACGTGGACGATAAATAGTTTGGACAAGAAGAGCATAGAAGCTTTCGAAATGTGGTGCTACAGAAGAATGCTGAAGATAAGATGGGTAGATCACAAGACTAATGAGGAGGTATTGAATAGAATTAGGGAGAAGAGGAGTTTGTGGAAGAACTTGACAAGAAGAAGGGACCGGTTGGTAGACATGTTCTGAGGCATCAAGGGATCACAAATTTAGCATTGGAGGGCAGCGTGGAGGGTAATAATCGTAGAGGGAGACCAAGAGACTCAGAGGGATGTAGGTTGCAGTAAGTACTGGGAGATGAAGAAGCTTGCACAGGATAGAGTAGCATGGAGAGCTGCGTCAAACCAGTCTGAGGACTGAAGACCACAACAACAACATACACTTCCGTCCCTCCATTACCAAACTGACAATTTCGTGATGCCTCAGGACGTGTCCCATCAACAAATTTATCCCTTCTTTTACTCAAGCAGTGCTACAAGTTTCTTTTTTCTCCATTTCGATTCAGTGCCTCGTCATCAGTTATCTGATGGAACCATATAATCGTTAGCATTCTCGCCACATTTCAGAAGCATGTGTTCCCTTCTTGTCTTGACTGTTTATCGTCTACATTTTCGTTTCGTTCTATGGTACACTCCATCCAAAGTACTTTCCGATACGACTTTTTCTTTATCCCTGGAATGCTTTTCCTGATATAAGGGACGATCAAAAAGTTTTGCTTCGAAGGCATTACGGGCCAGAATCGGTGCGCCAATCAGGCAACATGGCCGTGAGCACTGAGGCAATTATCCCACCGACGCACCAGGCTGAAGATAGCCGTTTGGTGAAACACTCTGTCCTGCTGCCTAAAGAAATCCATAACTACCTGCTGCATATCCTCGTCCGACGGCAATCGTCTACACTTCAAGGGCCTTTTTAAGGTACCGAAGATTTGATGATCACTTAAAAAGTTATCAGGACTGCCGGTGCTCGAGTGTCTCCCACTTGAGTTGGCTTAACTTCTGCCGTAAGACACTACATCTATATCTACATGGATACTCTGCAAATCACATTTAAGTGCCTGGTAGAGGGTTTATCGAAACACCTTCACATTTCTCTATTATTCTAATCTCGTACAGCGCGTGGAAATAATGAACACCTATATCTTTCCATACGAGCTCTGATTTCCCTTATTTTATCGTGGTGATATTTCCTCCCTATATAGGTCGGTGTCAACAAAATGTTTTCGCATTGGGAGGAGAAAATTGGTGATTGTAATTTCGTGAGAAGATTCCGTCGCAACGAAAAATGCCTTTCTTTTAATGATGTCCAGCCCAAATCCTCTATCATTTCCGTGGCAATCTCTCCCATATTTCGTGATAACACAAAATGTGCTCTCTTTCTTTGAACTTTTTCGATGTACTCCGTCAGTCCTATCTGGTAAGGATCCCACACGCGCAGCAGTATTCTGAAAGAGGACGGACAAGCGTAGTGTAGGCAGTCTCCTTAGTAGGCCTGTTACATTTTCTAAGTATCCTGCCAATAAAACACAGTCTTTTGTTAGCCTACGACATGGGGTCTTCCATTTATCAAGAAGCAGCAGCAGCCCTTGACGCAGTTTTCCTCGTTTTCGACAGACACGCGGCCACATACAAATTCTTCATTCGCCGATGGATGTCTACCAACTTTTGTCCTTCGCAGCGAAGAGAGCACGTTGAATCTCTTTGGGCGCATTTGCTAACATCGTCGCCATAGTTCACAATACCGTATTTATCGCACAAGCGTCAGAAAAACGTGAATGTCACTCTAATCTCTTGCCTATATGTTGGTGCTTGTATACCAGCATCGAATTCACGCTATGTTGCAAATACGCTGCAGCAGTTCCCTCGACTGGAAACTTTTTCATCACCCATTTCCAGTGTACATTTTATATTCACTGTACTTCGGCCATGGTCACTTATGTTGCGGACCACATTAAAAAAAACACACACTACTCACTTTTTTTTAAGATGGTTATTTTAAAATAAAAATTAGAAGACCCAATGTTCGGTCGTTGCACTGGCGAAACAAGTTATAGGCAGATCATCAATGAGAGAAAATTTAAATAGTATCAATGAAAAAATCCAGTTTACCATGGAAATAGAGAAAGACAATGTAATATCCTTCTTGGATGTCTTCGCCATGAGACAGACTGCTTTCAGCTTGATATATAAAGTCTTTCGAAAAGTTACACATACCGACAGATACGTGCATAAGGATTCCAGTCATCGCCCACAACAGAAAAGAGGTGTAATTAAAAGTCTAGTGGACAGAACGAAAAGAATTTGTACGCAGGAACACCTGGATACCGAGTTAAAGCAGGCTTTTGAGAAGAAGGGAATAAATATAGTTTTGCGACCGAATGACAGGAGGCCTGAGGACAACAATAGGACACAGCGATGGAAGAACACGGTTGCTCTACCCTTCATCAAAAAAGTAACGGATCAAATCGGCAACATTCTAAGGAAACATGATGTTCGATCGATTTTCCGAGCAACTACGAAAATAGGCCAATCACTTACTTCCGTTAAGGATAAACGACCCCCTCCGTTTGCAAGTGGTATGTATAAGATTTAGTGTACGTGCGCGCAAGAGAAGTGTGAATACATGGTTGAAGGAACATAGAAGTCTTTGCTGACTGGGGAAAACAGACAAATCAGCCTTGGCGGAACATGCTCTTCGGTAGGGTGATCACGTAGTGAATTTTTCGGAAACTGAAGTTTTATGTACTATGATGAACTATTATCCACGGCTGTATAGAGTAACCATCGAAATGTATAAACGTGGGGATAATTTTAACAGAAAACTCAGTGATATATGGACTGTGGCGCTACAGAATCGATGAGAAGTTTTTATCTTTGACGTACTATGATCGATAGTTTAAAAAAAATTATCTTTGACAAGGTTTATCTCTGCTATCAAGTGAAATCCAGACCACGCCCACTTTCCACAGTATTTAGGCCACTCTTCGACGTCCGAATCGTCAGTCGGCAAGACTACGTCAGGGATTGGTGAGTTCCATGGACCACGGCCATACAACCCGGAAGAATTCTCGCAACTGAAACATTCCGGTCGTGAAAGCCTTCGTTGTATGATTAGATCGCTGATTTCTTGGTTATTACATTAAATCTACATGGTTACTATGCAATTCACACTTCAGTGCCTCGCAGAGGGTTCATCGAACCATTTTCATACTACTTCTCTACCGTTCCACTCTCGAATGGCTCGTGGGAAAATGTAACACCCAAATCTTTCCGTTCGAGCTCTGATTTCTCTTATTTTATTATGATGATCATTTCTCCCTACGTAGGTGAGTGCCAACAAAATACACTCCTGGAAATGGAAAAAAGAACACATTGACACCGGTGTGTCAGACCCACCATACTTGCTCCGGACACTGCGAGAGGGCTGTACAAGCAATGATCACACGCACGGCACAGCGGACACACCAGGAACCGCGGTGTAGGCCGTCGAATGGCGCTAGCTGCACAGCATTTGTGCACCGCCGCCGTCAGTGTCAGCCAGTTTGCCGTGGCATACGGAGCTCCATCGCAGTCTTTAACACTGGTAGCATGCCGCGACAGCGTGGACGTGAACCGTATGTGCAGTTGACGGACTTTGAGCGAGGGCGTATAGTGGGCATGCGGGAGGCCGGGTGGACGTACCGCCGAATTGCTCAACACGTGGGGCGTGAGGTCTCCACAGTACATCGATGTTGTCGCCAGTGGTCGGCGGAAGGTGCACGTGCCCGTCGACCTGGGACCGGACCGCAGCGACGCACGGATGCACGCCAAGACCGTAGGATCCTACGCAGTGCCGTAGGGGACCGCACCGCCACTTCCCAGCAAATTAGGGACACTGTTGCTCCTGGGGTATCGGCGAGGACCATTCGCAACCGTCTCCATGAAGCTGGGCTACGGTCCCGCACCCCGTTAGGCCGTCTTCCGCTCACGCCCCAACATCGTGCAGCCCGCCTCCAGTGGTGTCGCGACAGGCGTGAATGGAGGGACGAATGGAGACGTGTCGTCTTCAGCGATGAGAGTCGCTTCTGCCTTGGTGCCAATGATGGGCGTATGCGTGTTTGGCGCCGTGCAGGTGAGCGCCACAATCAGGACTGCATACGACCGAGGCACACAGGGCCAACACCCGGCATCATGGTGTGGGGAGCGATCTCCTACACTGGCCGTACACCACTGGTGATCGTCGAGGGGACACTGAATAGTGCACGGTACATCCAAACCGTCATCGAACCCATCGTTCTACCATTCCTAGACCGGCAAGGGAACTTGCTGTTCCAACAGGACAATGCACGTCCGCATGTATCCCGTGCCACCCAACGTGCTCTAGAAGGTGTAAGTCAACTACCCTGGCCAGCAAGATCTCCGGATCTGTCCCCCATTGAGCATGTTTGGGACTGGATGAAGCGTCGTCTCACGCGGTCTGCACGTCCAGCACGAACGCTGGTCCAACTGAGGCGCCAGGTGGAAGTGGCATGGCAAGCCGTTCCACAGGACTACATCCAGCATCTCTACGATCGTCTCCATGGGAGAATAGCAGCCTGCATTGCTGCGAAAGGCGGATATACACTGTACTAGTGCCGACATTGTGCATGCTCTGTTGCCTGTGTCTATGTGCCTGTGGTTCTGTGAGTCTGATCATGTGATGTATCTGACCCCAGGAATGTGTCAATAAAGTTTCCCCTTCCTGGGACAATGAATTCACGGTGTTCTTATTTCAATTTCCAGGAGTGTATTTTCGCATGCGGAAGAGAAAGTTGGTGATTGAAATTTCGTAAATAGATCTCGCCGCAATGAAAACCGCCTTTGTTTCAGTGACTGCCACCGCAACTCGCATATCGTGTAGTGACACTCTCACACCTAATTGCGCGATAACACGAAGCGAGCTGCCCTTCTTTGCACTTTTTCGATGTCCTCCATCAATCCTACCTGGTAAGGATCCCACATCGCACAGCAATATTCCAGCAGAGGACGGAAAAGTTTAATGTAGGCTGTCTCTTTAGTTGGTTTGAGCATCTTCTAAGTGTTCTGACAACAAAGCGCACTCTTTATTTCGCCTTCCCCACAATATTACCCATGTGGTCTTTCCAACTTAAATTTCTCGTAACTGTAATTCCTAGGCATTTAGTCGAATTGACAGCCCTTAGCTTTGTGCGATTTATCGTATACCCAAAATTTATCGTGTTGTTACCTGTTGTGACCGCGACCGGAACGGTCGCGGGGTAGCCGAGAAAGCGCGGCGGGACCAAACGGAGAGCGGCCCGCGCACAAACAAAGGAACGGAAAGGACGGACACGAAGCAACGACGGTCGATGGAGAAAGACCTTACGACGACAACACGCAAGACGCAACGGAGTGACAGAGACAACCAAACGAATCCAAGACGTTCACGATTAACGAGATTAAAGTACGATAAACACGCTGTCTTGTCGAGACTATGTGTCGACACTCACGCAACGGTTAGACTCGCTGGCTGAGCTTTTTTTTTTTTGTCCCCGAAGGGGGCGGGGTGGCAGCATCTTAGTATGCCGCTCTCCAGCCTACAGACTTCGTTTTAAAATAGGAGAAGATAATATATAATAAAAAAACAGGCGACAAAACTGAAGACAAAGCGTAACATGGCGAAAAAATCGTGGAACTAGAACAAAGGGATGATGATGCTAGTAAAAATCAAATGCCAATAAAATACATAGGAAGCAGACAGGTAAAATAATAGATAATTAAAAAACACGACGACAGTCTAGTTTCTGCTCGCAAATGACATAAAATTCACACCCAGCGACAGCATGGTTTCTGTTCGCAACACAGGAAAAGACGAAACAACACTGAACAGTCACTGGAACACTGCAGTAAAATATGACACCACAGCCGAGAGCAGGTGGGGGGAAACTGGACCGAGGATGGGAAAATAAAAAAAGGGGGAAGGTGAGAAAAAGCGAAGGGGGAGAGGGGGGAAAGGAGCCAATGGAGGATGAGGACCCATGAGAGGGCAGACGCGACAGGGAGTGGGGAAGGCAGAGGACGGGAAGACAAAAGGACTCCGGGAGTGGGGGGGGGGAAGAGAGGTAGGGAGAGGTTACACGGGGGAAACACAGGATGGAAGGGGGGAAGAGGGAGCACAGGGAAAGAACAGAGGAAATGAGGGGGGGTGAGGATCAGAGTTGATAGGAGGGATAAATGGAGGGAGAGAGAGGGCATCTTCCGGGAGTGGGAGTTGATGGAAGCCACCTTGGGAAAGGAGATGGTGTAGAGATGGAGGGTAGGGGGGCATGTCAGGGTGCAGGGATGGGAGAGGAGAGGAGCAACTAGGGTGTGAGGGGGATCAAGACGGCGGGAGGTGTAGAGTATGCCGATATGTTCGAGCAATAGTAGCAGATGGGGGAAAGGAATGAGGTCATAGAGGATCTGCGTGGGGGACAGGAGGCGTATACGGAAGGCGAGGCGGAGTGCATGACGCTCAAGGATCTGGAGGGACTTATAGAATTTTGGGGGGGGGGCAGATATCCAGGTGGGACTGGCATAACAGAGGATGGGACAGATTAAGGATTTGTAGGTGTGAAGAATGGTAGAGGGGTCCAACCCCCATGTCTGGCCAGAGAGGAGTTTGAGGAGTCGGAGACGGTTGTGGGCTTTGGATTGGATGGAGCAGAGATGATGGATCCAGGTGAGATGACAGTCAGTGGTGAGGACAAGGTAGGTGAGTGTGGGGGTGAGGGTGAGGCGGACAGGACGGGCGCAGACGTTAAGGGAGAAATCCAGGAGCCAGAAGGAGCGAGTGGTACGGCCTACGATGATTGCCTGGCTGGCTGAGCGAGAGGCCAGCTCTTAAATACTCTATCGGAGGCGCCGCTATTGGCTGCTGGAACCATGTGTTCCACTGTGGCGCCCTCACACTTTATGCAGGCCAGTTCGCGCTCGCCGACACAGCTTACGGCGCGGTGATGCAGAGACCCCTACGGGTCTTTGACGTCCATGACGTCTGGCGAGGATTCAAATTCCGCAGCGCGCGGTACCAGATATCGGATTTCTTTTAGTACCCATGTCGATGACCTCGTACTTTTCTTTGTTTAGTGCTAATTGCCATTAACTTGTCTTACGGCAGTATTCTTGTTGTAATATGTACCATTTGGTTGGGGCTTGGGGCAACGCTCACATTGAGTTTCTTGTCTTGGTTTGAGCGTTTTCATATGTTCTGTGATTATCATGCATGAATTATATGTCTGCTTGTTTGCTCTCGACTTTCCGAGCTATTCGTAGCGTTTGGAGGCGCTGCCCCAGCGTGTTCTCTGTTACCCACCGGTTAATCGGGCGTAGCCTGTCCGCGTCGGCTGTGTATGCGTGCGCGGGCGGCGCGACGCCTCCCGTCTCACCTTAGTCCCTGAGGCGTTGCGGCCTCCTGCCTTGCTGCGGCGTCGCTCGTAAGTTGAGTTTCTGTATCGTAGCAATCTGGCGTTAATTTAACCTGGAGTGCCCATTATTCTAAACCATTTTACTCAAAGCTGTCCGACCGTACCTGCCCTATCCATGTTTTCCCTGTTTTAAGTTTGGTATTATCACAAGGATACAGAATTTATAATCGGAAACCAGGACCGAGGGCAATGAAACAATGTCCCCAGTTCGGAACAGGGTTTTTAGTAAACATAAAAATAATAGATTCAGTAACGGACTTCCAAGCAGTATCACCAAGAATAGCGACTCTAAGCTTTAAAACAATGAATAAAACCTATACAATAATAAATGCTCATGCCCCAAGAAATGAAAAAAAATATTGTATAAGAAAAACAAAGGAAGAGGTAGATAAATTTTGGGACCTTCTAGAACAAACGGCGAATAGAGTAAATAATAAGAATGTAAAAATCTTATTGGGAGATTTCAATGCTCAGTTGGGAAAAGAAAGGAAATATAAAGATTCGTAATTTCCAGTCGGAAAGGTTACAGTTCATTGTAACTGACGTAAAGTTGTCGAGTAAAATATAGTAAATGTGGCGTTTCCCACGAAAGTGCTCATCTACACGAACGACATAAAAGACAATCTGAGTAGCACTCGTAGACTGATTGCAGGTAATGCAGTCATTTACGGCCTTATATAGTCATCAGACAATCAAAACCAATTACAAAATGTGACGATAGACAAAATAATGAAATGTGTGATGTACATACGAGTACCAAAAGTAAGCCTACAACACAGTTGTTCGCACTCTTCTAGAGCATTGTTGTGCGATGTCGGATCCGCATAAAATGAAAGACATCGAAAAAGTTCAGAGGAGGGTAGCTCGTTTTGTACCATCGCGAAATAGAGGAGAGAGTGCCACGGACATGATACGTGAGTTGGGGTCGCAATCATTAAAACAAAGGGGTTTTCGTTGCGCCAGGATCTTCTCGTGAAATTTCAATGGCCAACATTCTGCACCCATTGCGAAAATATTCTGTTGGCACCCACATAGATAGGGAGAAAGGATTATAAAGGTAAAATAAAAGAAATCAGAGCTCGCATGGAAATATTCAAGTGATTTTTGTCCAATGCGCCGTTCGAGAGTGGAACGATAAAGAAGTAGCTTGAAGGTTGTTCGATGACCCCTCTGTCAGGCATTTAATTGTGAATTGCAGAGTAATCATGGAGGTGCAGATGTAGATACAGTTGTAGGAGTAGATGTAGATCCCAGGAAAAGCATATAAAGTAACTTCCACGCGAAGCCTACAACCATCTGACAGATGTCTTCACCAGCATCATCAGACACAAAAAGTATCCAAGCAGCTGGAAGCACTCAGAACTTATCGCAGTACCCAAAGCTGGGAAGTATCGCAGGGACCCAAAGAATTACAGACCAGCCAGCCTTCTGCCTCACTTAAGTAACTAAAAAGGCTCATGCTTCAGTTAAGTACTCTTCCAGAGGCTACTCCTCAGAAGATTAAGGGGACACATCAGTGACTGAGGATTGCTACCCATCGAACAGTTCGGATTTCGTGAAGAGCATTCCACCTCTCAACAACTCATTAGGGTGATGGAAGAAATCATCACCACCTATAACAACAAGAAATACAGGGAAGCAGTGTTCTTAGATGTGTCGAAACCCTTCGACGCAGTGTGGCACCAGGGACGAAACAAACAAACCAGGGGCTGCTTTGAAAAGTAAATGAAATAGGTTCTACGGAACGTAAGTTAAACCGCCTAGTGCTTGGAAAATCATACCTTTGTGACGAGAGTCGAAGAAGGATGGTTATCCCTAAGAAGAATTCATACAGGAGTTCTGCAGGGATCGGTGCTTCGGTCGACACAGCATTTTCTCTACAATATCCTATTTTCCCAGGGCTCCACGAGAGGAACGTGCAATATACGCCACAGACATGGCGATTTATAGAAGGAGCAAGTATACCTAGTCCATGCATCTCACACTACAGGAAGCATGCCAAGAACGTGAAGGATGGTCAACTAGATGGAGTTTGCCATTCAACGCTTTCAAGAACCAGGCCATAATCTACGGTAGAAGAACAACACCAGACCTCCTCAGGTTACTAATCTTTAACGTGCCTATGGAATGGACTACATCAGAAATGTACTTCGATATCATATCTAACAGCAAACTTACGTGGTAACGGCACACCACAGACGTCCGGTAGAAAGCCGAGCTGGGATTGGATTGACTTCCTTTTTTTGAGTCACCAGCCTCCTTAATGCAATCCGCCATGAGTTATTCTCCTGTGTCAACCATTTCTTCTCAGACTGTTACTCACAACCTCCGTCCTCAATTATTTACCAGATGTATCCCAATCTCTGTCTTACTCCACTGTTTCTACCCTCTAGAGCTCCCTCTAGTATCGTGGAAGTTATTCCCTGAATTCCTAAAACATGTCCTGTCACCCTGTCCCTTCGCTTGTCAGTGTTTTCTGTATATTCCCTTCCTCGTCGATTCAGCGGAGAATCCCCTCATTCGTTACCTTATTAGTCCACCTAATTTTCCACATGCTTCTGTAGCACCACATCTCAAATTATTACATTGTATTCTATTCGGGTTTCCTCACAGACCAAGTGACACTACCATAGATTCTCTGCCAAAACGTACAGTCCCAGAAATTTTTTCCTCAGATTAAGACCTATGTTTGCTACTAGTAGACTTCTCTTAACCAAGAGTGATCTTTTTGCCAGTGCTAGTCTGCTTTTTACATCCTTCTTGCTCCATCTGTCATGTGTTAGTTTGCTGCCTAGGTAGCAGAATTCCTAAACTTCATCTACTTTGTGACTACCAATAATAAGTTTCTCGCTGTTTTCTTTTCTGCTGCTTCTCATTACTTTCGTCTTCCTTCATTTACTCTCAATTAATATTCTGTACTCATGAGACTGTTCATTCCATTCATAACATCCTGTAATTCTTCTCCACTTCACTGAGGGTAGCAATGTATCCAGCGAATCTTAACATTGATATCTGCTCACCCTGAATTTTTATTGAACTCATGAACTGTTCTTTTATTTCCGTCGTTGCGTTTTCGGTGTATAGCCTGAACATAGGTGCGTAAGCCTGCTTACCTCCTAACCTTGAATTTTTATTGAACTCATGAACTTTTCCTTCATTTCCGTCGTTGCGTTTTCGGTGTATAGACTGAACAGAGCTGAGTAAGCCTACTTACCTATCTTCCACACTTTTTAATCCGTGCACTTTCGTTCTTAGTCTTCAGATTTTCCTCTCAGTCCTTGAACTTATTGCATATTATGCATTTTTCCCTATAACCTACCCCTAATTTTCCGAGGATTTCGAACATCTTTCACCACTTTGCATTCTCGAACGCTTTCTTCAGCTCGACAAATCCTAGGAATGTCTCTTGATTTTTCTTTAGTCTTGCTTCCATTAGCAGCCGCAACATCAGAACTGCCTTTCTGGTGCCTGTACCTCTCATTAAGCCAACCTGATCGTCATCTAAGGGATCCTCTATTTTCTTTTTCCACTCTTCTGTGTATTATTCTTGCCAGCAAACTGGATGCATCAGCTGTGCTATAATTTTGGTATTTATCAATCTTACAAATAGTGGGAACGATGTCTTTGCGGAACTGAGATGATGTAACACAAGTCATATACATTCGACACACCAACAGGAACAATTGTTTGGTTGAAACCATAAAGGTTTTAGAAATTCAGAAGGAATGTTATCTATTCCTTCTGCCTTATTTGATCTTAAGTCATCCAGAATTCTTCTAAACTCTGATTCTAATACAACATTATCTGTCACTCCCCTTCGGCCCTTGTTTCTTCTTCTATCGAGTCATGAGGAAAGTAGTTTACATCATGAAGACATTCAATGTACTCCTTCCACCTACTCGCTCCTTCCTCTGTACTTAACAGAGGAATTCCTATTGCAATCTTTTAATTTCACCGATGGCTGTTTTGACTTTTCTATATGCTGGGCCATCACAGAAGTTGGGAAGGAAAACATAGGTACAAAGAATGTAGCTGCGAAGAACCATGGGTAACAGAAGAAATACTTCAGTTGATTGATGAAAGGAGGAAGTACAAACATGTTCCGGGAAAATCAGGAATACAGAAATACAAGTCGCCGAGGAATGAAATAAATAGGAAGTGCAGGGAAGCTAAGACGAAATGGCTGCAGGAAAAATGTGAAGACATCGAAAAAGATATGATTGTCGCAAGGACAGACTCAGCATACAGGAAAGTCAAAACAACTTTTGGTGACATTAAAAGCAATGATGGTAACATTAAGAGTGCAACGGGAATTCCACTGTTAAATGCAGAGGAGAGAGCAGATAGGTGGAAAGAATACATTGAAAGCCTCTATGAGGGTGAAGATTTGTCTGACGTGATAGAAGAAGAAACAGGAGTCGATTTTGAAGAGATAGGGGATTCAGTATTAGAATCGGAATTTAAAAGAGCTTTGGAGGACTTACGGTCAAATAAGGCAGAAGGGATAGATAACATTCCATCAGAATTTCTAAAATCATTGGGGGAAGTGGCAGCAAATCGACTATTCACGTGGGTGTGTAGAATATATGAGTCTGGCGACATACCATCTGACTTTCGGAAAAGCATCATCCACACAATTCCGAAGACGGCAAGAGCTGACAAGTGCAAGAATTATCGCACAATCAGCTTAACAGCTCATGCATCGAAGCTGCTTACAAGAATAATATACAGAAGAATGAAAAAGAAAATTAAGAATGCGCTAGGTGACGATCAGTTTGGCTTTAGGAAAAGTAAAGGGGCGAGAGAGGCAATTCTGACGTTACGGTTAATAATGGAAGCAAGGCTAAAGAAAAATCAAGACACTTTCACAGGATTTGTCGACCTGGAAAAAGCGTTCGACAATATAAAATGGTGCAAGCTGTTAGAGATTCTGAAAAAAGTAGGGGTACGCTATAGGGAGAGACGGGTCATATACAATATGTACAACAACAAAGAGGGAATAACAAGAGTGGACGATCAAGAACCAAGTGCTCGTATTAAGAAGGGTGCAAGACAAGGCTGTAGCCTTTCGCCCCTACTCTTCAATCTGTACATCGAGGAAGCAATGATGGAAATAAAAGAAAGGTTCAGGAGTGGGATTAAAACACAAGGTGAAAGGATATCAATGATACGATTCGCTGATGACATTGCTATCCTGAGTGAAAGTGAAGAAGAATTAAATGATCTGCTGAACGGAATGAACAGTCTAATGAGTACACAGTATGGTTTGAGAGTATATCGGAGAAAGACGAAGGTAATGAGAAGTAGTAGAAATGAGAACAGCGAGAAACTTAACATCAGGATTGATGGTCACGAAGTCAATGAAGTTAAGGAATACTGCTACCTAGGCCGTAAAATAACCAATGACGGACGGAGCAAGGAGGACATCAAAAGCAGACTCGCCATGGCAAAAAAGGCATTTCTGGCCAAGAGAAGTCTACTAATATCAAATACCGGCCTTAATTTGAGGAAGAAATTTCTGTGGATGTACGTCTGGAGTACAGCATTGTATGGTAGTGAAACATGGACTGTGGGAAAACCGGAACAGAAGAGAATCGAAGCATTTGGGATGTGGTGCTATAGACGAATGTTGAAAATTAGGTGGACTGATAAGGTAAGGAATGAGGAGGTTCTATGCAGAATCGGAGAGGAAAGGAATATGTGGAAAACACTGATAAGGAGAAGGGACAGGATGATAGGACATCTGCTAAGACATGAGGGAATGACTTCCATGGTACTGGAGGGAGCTGTAGAGGGCAAAAACTGTAGAGGAAGACAGAGATTGGAATACGTCAAGCAAATAATTGAGGACGTAGGTTGCAAGTGCTACTCTGAGATGAAGAGGTTAGCACAGGAAAGGAATTCGTGGCGGGCCGCATCAAACCAGTCAGTAGACAAAAAAAAAAAAAAAAAAAAAAAAAAAAAAAAAAAAAAAAAATATGCTGGGTCTGTTCTCACGACAATCATTTCTTTTTCGAATTCGTGACTTCTACATGCAGCCATTTAGACTTAGCCCCCCTGAACTTTCAGTCCGTTCCATACGTAAGTGAGCAGTACTTCTGTATTACCAAATTTTCCTGAACATTCTTGTACTTCCTTCTTTCATCGATCAAGTGAAGTATTTCTTCGGTTATCCATGGGTTCTTCGGAGTTACGTTCCTTGTAACTATGTTTTTCTTTGATGACTGCACTTTTTAGAGATGATCATTCCTCTTCAACTGAACTGCCTACTGAGCTACTCGTTATTGCAGTATCTACAGTTTCAGAGGACATCTAGCGAATTTCTTCATTACTTAGTGTTTCCATATCCCATTCCTTTGCGCAATGATCCTTTCGTAATAGTCAAAATTCCACCTACTCTTCATCATTAGCAAATTATCTGAGTCTGTATCTATGCCTGTGTACGCCCTGCAATCCAATATCTGATTTCGCAATCTTTGCCTGACCATGATGTTATCCAACTGAAATCTTGCCTACCTCCCGTCATTTTCCAAGTATACCTCCTGCTTTTGTCACTCTTGAATATAGTATTTTCTATTAATAACAGAAATTTATTGCAGAACTCAATTCGTTTTTCTCCTCTCACATTCCTACCCCATATTCTCCCTTCACCCTTTCTTCTGCCCCTTCCCCTACAACCGCATTCCTATCACGCACGATTAGATTTTCACCTCTTTTTACTTACTGTATTGGCTGTTCAATATTCTCATATACCTTATCTATTTCTTCATCTTCAGCTTGCTACGTCAGCATTTATACCTGAAATATTGTTTACGGTATTGATTTGCTATTGACACCCTACCACTAAAATGTTCACAGTATTTCATTCTCTTTCCTACCTTGCTATTCACATCGAGTCCTATTCGCGTAAAACCATATTCTGCTGCTGTTGATAATACCCTATACTCATATGACAAAAAATTCTGGTCTTCTTCCCATGTTTCTTCATTTACACCCAATGTATATCTAGCTTTCCTGCCATGTTCAGACAGGCATTCCACGCCCCGACTCCTCGAACGTTATCCTTTCGTTCGTTATTGAATATTTATACTGATGGTTACACTCCCCTTGGCATTTCCGTCTCGGAGATGGAATGGAGGACTAGTCTGAAATCTTTTGCCAATGCAGAAGTCATCATGACACTTTATCAATTACAAGCCACAAGTCCTGTGAGTACACGTTACTTGTCTTCAACACAATGGATTCCACTACCTTCTGCATCGTCATGCCGTTGATTATTGCTGATTCTTCCGCCTTTAGGCGGAAGTTCCCTACTCCAAGGGCGTGAGAGTGCCGTGTATCTCTTTCCACGCATTTTCCGGTATTTTCTCTTAGTTTATGCGTCTTTTTAGACAATTTTCGTAGTTTCACCGATTTCATGTCACTTCTGATCATGTAATCATGACATCACTTCTCGCCACGTTTCGGTTTCACTTGGGGTCCCCATAGACAGAGTAGGTACGGGATAGGCTCAGCACAGAGCTTGTCAGTGTATCCACCACATGTTACGCCGCGGATATGGGTCCAGGGTTGATCCAAAACATATACACATACAGAATAATATCGCAGTTGCTCTTGGAGCGGACAGCTGTACTACATTTACAAGCAATTTTAGAGTATGTGGCGAGAAGTCATGTCATGATTGTGCGAGCAGAAGTGACCTAAAGTCTGTAAAATTACAAAAATTGTCGGGAAAAACGTATAAATTGACAATATGCGTGGAAATTGGGGAAGAAGGAGGGTCTAGTTACATGTTTGCTTGACGCAAGAAAATTCTT
Source organism: Schistocerca nitens (assembly GCF_023898315.1). Lineage (NCBI taxonomy): Eukaryota > Metazoa > Arthropoda > Insecta > Orthoptera > Acrididae > Schistocerca > Schistocerca nitens. The sequence continues at coordinate 387,867,096 of NC_064618.1, forward strand.
GTACATGGGAACGAGTATGTAAGAGCAAGTGGAATACAAGAAGAAGTTTGCACGGAAACAGTGGGAACCAGGGAAACATTCGTTTTTCGTGGACAGCGATAAGGCGACTGGAATAGATTGGTTAACGAGCGTGACCACCGTACGTAGAGTGATAAATTCGTAGACGTCAGATCACAAATACCTTACAGAACAGTTCCTGCAAGGTTCTGAACAACATCCTGATGTATGTCTATTGGGCTAATAAGGATGCATACAAGACGACTGCTCTCCTTGGTAGCCGGCCGAAGTGGCCGTGCGGTTAAAGGCGCTGCAGTCTGGAACCGCAAGACCGCTACGGTCGCAGGTTCGAATCCTGCCTCGGGCATGGATGTTTGTGATGTCCTTAGGTTAGTTAGGTTTAACTAGTTCTAAGTTCTAGGGGACTAATAACCTCAGCAGTTGAGTCCCATAGTGCTCAGAGCCATTTGAACCATTTGAACCAAGACGACTGCTCTCCTTGGTAGCCGGCCGAAGTGGCCGTGCGGTTAAAGGCGCTGCAGTCTGGAACCGCAAGACCGCTACGGTCGCAGGTTCGAATCCTGCCTGGGGCATCGATGTTTGTGATGTCCTTAGGTTAGTTAGGTTTAACTAGTTCTAAGTTCTAGGGGACTAATAACCTCAGCAGTTGAGTCCCATAGTGCTCAGAGCCATTTGAACCATTTGAACCTCTCCTTGGTGTTTTCCTGGGAAAGAGACCTACCTGCCTCTAAATTGACATGGTTAAAGGACAATGGAAACTAATTGGTTGAGAGAGGTTGCAATGAGGTATGAGTTAATGATAGACTGATGATGCATTCTAGAGAGAGGGAGAAGTAGCAGCAGGTCAGGGTGTATCAGTTGCAGGGATTGGTGGTTTGGAACTCGAGTAATTGGGTAAAATGCGTTTAAATTATGAGAAACCTGGCAAAATTACGAAAACTGACGGAAAATTCGTAAAATTGAGAAAATACGACAAAGATGTGGATGAATGAGGGTTCTTACATGCTCGACTGGCTGTATGAAAATCATCCCTGTACTCCACCAGTGCGACAGACAACTGATGGCCTATACCATCCATGCCCTATGGGTTTAAGTGCTGCAGAATACCCTCTTCTCCCATGTGAGGCTATGCATAGTGTAAGTCATAAAAATTAAAGATGCAGTGTCCAAAGATTTAGCTGTAATGGTAACCACCACCTAGGACACCGTAACAGTGGTCATATATCTGTGTGCGATATGATCCGCCACTATGAGGAGTCAATGTTCTTGGTGCCTTTATAAAGGGACACTAGACCTCTGCCACTCTGTCCCTGTGGAACACGAGTTTAAATGTATATGTCATCACCTTCGTACAGCTGTTTGGAGATGCTCTGAACGCCGCAAACTCTCCCAGTTCCCAGATATTGAAATGTGTTCCACATTTTCGCCTACAAGAAACACCATCTCTGTCTTTTATTTCAACCATTCTCTGCGTTGTGGGAGCCGCTAAAATTACAGCATGCCATGTTCAGCATTCTGTGAGAGCCAATGGATCGAAATGTGTCATTTCGCTTTAGTGCCTGACACAGACCTCAGAGTCATGGTAGAAATTGATAATTTGTGGATGTGTACACAGAGTTAGTCATACACTGCTTTGATGCGTTACAGCAAAAAAAAAATTGTTGAACTGCTATGAAACAACAAGAAGCCTCTACTGTGATTGATAGTGTGTGGAATATGCTGTCCCTCTAGTACAGGCGCCAAAACTTTACAAAGCTCCATGGAAGCGACTTTGGTCACCTGCTCCACTGGATCAATATGTGTATATTTAATAGGATCACCACATATGGTTGATGTCAACATGCAGAAGGTAATTGTTTCTAATATACTGGAAGAGAGACACGCCATAAAGTCTTATCGAATTCTCTACCCCGTGAAGTTAGTGAAATTTTTATCGTTCATAGTTTTAATCCTTCGGATGTTTCAAAAATTTTGAGGCGAGAAAGGAGAAAAGAGAGTGAGACTGTGCTGCCAATAATGACACTGACACCATTACACTGCCATATTTCTAGCATGGTAATTGTAAGAGTACAATACAGGAGATTAGGACATGGACAGGGGGTATTTATAGACTGTCATTCGATATCGCTTAATTGTAGGTATTATGCTTCTGAATTTGTATATGCAGTTCGCTTATACTCTGTATGGTTCTACCTGTCAGCTTTGTAACTAACGGACTGTCAGAATGTGATAGGATTTCGAGAGATTTAGCAGAGATCTGTGATTTGCCAGGGATAAACGCTGGCTATCGTGCAAGAACATACGTAACGTAAATGAAAGTCACGAGTGCTTTTCAATTGTAATTACGCCCTTTATTCCTCGACAACTATGTGATAACGACGATGTGACGGGAGGATTTTGTTACTGGGGAGCTATTGTAGGCCCTGTAAAACGATTCCCAGCTGGTGTTAGTGTGGACATACTATAATTTTTCGGACTCTCTACACCTATAAATGATAATCACACTACTTGTAAGGGAATGTTATACTGTTGAAATGTAAAGTTACTGTGGTTATTGTGATTTCAACACATCGATGAGTACATTCGCCCGTAAGGGGTGATAGATTCATTATGTAGCACCTGCACAATATACCAATGCAAGGGTTCAACTAAACTGCTGTACTGTACAAACAGGGTTGGCAATATGGTTGTAGCCAAAAGGATACACAGAGTGGCCTCTCATCGTCCCCCACAAGGAGATTTTCAAATGTTTTTTGTCGCAAATAGACTGCGATGTTTACTATAGCACACCAACCTATATCGTTCATTTCTTTCCAAATCTTTCGTCCATAGCAGCGATTTTCATTATCGCGTAGTGCCAGACGCCTGTGCTTTGCAACACTTATTTGAGAGAGTCTTGGGGGGATGCAGCGCATTCCAGAAGTGTTGACAGATGGTACCTACAGTCTATTCTGGACTCTTATTGGCTAGAAGATATAAATGCCTAATAATTTCCTAGAAAAGAGGAGAATAGATACACCTAGCCGGTGTGTGGTGTATGGATATACCATAAGTTTTTCGGACACTATACACATATAAACGATAATCGGAAATTCGTATGTGTTGGTGTGTTAAGTTACTGTGGTCAGCGTTACGACATGTGCAAAGAAAATGACTGTGTCCAGTCGTAAGGGACTTATACAGGGTGGTCCACTGATAGTGGCTGGGCCAAATATCTCACGAAATAAGCATCAAACGAAAACACTACAAAGAACGAAACTCGTCTAGCTTGAAGGGGGAAACCAGATGACGCTATGGTTGGCCCGCTAGAGGGCGCTGCCATAGGTCAAACGGATATCAACTGCGTTTTTTTTAAAATAGGAACCCCCATTTTATTACATATTCGTGTAGTACGTAAAGATATATGAATGTTTTAGTTGGACCACTTTTTTCGCTTTGTGATAGATGGTGCTGTAATAGTCACAAACGTATAAGTACGTGGTATCACGTAATATTCCGCCAGTGTGGACGGTATTTCCTTCGTGATACATTACCCGTTTTAAAATGGACCGTTTACTAATTCCAGAAAAGGTCGATACCGTGTTGATGCATGGCTATTGTTATCAAAATGCCCAACGGGCGTGTGCTATGTATGCTGCTCGGTATCCTGGACGATATCATCCAAGTGTCCGTACCGTTCGCCGGATAGTTAGGTTATTTAAGGAAACAGGAAGTGTTCAGCCACATGTGAAAAGTCATCCACGACCTACATCTACATCTACATCTACATCTATACTCCGCGAGCCACCTTACGGTGTGTGGCGGAGGGTACTTATTGTACCACTATCTGATCCCCCCTTCCCTGTTCCATTCACGAATTGTGCGTGGGAAGAACGACTGCTTGTAAGTCTCCGTATTTGCTCTAATTTCTCGGATCTTTTCGTTGTGATCATTACGCGAGATATATGTGGGCGGTAGTAATATGTTGCCCATCTCTTCCCGGAATGTGCTCTCTCGTAATTTCGATAATAAACCTCTCCGTATTGCGTAACGCCTTTCTTGAAGTGTCCGCCACTGGAGCTTGTTCAGCATCTCCGTAACGCTCTCGCGCTGACTAAATGTCCCCATGACGAATCGCGCTGCTTTTCGCTGGATCATGTCTATCTCTTCTATTAATCCAACCTGGTAAGGGTCCCATACCTGCAACAAATGATGATGCCCAAGTAGGTGTTTTAGCTGCTGTCGCGGCTAATCCACACATCAGTAGCAGACAAATTGCGCGAGAATCGGGAATCTCAAAAACGTCGGTGTTGAGAATGCTACATCAACATCGACTGCACCCGTACCATATTTCTATGCACCAGGAATTGCATGGCGATGACTTTGAACGTCGTGTACAGTCTGCCACTGGGCACAAGAGAAATTGCGGGAGGATGACAGATTTTTTGCAAGCGTTCTATTTAGCAACGAAGCGTCATTCACCTACAGCGGTAACGTAAACCGGCCTAATATGCACTATGGGCAAAAGAAAATCCACGATGGCTGAAACAAGCGGAACATCAGCGACCTTGGCGGGTTAATGTAAGGTGCGGCATTATGGGAGGAAGGATAATTGGCCCCCATTTTATCGATGGCAATCTAAATGGTGCAATGTATGCTGATTTCCTACGTAATGTTCTACCGGTGATACTACGAGATGTTTCACTGCATGACAGAATGGCGATGTACTTCCAACAGGATGGATGTCCGGCACTTAGCTCGCGTGCGCTTGAAGCGGTATTGAATAGCATATTTCGTGACAGGTGGATTGGTCGTCGAAGCGCCAGACCATGGCCCGCACGTTCACCGAAACTAACGTCCCCGGATTTCTTTCTGTGGGGAAAGTTGAAGGAAATTTGCTATCGTGATCCACCGACAACGCCTGACAACTTGCATCAGCGCATTGTCAATGCATGAACGAGCATTACGGAAAGCTAACTACTCGCTGTTGAGAGGTATGTCGTTACACGTATTGCCAAATGCATTGAGGTTGACGGATATCATTTTGAGCATTTATTGCATTTACGTGGTATTTACAGGTAACCACACTGTAACAGCATGATTTCTCAGAAATGATAATTTCACATCTAGCAGTTCTAGGCGCGCAGTCCAGAACCGCGCGACTGCTACGGTCGCAGGTTCGAATCCTGCCTCGGGTATGGATGTGTGTGATGTCCTTAGGTTAGTTAGGTTTAAGTAGTTCTAAGTTCTAGGGACTGATGACCACAGATGTTAAGTCCCATAGTGCTCAGAGCCATTTGAACCATTTTTTTTTTTTTATAATTTCACAAAGGTACATGTATCACATTGAAACAACCGAAATAAAATGTTCAAACGTACCTAAGATCTGTATTTTAATTTAAAAAACCTACCTGTTACCAACTGTTCGTCTAAAATTGTGAGCCATATGTTTGTGACTATTACAGCGCCATCTATCACAAAGCGTAAAAAGTGGTGCAACTAAAACATTCATATTTCTTTACGTACTACACGAATATGTAATAAAAATGGGGTTCCTATTTTAAAAAAACGCAGCTGATATCCGTTTGACCTATGGCAGCGCCATCTAGCGGGCCAACCATAGCGCCATATGGTTTCCCTCTTCAAGCTAGACAAGTTTTGTTCTTTGTAGTTTTTTCGTTTGACGCTTATTTCGTGAGATACACTCATGGAAATTGAAATAAGAACACCGTGAATTCATTGTCCCAGGAAGGGGAAACTTTATTGACACATTCCTGGGGTCAGATACATCACATGATCACACTGACAGAACCACAGACACATAGACACAGGCAACAGAGCATGCACAATGTCGGCACTAGTACAGTGTATATCCACCTTTCGCAGCAATGCAGGCTGCTATTCTCCCATGGAGACGATCGTAGAGATGCTGGATGTAGTCCTGTGGAACGGCTTGCCATGCCATTTCCACCTGGCGCCTCAGTTGGACCAACGTTCGGGCTGGACGTGCAGACCGCGTGAGACGTCGCTTCATCCAGTCCCAAACATGCTCAATGGGGGACAGATCCGGAGATCTTGCTGGCCAGGGTAGTTGACTTACACCTTCTAGAGCACGTTGGGTGGCACGGGATACATGCGGACGTGCATTGTCCTGTTGGAACAGCAAGTTCCCTTGCCGGTCTAGGAATGGTAGAACGATGGGTTCGATGACGGTTTGGATGTACCGTGCACTATTCAGTGTCCCCTCGACGATCACCAGTGGTGTACGGCCAGTGTAGGAGATCGCTCCCCACACCATGATGCCGGGTGTTGGCCCTGTGTGCCTCGGTCGTATGCAGTCCTGATTGTGACGCTCACCTGCACGGCGCCAAACACGCATACGACCATCATTGGCACCAAGGCAGAAGCGACTCTCATCGCTGAAGACGACACGTCTCGATTCGTCCCTCCATTCACGCCTGTCGCGACACCACTGGAGGCGGGCTGCACGATGTTGGGGCGTGAGCGGAAGACGGCCTAACGGTGTGCGGGACCGTAGCCCAGCTTCATGGAGACGGTTGCGAATGGTCCTCGCCGATACCCCAGGAGCAACAGTGTCCCTAATTTGCTGGGAAGTGGCGGTGCGGTCCCCTACGGCACTGCGTAGGATCCTACGGTCTTGGCGTGCATCCGTGCGTCGCTGCGGTCCGGTCCCAGGTCGACGAGCACGTGCAGCTTCCGCCGACCACTGGCGACAACATCGATGTACTGTGGAGACCTCACGCCCCACGTGTTGAGCAATTCGGCGGTACGTCCACCCGGCCTCCCGCATGCCCACTATACGCCCTCGCTCAAAGTCCGTCAACTGCACATACGGTTCACGTCCACGCTGTCGCGGCATGCTACCAGTGTTAAAGACTGCGATGGAGCTCCGTATGCCACGGCAAACTGGCTGACACTGACGGCGGCGGCGCACAAATGCTGCGCAGCTAGCGCCATTCGACGGCCAACACCGCGGTTCCTGGTGTGTCCGCTGTGCCGTGCGTGTGATCATTGCTTGTACAGCCCTCTCGCAGTGTCCGGAGCAAGTATGGTGGGTCTGACACACCGGTGTCAATGTGTTCTTTTTTCCATTTCCAGGAGTGTATTTGGCCCGGTCACGATCAGTGGACCACCCTGTAGATCTGATGTGGAAACCGTGATTTCAGTGCATTGGTTGCCATACATGGATGAAAGATTTTGCAAGGAAAGTTATGACTTGTCATAAGGATACTTACCTACTTGGGTAACTGATGTTTCCAGAGCCACAGTCGTCACCAGATTCGCGGTACAGTCGTAATATTTAATTGTAACTACACATAAATATGTGGCTGGTTTCCAAGAATGAATCTTCCTGCAATCTGGGTGTATAGGAGAGGTAACCAGTGACCAGAAGGAATGGATATTTCTGGCTTAAGACGAGAACCACCACTGGGATTCTCAAACCAGTCAGTTGGAGTACGACCGTGTCACCGTCTGGGTGGGTGAATCGCGAAATACACAGTATGAGTTGGGCAGCCATAGTAATCACGTGTGATGGGAGTATTCTCCGATTTTTACATGGATATGTGAGACATTTCAATATCTATCCCTGACAAGTGTTGGCCCTGGACATAATGATAACATCCGAATTCCTATCATTCCAGTCCTCCTGGACACGCTCCATGACCGGGAGTTCCTCTCCAGCACGTCGAGTCCCGCTCAGACCTGGCATGATTGCTGAGATGTGTGTCCAAAGCGCCAACTAGCGTTGCACGCTTCTCTGGCCTGGAGTGGTGCATGTGTACATCGGGACATGAGCATGTGGTATGTATGAGGATTTCAACAGTCTCTGACATACAACCATGACAACAATAACTACTACTACAGAATGGAACGTGGTTTAAGTATGCGGTGTTTACTGGTTCTCAGTGCAGTCCAGTGGACTCTATCTTGCAGCAGAAATGTGGGAGTGGGATCTACTGTTGTTACTATCCTATCACATAGTAGGCCCCTCTTCCTCCTCCTCCTCCTCAGTCTTGGTGCCGGTGTTTCTGAGAGAAACAACTTCGGGATTATATAGCGCTTTAAAAACCAATAGTAACGTCAAATTCCCGAATGATCACCTCATTGTTTTTCCGATAGTGGTATTGTGACCACATACTCTAGTCAAACCGCTGTTTTGACAAGAATTTCTCAGGTATCAGTATAAAACCGTTTCCGCCACCTGTCGTTTTGTCTGACAGAAAGCAGTCAGAGGGGAGGGAGTTGGAGGGAGGAGGGGTTGGAAGGTGGCTTCTTCCAGTGTCCTCAACTGGTGATACTATGAAGTAACTCACTCAGTATCGGCAAAGAAGGGCGAGCCGATGAAGCAGCAATGTCCGCAGACCTAGTATGGAAGTTTTGGGAGCAAATAGGAAGTGTGTCTGGTACCAAAGGGATGCCGGCAACTGATGCTTATGTAGCACGTGACCGGAGTTCACTGTCACTGTACGCTGTTCAACGCATGTGCAGCCCTGACCCCGACGTCATCTGCTACTCTAAGGGCAACATGCGTGAAGAAGCAAGTGTGTATAGTTGGAAAGTTGTTTTTCCCCCAGGTACGTTTAGCGCGACCTGTAACAGGGTAATTAAGTGTGGTTTGTTATCTTGACGTCGATTTCGTGACAATATTCCTTTTGCAGTCGGGAAAAGTGATCTATTCACATACTTATTTTCTTCACTTGATGCGTTTTACAAGACCTACATCTTCGCAAACAGCAGAGAATGATGAACTTTTGCACCAAATAAAAGAGACTTCCAACCCCTGCAAACTGAATTTTATAAATAAGCGATATATTATTAAACTCTCTGCAGTTTAGTAGATTTCCCGTCGTGGGATCCTTCCAGTCCACTTGTTCAGCAATTTTTCCCGCTATTTCCTTCTGGGAGGAGTGTGGAGGGACTGCACAGTGGGTGGTAAATCCTCTGGTAGCGGCATTGTGCACTAGTTCTGTCGATCCGTGCACATCAGGGTGGGCACAAACGCGAAACTTTTCTAACAAGACATCTCCAATCTGCAGAATTGCAATTACGTAATTAGGATATGTGGCTCCTCTACAGCTCTGGGCAGATTGAGTGATTTTCCCATCAGTTTTTCTCTGGGTGTAGATTGGGAAGAGAGGGAGGGGAGGGGGTGGCTGGGGGATTTCCCAGGAGGAGTAGGTAGTAATTAAAAGCTCAATTTGATACCAACAGCGTGCCTGTATCGGTGAGGGTGGAGTGTTGGGGATTTACCAGAGGGGTGGGGGAGGAGGAGGATTAGGGGGAGATTGGAGATTTCTGAAAAGGATCGATTATCTACAGGGGTCATAAATCAACTCCCAAGGTGTCAAAAATCAATCAGCACAACAATAAGTTTGCCCCTGAATCAATGTGTGCCCCTGAATGTATGCAATCCGCATAAACGAAGTGTATCGGCTTTGTCCTACTATATGATTGTGGTAGGTCAAGAAAAGGTTAGAACCTCAACTCTTTTTCTGCCCAAGTGATGACACATTAAGAAAGAGAACTTATCCTGAATATAGTAGTAAACACCTTACAGTGTAAACTACATCAAAAGTTAAAGATAGAAGAATGTGGTGTCACTCAGCTTCATCAGTCTTCGATGGCTCATCTGTGGATGACTGGCATATGCCCAGTTGAAATATCGTTGAATGTATTGAACAACGACAGCTACAAGTCGGAAATTTGCACTAACATATTGAGATACATGCAAAATGATTCGAGCGTATTTGCATTGGTGGTCTAAACTGTGAAAATTATTCGACCGTTGCCATTATACCTCTTTTATGTTTCTGGTTCTAATATAGCCCTACCTTAATATGAGGAGGATAAAGCTTCAACCGTTCGTCTTGCACTGTATTGTGATCATATCATGTAGGTAACTACTGTGATCGTAACAATCGAATTTATGAAAACATTAGGCCATGTTAGAAGTTATGATACTAAGTTTACAATACAATAACAAAGAGTGAAATCAGATACTTGTATGGGCTTCGGCTACAGATAACCAGCGTGAATATTTTAACTTACATTACGTATAATCGCATTGGAGAAAACACCAAACTGAAATACAGAGGGAATTGTCCTTTGTTTGAAAACTTTTGTTATAAATGCATGGATTTGAGTATTTGTACCGGTTTCGTATATAGATAACTCAGATGAATACAGAAAGTTATATCATACAGAATCTGTAAGTGACATGTTTCTTTTGCACATGTTATACCTCACAGACAAAAACGGGAGAGGTAAAGAGAGGTAATTTATCCTACAATACCGTACATGCACACATGTACTTAGAAAAAGACTAAAACTAACGGCTAAAATTGGACCCGCTTTTTAAAACTTGCATTATAGAATGGAAATAAAAATATTCCCTTGTTTCATAACAGATTTAGATTCTGCGCTAGCCACCGAATTCCTCTACCCGTCAATGCTCTTTGTTCTGCTGTTTTCGGCACTGCAAAGGCGGTGACAGCCATTTGACAATCTGATGGAACGGGAGAGCGCTTCAGTTATAGTGAACGGAAATTTTTGACCATTTCGTCGTTTTAGTCTGGAACGCCGGAGTGCCACTCAATTGAATTTCAAATGGTGGATGCCCGCGAGGCAGAAATCACATCTGCAACTCGAACACTCGACGCGGCAAATCGTGTTTATTTGCACGTCCCTGTCGCTACTGATAACCTACCGGCCGTATTTCGCCAATTATTCTATAAATGCGCGAAATATGTCCTTCGATTTGCAACAAGTGCCGAGGAATTAAAAAAAGGAAAAAGCGTTTCACCACTCAAATTTAATTCGTTTGCGAGCTGCGTCTATCTGAAACAGTTATGTTGATGTCCCTACCGAAGCATGCATATGCGATGAGTACAGGAGGAGAGAACCGTTTTATCGTACAACAAATACTTCTCTTTCAAGTAAATGAAGTATACAAGCCTGTCGTCTAAAACGGGTACATTATGTTGCTGTCGGCTAAGGTTTTAGTTCATCTAAGCAAATTTATTCCCACGCGTCACCTCTCAGTTTCTTCGATGACAATCCATTTCCTACTTTTCTATCACATTCATCCGCAACCATGAAAATTATGTCAGAAAAGTTATTTGCAGACAAGGCTTGGCAAACATGTTTGCTTATTCTGCTTTCATGTAGGCCATCTCCTGTTTTTAGGGTGATTGGGGCAGTGCCAAAATGATACCATTTGCTCTTCCGTATTAGAAAATATGTTTGTAATATTATGCAAATGTCCGACGAGCCTAGATGTGGGTTTGGGAGGCGCGGCTTACTGTTACAACAAAGTGCCTAATTCCATCTTTTACCTACTGTGGTACGAGAAAGTTTTTCAACGCTTCAAGTTCCCAGCCTTGCATTAAGTGTGGGTGAAGGTCTACCCAGACTCTGCAGTTCTATGTTTCCACAAGTCCCCGAGTGTGGATGTTGCTTCGTCACTTAACAATACATCTACTGTGACGTTTTCATTTTCCACAGCCTTGGTCATAACAAGTAGCCTGTCGGGCTCCACAATCCTCCAAGTCTAATCAAAATTTTGACGTAGTATGAACGTTTCTTCGGGGTATTTCTTAATATAAATTGTCAAATATATAGCAGACGGGTTGCGTGCAATCGAATCCCCTGATCGTCGCACAGTTCCTTGAGTTGCATGTGGCCTCCCGGAATGTTCCGCATCACGAAAATTAACTGTACTTTTGCATTTGTTAAAGAAATTCTTGCTTACTTAGCTCGTGTGCCCTGCGTTTCTAAATTTACTGGTGAAATCCTCTAGCGACATTTTAAGTCATTGCACGAAAGAGGAATTAAGTGCAACAAAAATGTGTTTAGAAATATTATCTTAGAAATCAGTTTAACAAGTCACGGTTACAAAACATTAATACAAATTTTTAATTACTGGTAGAAGCCGGCCGACGAAGAGTGGTTTGGACTCCGGAGAAATGCTGAAACACGCGAGCAATGCTGACCCTACGATTTCTCGTAGATGGATTAAGGATAGGGAAACCTACGTTCGTAGCATTTGTAGGCGTAGAGAAAGTTTTTAACGATGTTTTGAAGCTGCCAGCGGTAAAATACAGAGAGCGAAAGGCTGTTTAATTCCTGCAGAAACAAGATGGCAGTTAGAAGAGTCGAGGGGCATGAAAGGGAAACAGTGGTTGAGAAGGGAGTGAGACAGGGTTGTAGCCTATCCCCGATGTTATTCAATCCGTATATTCAGCAAGCTGGAAAGGAAATGTAGGAAAAATTTGGAGTATGGGTTTATGTCCAGGGAGAAGAAATAAAAACTTTGAAGTTCGCCGATGGCATTGTAATTCTGTCAAAGACAGTAGAGGACTTGGAACGGTGTCTTGAAAAAATGATATGAATATTAACAAAAGTAGAACGAGAATAATGGAATGTAGTTGAATTAAATAAGATGATGCTGAAGGATTTAGATTAGGAAATGAGACACTTAAAGAAATAGATGCGTTTTGCTATTTGCGCAGAAAAATAACTGACGATGGTCGAAGTAGAGAGGATGTAAAATGCAGACTAGCAATGGGAAGAAAAGCAATTCTGCAAAAGAGAAATTTGTTAAGATCGAGTAAGGAGCTAAGTGTCAGGAAGTCTTTTCAGAAAGTAATTATTTATAGTGTAGCCATTTATGGAAGTTAAATATGGACGACGAACAGTTTAAACAAGAAGAGGTTAAAGGCTTTCGAAATGTGGTTCTACAGAATAATGCTGAAGATTAGATAAGTAGATCATGTAACTGATGATGAGATACTGAATTATGGAGAAAAGAAGTTTGTGGCACGACTTTACTCCAAGAGGGAATCGGTGGGAAGGACACCGTCTGAGAGGGAAGCATGGTGGGTACAGATCGTTGAGGGACACTAAGAGGTGAATACAGTAAGGACACTCAGAAGGATATATGTTCTAGTAGTTACACGGAAAAAGTAGAGGCTTGCACAGGACAGAGTAACATGGAGAGCTGCATCAAACCAGTCTTCGGTCTGAAGACCAGAACGACAACAATAACAACAATTTCTCAGAAATGTTATGTTCACTCTCTACGCACGATACAGAAACTCGACGTATCATCAGCGAAGACAAGAATATGAGCAGGAGGAAAACTTGCCTAGGCTGTCAGACTTCCTCGTGTTTCTCTTCAAAGTAGCATTTCATAGTCATCTTGAACCTTGTACTGGGACCTTCTTCAGAATAATCTAATCTCCGTACTAACTGAACACTTTGTCGTGGTCATTTACGAAAGAGAACTTTTCATCTCTTATTGTGCTGGTTGCTGCCATGTCGCAAAGATGCCTCCCTGATAGTTGTTTCTATTCCTCAAGCACCGTGGCTGCGTATTTATTTCCTTGATGTCGGGAATCCACAAAACTGGATGCCAGTTTCCGTCATCTCTGCTAAAACTGCGTTCGTTTTTAGAAATCTCAACCGCTTCTCCGACTTTCCTTCCATGAATATGTCATTCATTGGTTAGTGCTCGTACGTTGTTGAAATCTACACTGGAGAGCCGAAGAAACTGGTACACCTGCCTAATATCCTGTGGGGCCCCCTTCAACACGCAGAAGTGCCGCTACACGACGTGGCATGGACTCGACTAATGTCTTAACTAGCGCTGGAGGGAACTGACACCACGAATACTGCAAGGCTGCCCATGAATCCGTAAGAGTATGACGGGGTGGAGACCTCTTGTGAACAGCATGTTCCAAGGCATCCAAGATATGCTCAATAATGTTTATGTCTGAGGAGTTTCGTGGCCAGCGGAAGTATTTAAACTCAGGAAAGTGTTCCACTCTGTAGCAAATCTGGACGTGTGGGGTGTCGCATTGCTTTTCTGGAATTGCTGAAGTCCGTCGGAATGCGCAATGGACACGAATGGATGCCGGTGATCAGACAGGATCCTTAAGCACGTGTCACCTGTCAAAGTCGTATCTAGACGTATCAGAGGCCCCTTATCACTCGAATTGCACACGCCCCACGCCATTGAAGAGCCTCCACCAGCTTAAACAGTCCCCTGCTGACATGCAGGTTCTATGAATTCATGAAGTTGTCTCCATACCCGTACACGTCCAACCGCTCGATGCAATCTGAAACGAGACTCGTCCGACCAGGCAACATGTTTCCAGTCATCGACAGTCACTGTCGGCGTTGGCTGGCCCAGGCGAGGCGTAAAGCTTTGTGTTGTGCAGTCATCAAGGGTACACGAATGGGCCTTCGGCTCCGAAAACCCATATCGATGATGTTTCTTTGAATGTTTCGCACGCTGACACTTGTTGATGACCCAGCATTAAAATCAGCAACGGTTTGGGGACGGGTTGCACTTCTGTCAGGTTAAACGATTCTCTTCAACGCCGTTTGTCCCGTTCTTGCAGGATCTTTTTCCGGCCGCAGTGATGTCGGAAACTTGACATTTTACCGGACTTCTAAAATTCACGGTACACTCCCGAAATTGTCGTCCGGGGAAATCCCCACTTCATCGCTACCTCGGAGATGCTGTATTTCATCGCTCGTGCGCCAATTATAACACCACGTTCAAACTCACCTAAATCTTTATAACCTGTCATTGTAGCAGCAGTAACCGATATAACAATTGCGGCAGACCCTTGCTGTTTTATATAGGCGTTGCCGACCCCAGCGCCGTATTCTGCCAGTTTACATACACTATGTGATCAAGTTCGTCGCGCCCTCCATCGGTAACCCTGGAATTCAAAGTGGTGTTGGCCCACCCTTAGCCTTAATGACACTCTCGCAGGGATACGTTCAATCAGGTGCTGGAAGGGAATTGGGGAATGGCAGCCCATTGTTCACGGAGTGCTGCACTGAGGAGATGTTTCGAAATCGGGCGGTGAGGCCTGGCACGAAGTCGGTGTTCCAAAACATCCCAAACGTGTTCTATAGGATTCAGCCAGGACCCTGTGCAGGCCACTCCATCACAGCGATGTTATTGTCGTGTAACCACTCCGTCATGGGCCGTTCATTATGAACAGGTGCTCGTTCGTGTTGAAAGATGCACTCGACATCCCCGAACTGCTCTTCAACAGTGTAAAGCAAGAAGGTGCTTAACACATCAATGTAGGCCTGTGCAGTGATGGTGCCACGCAAAACAACAAGGGGTGCAAGGTCCTTACATGAAAAACAACCACACCATAACACAACCACCTCCGAATTTTACTGTTGGCTCTACACACCCTGGCAGATGACGTTCACCAGGTATTCGCCATACCCACATCCTGCCATCAGATCGTCACGTTGTCTAACGTGAATCGTCACTCCACACGACCGTTTTCCACTGCTCAATCGTCCAATCTTTACGCTCCTTACATTAAGCAAAGCGTCTTTTCGCATTTACCGGCTTGATATGTGGCTAATGAGCAGCCGCTCGACCATGAAATCCAAGTCTTCTCATTTTCTGCCTGTCATGGTTCTTGCAGTGGATCCTGAAGCAGTTTGGAATTCCTGTGTGATGGTCTGGATAGACGAATGCCTGTTACACATTACGACCCTGTTCAACTGTCAGCGGTCTCTGTTAGTCAACAGACGAGGTCGGCCTCTACGCTTTTATGCTGTACGTGTCCCTATACGTTTCAAATTCACAATCACATCGGAAACAGTGGACTTAGGGATGTTTAGGGGTGTGGAAATCTCGCGTACGGACGTACGACACAAGTGACACCCGATCACTTGACCACGATCGAAGTCCGTGAGTTCCGCGGAGCGCTCCATTCTGCTCTCTCACTATATCTAATGACTAGTGACGTCGCTGATATGGAGCACCTGGTAGTAGGTGGCAGCACAATGCACCTAATATGAAAAACATATGTTTTTGCGAGTACTTGTGATCACATAGTGTATCTCTGTATTTGAATACGGATGCCTGCACCGGTTTCTTTGGCGCTTCACTGTACATCTCTGCCACAGTTATTCTGATGTTCTGCTTCCGCTGATTTGGCACTTTTTGTAAATGTGTGTTGCTTCGTGCTGTTCGATCCGTCCCTTTATCGACCTCCCTGTTTCGCTTCTATACACTTTTTCACAGCCACACGTCGTGTCATATGTGTTCATAGGTGTACAGGTGCGTCGGTTTTGCGTCGACAAAAGGTTTTTTTTTTTCTTCTACCGACTGAAAAATGTGGTCTTTATACTATTTTTCCGAAGAATTCCGTTTAATCTGTCACTAACTATATAAATGAACGGTTACCTAACAGAGTGAGAAGGCCGTTTCGCGTCCTTCTTTTTCGCAGAATTATTAATTTATCTTTTTAAAACCCTATCTATGTTTAAGGACAACACATCATAGTTGTTTGCCTTCATTGTTTCATTTAGGAAAATTAACTCCAAGCTGTTACTATCAGTGATACACGTGCCAATGTATGAATCGCGATTATCACCATTTAGAGACGAATACAGTCACCAGAATTAACTGCACAGATAGCATATTGTAAAAAAAATCATTGTTGAGACATTGTGCAACAAATCGTTCACCAAACATCTACCATGAGTAACAACATCATCAACAAACATAAACCCTCTATTGCATACAAAAGTCACTGGACCACATGTGTATCTCTGGTCACCATAAGTCACACATCAAACAGATCAGCACGGTTGCAGGAGCACCACAAATGAGTATCGTTACAGGCCATTATTCCCGGTAACATTATAAGAGGACCTCCAAACTACGAGAATCAATGAAAAGAGCATGCCAATAGGTCACATGTCGAACGGGAGAACCTGTCGTAGTATGCCACTACCACGAGATGCTAGAATCTGAATTCGTGTGCGACGTTTGTGCTTCTACAGTACCACACAGGGGACTTGTACCTACAGCAAGGCAATAATACACCCCACTGCTCCAAAATGAGACCAGAACTCTTTGTGGCTGTTAAGACTTGGGTGTGCAGTCCACTTTCCGATAAGAAGATCGAATCAGCAACATACTTTACAATAAGTAGCAGAAAAGACTTACGTTTTATACAACTTCTGTGCGAACATATAATCGCTAATGACTCCCGTTAACTATGAAATAAATCCAAATGCTGAGATGTCTCTACAACGTTTTTGGCACCTTTAGTGGTCTTTGAGGCATCGACGCTGTTATCACAGCCAAATGAAGTGCCTCACATAGCATACAGGTGAATTTTATTCAGTTGCCCAGCCGTGTAGACAATGTAGCAGTAACAAGCAATTAAAGAAAATACGTCCCGTTTACCCATTCACGGTAGTAGCTGGTCACCAGACCCAGGGGAGAAAATACGCCCATTAGAAAGTGACCGAATGTGTCACATAGACGGCTGTGGTTGCTGTACATGATGTTCTCCAACTTTTTGAGGAAGCACTAATAAAGACAACGAATTTCTGCTGTGGATCTACCACTATGATTGCAGAATGGAGTCTTACATTTTCGTTCGCCATTATACGTTATTACTTCTCCTTCTGCGAACAACGAGCCTAAATGAAACAAATGATCGCTTTCACGGTCTTCAATTGGCCTCTTGAAAATATTCACGTTTTTCTCACCAGTAGAGAACAATATCTCCTGAATTTACTGTTAAAACATTTTCGTAAAATTACAACAAAGGATTCGAGGTGCATCTACAGAGTTTTCATGTTTCAGGAAATGTATCAGCAGAGTGTACTTGTGCAGGCATAATCATAAACAGCTGCATCACACAGGCGAAGGTCGTAGAGGATGAGCTTAATACGTGACACCGGAACCTTTTGTTTTTTAACAACTGTAAACTGTCCAATAAATGACTGTTGGGATATGTACTATATTTACCGATGTACGAAAACGAAAAAAATAGTTAATAAATTTTTTTCTACTTGAAACGCTGAAAGGTTAGAAAATCTAAATTCAGTGAAACTGTGGACAGCATTCTCAAACAATACTTCCTTATCAAAAATTTGTATTTATTTCTCATGACAAATTGAAAATATGCTTCCCTAGGATTTAGCGTATGGTGAAAAAATTAGCAGTATTATTGTCATTAAAACTAAGCAAGGGAAATTGGAGTTTGTGTATCGCAAAAGGAGAAAAGTAGCAAGATTTATAAAGATACGGTTCTGAAAAGTTTCAGAAAGATTTAATTCTTTGGTTGAGAAACACTTCTAGCGTCATTTTCTAAGAATGTGAATAACGTGTTTAATCTTCACGTTATAGAGTGAAAACGAATATTTAATATGATCTTGATACAACGTTCTCATCTGATAAGATGACAGAAGTTTCGAAATGCAGCTGCCTCTAAGGGAAAGAATATCACACCGAGGGTATTTGAAACCACATTCCTAAAAAGACTGAGAAACATAAATGTTATTACTACTTATAAAAGTAAGCCCCAAAAGAACAACACGAGAGATGAGCTCTGCCCAGGCGGGGGAGATAAATTTGTTGCCAGACTTGAGCGTGATGCATGCGGATCGAAATATTTTGCATTTAAATTGAAGTTGTGACTAAACGTATACAGAATTGGACGTGTACAGATGAATGAGAGACGCTGCTTAGCCCTACAGCAGAAGAGCCCACTATGGTGGAACCAGTACAATTTTCAAATTCTGTCCTGCTTGCGTCAGATAGCTGTACGCATCCGTCATATCATGAAAATGACACAATGACCAGGTCGCCCTTATTATTCCATATTCACTCTCCAGGAGCACATATGAAGTGCAAGACGATTCCTTCATAATTATTTATCGCTTCTTCATGAAGATTATCCTTCGCGCCCGCAGGTTTATTTCTTAGCAGGTCATCTCGAGTGCATATTGTACTTTACGAGTTTCCAACATGCTATTAATATTCGGTTTCTGCATCATATTGAAGTTACTTATTTACAACTTTTGCCAGTTTTCAGTGGCTTTCTGTAATTTAATTCTTAAATCAATCTTCATAATCGATGGTTCAAATGCCAGTCCGTGCCAATGTCGGGACGATTCCTTTGAAAAGGACGCCGCCGGTTTCCCCCTTCTCCAAATCCAAGCTTGTGTTTACGGATCGTTAAAGCCTAGTTTCCTTCTTCTCGCTACTGTTCCTTACTACTATTGTTATTATCCACAACACAGATTGCGCCTTAGGTAACCTAAACGACCGTAATATGTCATGGACGGTTCAGTATATCGAAACAGTGTTTTTGACAAATAAGGCTATGCAACAAGGCAAATGCTTTCCAGCTTAGTCAATATTTGTACCAGCCCATATAAACGTGGGCGTAAAAGTGCCTCTGCCGTGCTGGGGAAATTTGCAAGCCGCGCGTCTGTGTTCTGGACGTGGTTTTTACGTGGTTTCCCACATCCTGAAAGGCAAATACCGGACGAGTACGCCAGTGTCACCGCATTTATACGATCATAAACGTTTGTAACACTTTAGACCAGTTTCATTTGGCTAACACTACACGCAGACAAGTGAGGTACACATATTCCGTTGCGGTGGCTGGGAGGTAATGTGAAGGGCACCCGGCTAATGTTTAAACTAACCATGCCAAATCCATTGACAATCACGTCGACCCTGCATTGATGAGGAAAAAGTCAAAAGAAGAAGAAGAATAAGAATAAAAAGGAGAAATTACTTAATATTTGCAACAATGATAATGGAAAAATTTTGAAGCAGTTAGATTTTTATTAATGACACAATCAAAGTTATTTACAGCAATTCGATCGTATGAGAAATTATGCAATTCAGTGAAATACACCGAAACGTTTTGGAAAAGCAGAACAATACTGTACTTCATGCTGGCGGTACCCAACCCACACAGCACGGTTTAGCCTTGTAAAGCTAAAAGCTGCATGATTCTCAGTTCATCAGGAAAACATTATGTCTAATTTATCTTAAAGTAACTCAGGAGAAAATTAGTCAGTTTAGACAGCTTTTGAAATTACTTACTGTGTTTTCAGAAACGTGAAAGTAACTCATTTTGTATTCAAATGGAAGAATACTTCGCCGGGATTGTTTCCTATGCGAATATATACAAGTGGTTGAACTATTTTTCCTCTGCTCGTTCACTCTGATATCTGTATCTGGTTTACATAATACCACAGAAGTAACAGACTGCATTTTTTGCTGTAAATCCTCCATGCTGGGGATGTTACATTAGCTACATACAGGCCATCGTATGGCTCTGCTGCGGAGCCGCGACTCATTTTCACCAAATCCTTAGCGACTTACGCGTTGGGAATCGTTGTTATTTAGATACTTACACACTGTCGATCTCTTAAACTTCTTATCTAACCTCCGAAATGGTCAGACCTAAGCGGCTTGGACCGATTACTATCCCACGTTCAAAGTCGGTTAGCTTGGGGCGCGCTACTGTGTTCACTACACTGCGGTCTGTAGCAGACTGCTCAGATATCGTATCGACACTCGCACCATACGCTGCATCACGCCACAACATTTGGGTGTCATACATTGCACTTTTCAAATAGGATAATCACTCCAGGGACTCTTACCCAATAAATTAACAATAGTCCTTTGCGACAAATTCTGTGAATCGAATCTAGGGAGCGCATCACTGAACACTGGTTGCTAAAACCATCTTTAGTATATTTCATTGCGCTTACTACTTTCCCTATAGAGGCGTCACAAGCGCTGCATTGAGAAATTGAGTTCTTCTTCTTCTTTCGATTTCGGCCATCTTTGGACCACGTTCAACAATTCACTTGCCCGGCTTTTTGATCTTTTTTCTCTCTTCCCAATATTTCCTCATCATTTTCGAATGGTTCCTCCTCCGCTCTTCCGACCATTTCCTGTTATTATTCTTTAGTTTCGTTTCTTCTGGAAAACACTTAATTTCGTTCACTGTTTGTCTAAACTTTTTCCTGTCCCTGATTGACTCATGGGTGACATTAAAATAGGCCAAATCCTTTTTCACCATCTGTATCCATTTATTGTTGGTTTTTTCGTTCCTGTTACTATGTTCAAACACTTTTCTTGTTAGTCTGTTTCCATCCATCCTCGACAGGTGACCATAAAACGTTAGTCTGCGTTTACGCATTGCATCACTCACTTTCTCAATAGTTTTGTATATTTCCTTATTACTCTTTAGCTTGTACTCTTCTCCAATCTTTCTCGGTCCTAATATTTTTCTCAAAATTTTCCTTTCTTTCCTTTCCATGTTTTCTATTTCCCCCTTTTTGTTAAGAGTTAGGCACTCCGATGCATACAGGCATTCTGGTCTAATGACAGTTTTATAATGTCTTAATTTAGCTTGAATCGAAATGTTTTTTTTTTTTTGTTATATATGTCTTTGGTTTTTTGAAAAGCAAATTCCATTTTCCTTGCTCTCGCCTGGTTTGCACTCTTGTCTAAACCATTCACTTGAATTATTTCACCTAAATACTTAAATTTTTCTACTCTCTTAATATTGCCGTATTTAGTAATAAGATTTTTCTTGTTATTTCTATGATTAGACATATACACGGTCTAATGAAATCTGCAGTCCAGCTCTGGCCGAAACTTCTTGTAGTTTCTCCAAGTAATTCTGAGCTATTTCTTCGTTTTCTGTAATTATTGCCAGATCGTCTGCAAAAGCTAAACAGTCCACTCCTATTTTTTCTTTTTTTGTTCCAATTCTGATGTCATTCTTTGTGCCTTTGAGTTCTTCTTTCCATATTCTCAATATCTTTTCCAGTACGCAGTTGAAGAGGATTGGGGATAAACCATCACCTTGTCTAACACCTGTTTTAATTTCGAACTTCCTTGAAATTTCACCCATAAATTTAACTTTGGCCTTACTGTTTGTTAGCGTCTGTTTGATAATTTGAATTGTTTTCTTATCGACCCCAAATTCTTCCAATACTTTCAGTAATGTTTCTCTATCTACCGAGTCGTATGCTTTTTTGAAATCTACAAATACTATTGCAAATCTCTGGCCTCTTGAGATTCTGTAACGAATTAGTGTTTTCAGGTTAAATATTTGTTCAACACAGGATCTACCTTGTCTAAAACCTGCTTGATATTCACCTATTTTTTTTATCCAGAACTGGCTCCACGATTTGAAGTAATTTCCTTGACAAAATTTTGTATCCTACTGGTAGTAGCGAGATCCCTCTATAATTATTAACATTCATCTTATCCCCCTTTTTGTGTAGTGGGTGTATCAGGGCACACTGCCAGTCTTCAGGAATTCTTTCTTCGTCCCAGATCTTCTTAAACATATGTTCCAAAACTTGTGGGAGGTTGGTATCCATTATTTTTAGGATTTCTGGTACTATGGAGTCTTCACCTGGGGCTTTATTGTTTTTTAGACTGTGTATTGTGTGTTTTATTTCTTCAGCGTCTGGAGGTTTTGACTCGGTATAAGTATTTCGGTGGTTTTCAAAACTCATTTTATCTTTGGGGGGTTCACAATTTAGTAGATTCTCGAAATATTTTGCTAATATTTCACAATTAGTCTTGGTTGTCAAACCTAGCTTGTTCTCTTCATCTTTAAAACATAAATTTGGGGATTGGTATTTGGTTAGCTGTTTTCTAAAAGTTTTGTAGAAATCTCTAGAATTATTTCTTTTAAAGTCTTCCTCAATCTGTTCTAGGTTATCCTGAAATTGTCTTCTTTTTTTATTACGGAAAAGCTTAGCTGTTTCTCTTCTCTGGATTTTAAAATTATCAAGATCTTGAGGATCTTTTGTGGAGTTCCATTTCTGCCACAATTTCTGTCTCTTCTCCAGGTTCTCATCACATTCATTGTCCCACCATGGATGTCTTCTTACTCTTTTCACGAGACAATTTTCTTTTGCTATTTCAACTATTTCGTTTTTGATCTCCTCCCATCCCGCTTCCTTATTTATTGTGGATATGCCATCGCTACCTTTGTGCAATGCTCTTTGAAACCGTTGTTTAATTTCTTCATTTTTTAAAGTTTCTGTGTTATATTTTGGAATTTTGTAAAAGGTTTTCTTCTCTTTTCGAAATGGGAGTGGTCTGAATTTAATCGTAGTCAAATAGTGGTCTGAATCAACATCAAGGCTTTTCAGCACTTTAGTGTTTTGAATTTCTTCTTGACAATGAAGTGAGATAGCCACATGGTCAATTTGGAATTCTCCGAGAAGTGGATTTGGTGATCTCCATGTTTTAGTTTTTCGGCTCAGCTTTTTGAAATGTGTTGTCATTATTTTCAAGTTGAAATGCCTACATACCTCTATAAGCCTTTCTCCATTTTTTGAAGTTCTTTTGTGACCTGGGAAGAGGCCTACTGTTCCATGGTATTTTTTCTCCCTTCCTATTTGTGCGTTAAAATCGCCTACTAACATTTTGATGTTCTTCTTTGAGCACCTTTCCAGTTCCATTTCAAGTATCTCCCAAAATTCTTCAACTTTCTCCGGGTTATTTTTGTTGTCCTGGTTTATGGGTGCATGGCAGTTGATTATAGAGTATCCTTTGTTTTTACATTTAATCTCAAGAATGGATAGTCTCTCAGAACTCGAGTAGAAGTTAGTAACTGAATCTAAAATTGAGTGATGTACCAGAAATGCTGTTCCCAGGTATGGCATTTGTTTCATTAAGATTTTACCTGGTTTTCCTTTAAATAAACGATAATTTTCAAAATCTAAAGCAGTTTCATCTAAAAACCTTGTTTCTTGCAATGCACATATTAAAATTTCTTTCTGGTTCAGCTTTTCAATCAATAATTTCAATTTTCCTACTTTAATTAGAGAGTTTACATTTAGGGTTGCAAACATAGTTGCTTTCTTAAATTTCAGTGTTGAGGGCTGCATACATGTTGGTTGGGGTCCTCCAAAATCCTTTGACCCCTTTGCATTGTTTCTACGAACAACGGAGGATTTGCCATTCGGTCTACCTCTTGGAGTAGTGTCTATCTTTGACGACGTTCCCATCATGCTTTGCAGTAATTGTTGGATAATAAATTAGGGGATCGGGTTGCCCCGAATCCGAAATTAAAACCAAGGTAGTAAGCCCTGGAGTTAGCTCTTCCGCTCTCTCTGCCGTTGGGAAATTGTTCCTCTTCCGCAATTGAGACCGTTGGCTGGGTTTCACCTAGTAACCCTAGGCAGGGGCCCTATGACAGGGTGCTACCATCTGGAGCCGGACGGACCCTGGTTTTTTTACGAGGTTGTTACTCCTCCCCCTCCACACTTCCCCATCCTCTTGTTTTTAGATGGGCCCGGGCTTGGGACCGGCTTGCGGCGGTGTTGAAATTGAGTTCATTTTTGTGCAAAAAAAAAAAAAAAAAACTGTTCCTTTTACGATCCTCGAAATACACTACTATATATTAAAATTGCTACACCACGAAGATGACGTGCTATAGACGCCAAATTTAACCGACAGGAAGAAGATGCTGTGATACGCAAATGATTAGCTTTTCAGAGCATTCACACAAGGTTGGCGCCGGTGGCGACACCTACAACGTGATGACATGAGGAAAGTTTCCAACCGATTTCTCATTCACTAACAGCAGTTGACCAGCGTTGCCTGGTGAAACGTTGATGTGATGCCTCGTGGAAGGAGGAGAAATGCGTACCATCATGTTGTCGACTTTGATAAAGGTCGGATTGTAGTCTATCGCGATTGCGATTTATCGTATCGCGACATTGCTGCTCACGTTGGTCGAGATCCAATGACTGTTAGCAGAATATAAAGTCGTTGGGTTCCTGAGGGTAATACGGAACGCCGTGCTGGATCCCAACGGCTTCGTATCACTAGCAGTCGACATGACAGGCATTTTATCCACATGGCTGTAACGGATCGTGCAGCCACGTCTCGATCCCTGAGTCAACAGATGGGGACTTTCGCAAGACAACAACCATCTGCGCGAACAGTTCTACAACATTTGCAGCAGCATGGACTATCAGCTCGGAGACCATGGCTGCGGTTACACTTGATGCTGCATCACACACAAGAGCGCCTGCGATGGTGTACTCAACGACGAACCTGGGTGCACGAATGGCAAAACGTCATTTTTTCGGATGAATCAAGGTTCTGTTTACGGTATCATGATGGTGGCATCCGTGTTTGGCGACATCGCGGTGAACGCACATTGGATGCGTATATTGCCGGCCGCGGTGGTCGTGCGGTTCTAGGCGCTCCAGTCCGGAGCCGCGCTGCTGCTACGGTCGCAGGTTCGAATCCTGCCTCGGGCATGGATGTGTGTGATGTCCTTAGGTTAGTTAGGTTTAATTAGTTCTAAGTTCTAGGGGACTGATGACCACAGCAGTTGAGTCCCATAGTGCTCAGAGCCATTTGAACCATTTTTTTTTTTATGCGTGTATTCGTCATCGCCATACTGGCGTATAGCCGGCGTGATGGTATGGGGTGCCACTGGTTACACATCTCGGTCACCTCTTGTTTGCATTGACGGCACTTTAAACAGTGGACGTTACATTTCAGATGTGTTACGACCCGTTGCTCTACCCTTCATTCGATCCCTGCGAAACCCTACATTTCAGCAGGATAATGCACGACCGCATATTGCAGGTCCTGTACGGGCCTTTCTGGATACAGAAAATTCTCACACTGCTGTCCTGGCTAGCACATTCTCCAGAACTCTCACCAACTGAAAACATCTCGTCAATGGTGGCCGAGCAACTGGCTCTTCACAATACGCCACTCACTACTCTTGATGAACTGTGGTATCGTGTTGAAGCTGCATGGGCAGCTGTACCTGTACACGCCATTCAAGCTCTGTTTGACTCAATGCCCGGGCGTATCAAGGCCGCTATTACGGTTAGAAGTGGTTGCTCTGGGTACTGATTTCTCAAGATATATGCACCCAAATTGCGTGGAAATGTAATCACATGTCAGTTCTAGTATAATATATTTGTCCAATGAATACCCGTTTATCATCTGCATTTCTTCATGGTGTAGGAATTTCAATGGCCAGTAGTGTATGTTTCGCCACTGATATTGCACTTCGTTTTTTTCAAATCGTATAGACCAATCTGTAGTGGCATGTGTGGTGATGCCGCTGTGGACAACTTATTAGTATAACTTCATTGTATCTTCAGTTGTATGTGAGGCTGGCTCGCCACTCCTCGTGGCTATGGACCGTGCAGCTGGCGTCGGCCTCTAGGACGCCGCCCGGCGGCAAAGGAAGGCCACGCCCAGTTGCGACAGCGGCGCTTCCCTGCGTAGTGACACGCAGGTCGGCGGCATTGCTGGTCTTCGCTCTGCAGCGGCGGAGGCGGCTGTGAGTGGGTCTCGACCGACGCCCTTCAGGGAGGCGGCTGACGGCGGCTGGCAGTGTGAAGGCCTCCCTGGGCTTCAGAGTCGGCAGCAGCAGGCATGGACAGCAGGCCGGTGGGGCTTTGGCACGAAGCCCCACGGAGAACCCAGTTCGGCGGCAGACACAGCCTGACGCTGCGCAGGCGTCCTCATGCGGCCATTCAATGATGTCCTCGAATTGAATGCTCACCTGTCCTCTAATTCAGCCTCATTTATACTCTGTTACTGCTTATTCGTTTCTCTAAAACCTTGTGTCTAGTCACGTCGTCCAATAACAAAAAATTCGCGCGTGTGTGGTGACAACGCGCCGCTTACTACAACGTCCTTTGCTGCACGGGGCAGCGATCCTCGCATTGCAACTCAACTGTATATCTGTTATTGTTCCGACATGTCGACATACGCTACAAGATCAAAACAATCCGGACACCCCCAAAAACATACGTTTTTAATATCAGGTGCATTGTGCTGACACCTACTGCCAGGTACTCCATATCAGCGACCTCAGTAGTAATTACACGTCGTGAGAGAGCAGAATGGGGCGCTCCGCGGAACTCACGGACTTCGAACGTCGGCAGATGTCACTTGTGTCATACGTTAGTATGCGAGATTTCCACACTCATAAACATACCTAGGCCCACTGTTTCCGATGTGATAGTGAAGTGGAAACGTAAAGTGATACGTACAGCACAAAAGCGTAGAAGCCGACCACGTTTGTTGACTGACAGAGACGGCCGACAGGTGAAGAGGATCGCAATGTGTAATACGCAGACATCTATCCAGAGCATCACACAGGAATTCCAAACTGCATCAGGATCCACTGCAAGTACTATGACAGTTAGGCGGGAGGTGAACATTGCACGATTGAACAGAGGAAAAACGTTGTGTTGGGTTACGCATCACGGTACACAATGTGGCGATCCGATGGGAGGGTGTCAGTATGCTGAATACTCTGTCAACGTCATCTGCAGGGTGTGTAGTCCCAAGAGTAAAATTCAGAGGGGGTGGTGTAATGGTGTGGTCGTGTTTTTCACGGAGGAGGCTTGCACCCCTTGTTGTTTTGTGTGGCACAATCACAGCACAGGTCTACATCTTTAAGCACCTCCTTGCTTCCCACTGTCGAAGAGCAATTCGGGGATGTCTATTGCATCTTTCAACACGATCGAGCACCTGTTCATAATGCAAAGCCTCTAGCGGAGTGGTTACACGACAATAACATCCCTGTAATGGACTGGCCTGCACAGACTCCTGACCTGAATCCTATGGAACACTTTTGGGATGTTTTGTAACGCCGATTTCGTGCCCGGCCTCACCAACCGACATCGATACTTTTCCTCAGTGCAGCACTCCGTGAAGAATGGGCTGGCATTCCCCAAGAAACCTTCCAGCATCTGATTGAACGTATGCCAGCACTGTTTACGCAGTACTCCTCATGGGCCTGCATGCTACTTTCGGTCACTTACTGCGTAGTGCCAGTACAAGGTGTTTGTTTTATTACACATTTGAATCTTATGGTGACCCTGCTACTTGTATACATCGACATGCGTTTGGAATAAAACGATTATCAAAACATCTCTAGGCGAACGGATGGTAGATGGAACAAGTATGTTCTTCTCTGGATTGCAAGAGATATAAGTTCGATCGCGGATGTAACGGGAATCGGGATGGCCTCCTTAAGTACATTATAAATGTCTGTATTATGTGTTTGAAGCATATTTTAATTCCGGATTTATACGAGAGGCCGCTGATAAGTCCTTGGCTTTTCCTAGTCAGAACTGATGCCGACAAATTCTGATGTTTTAGCATTAAACCTTGTACTTTACAATACATGTGATAGCAGTTGCGTAACAGTGACATTTGAAACAGAGCCTTTCAGCACTAACGTTCCGGAAACAATGGCTGCTGCTCGTTCTATGATCCTGTACGCCACCACACCAAAATTAAACATAATGTAACCCTCTCTTAATTTCACCCTCTCTAAGTCGAAGACGGTTAATTGCGTTGATAAAATTTGCTGAATTTTTAACATAATATTCGCAGTGGATCGAAGAGATTGGCTAACTACTTCGCCAGCTTGTATGTTGGTGGATACGATTGGTGGATTGGTGGATTGGTGGATACGATGAGGAGGAATGGCATCCCGTCCTCGCGGATCTTTGGTAAAGCATAAGCATTAGGTGGTCTAGGTGCCTGTGGGAGAAGATTCTTGACCACACTGTCTTCCACAGAAGGACGCTTGAGAACTCGAGATTTCTTTCTTATTATTCTTGATGGTGGCCTCGCGGGATTTCCCGATAATTATCTGCGTCCAGTAGCTCGCAAATCTTCGTATCACAGTCCGCGTATTCCTTAATTACCGCTGCAATTCCCTTGTCAGCATGAAGGACTACAATCCTTTCGTAATTGCGTAGTACTCACAGGGCATTGCGCTCAGCGTTGGTCATGTTGAGGGGCTGGCAACTTTACTTTCGTCTGAATACGGCACGTTTCACGTCGTGTTTCATCCACTGTTTCATTTGGGAGAGCTTGCGGACTGGCTGTTCGTCTCCACTTATCATATAAGGGAATGTTCAGCGGCGAAGGTGAGAAATTAATACATTTGTCATACGCCGACATTACACCCGTGTACACAGGGTGTTACAAAAAGATACGGCCAAACTTTCAGGAAACATTCCTCACACACAAAGAATGAAAATATGTTATGTGGACATGTGTCCGGAAACGCTTACTTTCCATGTTAGAGCTCATTTTATTACTTCTCTTCAAATCACATTAATCATGGAACGGAAACACACAGCAACAGAACGTACCAGCGTGACTTCAAACACTTTGTTACAGGAAATGTTCAAAATGTCCTCCGTTAGCGAGGATACATGCATCCACCCTCCGTCGCATGAAATCCCTGATGCGCTAATGCAGCCCTGGAGAATGGCGTATTGTGTCATAGCCGTCCACAATACGAGCATGAAGAGTCTCTACATTTGGTACCGGGGTTGCGTAGACAAGAGCTTTTAAATGCCCCCATAAATGAAAGTCAAGAGGGTTGAGGTCAGGAGAGCGTGGAGGCCATGGATTTGGTCCGCCTCTACCAATCCATCGGTCACCGAATACGTTGTTGAGAAGCGTTCGAACACTTCGACTGAAATGTGCAGGAGCTCCATTGTACATGAACCAAATGTTGTGTCGTACTTGTAAAGGCACATGTTCTAGCAGCACAGGTAGAGTATCCCGTATGAAATCATGATAACGTGCTCCATTGAGCGTAGGTGGAAGAACATGGGGCCCAATCAAGACATCACCAACAATGCCTGCCCAAACGTTCACAGAAAATCTGTGTTGATGAGACGTGATTGCACAATTGCGTGCGGATTCTCGTCAGCCCACACATTTTGATTGTGAAAATTTACAATTTGGTCACGTTGGAATGAAGCCCCATCCATAAAGAGAAAATTTGCACTGAAATGAGGATTGACACATTGTTGGATGAACCATTCGCTGAAGTGTACCCGTGAAGGCCAATCAGCTGCTGATAGTGCCTGCACACGCTGTACATGGTACGGAAACAACTGCTTCTCCCGTAGCACTCTCCATACAGTGACGTGGTCAACGTTACCTTGTACAGCAGCATCTTCTCTGACGCTGACATTAGGGTTATCGTCAACTGCACGAAGAATTGCCCCGTCCATTGCACGTGTTCTCGTCGTTCTAGGTCTTCCCCAGTCGCGAGTCATAGGGTGGAATGTTCGGTGCTTCCTAAGACGCCGATCAATTGCTTCGAACGTCTTCCTGCCGGGACACCTTCGTTCTGGGAATCTGTCTCGATACAAACGTACCGCGCCACGGCTGTTGCCCCGTGCTAATCCATACATCAAATGGGCATCTGCCAACTCCGCATTTGTAAACATTCCACTGACTGCAAAACCTCGTTCATGATGAACACTAACCTGTTGATGCTACGTACTGATGTGCTAGATGCTAGTACTGTAGAACAAAGAGTCGCATGTCAACACAAGCACCGAAGTCAACAATGCCTTCCTTGAATTGGGCCAACTGGCGGTGAATCGAGGAAGTACAGTACATACTGACGAAACTAAAATGAGCTCTAACATGGAAATTGAGCGTGTCCGGACACATGTCCACATAACATCTTTTCTTTATTTGTGTGTGAGGAATGTTTCCTGAATATTTGGCCGTACCTTTTTGTAACACCCTGTATATCTCTCGACGTCAACATGACGACTGTGCGTTCTGAGGAACTGTGGTCCAAATCCTGTTGTTGTTGCGAAAGAGGGCCGAACTTTCCCTTCTGCGTCTCTCTAGTTCGGTTCTGTGATGTTTGTTCGGAAACCGTAGCTGCGTTTCCCATTCCCAGTGCAAAGCTGTGAGTTTCCTTGTTAGTTTCAGATGCAAGGCCATAAAAGCCCGTCCATTCGAATCCAGCTGTTGCCTGGTGCTGTGTATCTATTCTCGTAATAGTGCGAAGTAGACGCGACGAAATATCCTCCTGGAGGCGGCGGTGTTGATATGGTTGGATATTATAGCAATTCGTGGAATAGTCTTCTCGTCACGGCAGCGCAGTAAGAAGGCTAGAGAACTAAATAAATTTGCCTTCTTGATGCGCAACTCCTCAGACGTTTAACGCTGCGCCACGTTTACATCGCGTAGAGGTACGTAATGTAAGTAAACCGACTAGGTGCAGAGAAATAAACTTTCTTTCTTGCCGGTCTGGGGCTCCGTGTGGGACAACGTAATCCGCCTGTTGGAACGACACAAGATCAAATCGATCTTCAGTCCCCCGACGAAAATTCGTCACCCACTGAACGAAGTATATACGCAGCATGTCTCAGACCACCTGGGTTCTACAAGTTACCTTGCGAGTGTGGCCAGTCTTATGTCCGACAAACAGTACGCACTGTGGAACAACAAGGGGAAGGACATGAGAGATTTTATTGCCTACGCTGTCCCGAGAAATCGGCTTCAACCGAGCATGATTTAGAAAGCGGAGAATGGGTTAAATTTGACGAAACATCTTTCTTCTCTTGGCTCGCACAAACGGCTTCTCAGATTGTTTAATTAAAAAATAAAAAATGGTTCAAATGGCTCTGAGCACTATGGGACTTAACATCTGAGGTCATCAGTCCCCTAGAAATTAGAACTACTTAAACCTAACTAACCTAAGGACATCACAAACATCCATGCCCGAGGCAGGATTCGAACCTGCGATCGTAGCAGTCTCGCGGTTCCGGACTGAAGCGCCTAGAACCGCACGGCCTCCGCGGCCGGCTCAATTAAAAAATCCATTGAAATAAATATCAGCAGTAACACCGTGAGGTGCAGCGAACACGCAGTTAAAGCGGGCGCATCGTACACCGCGTCAACATATTTCCGTTTATGGCGATGTCGCATACACCAGTGACGTCACAGCCGGCAGCCCGAGGCCTACGAGAAATACAGGCCGCGGCGCGTACGTCACGAAGGTAGGCCAGCGCCCGCTCGCTCGCTCATTTCAGCAGACGAACTACGGTGCTTCACCTGTTAAATCGTAGCTAGGTGTTTACGTACAAACAGGGACTGCATCTTCTACTGGAATCCACTATTATTGAGTCTTACTATGATTAGTCCTACAATGATCGGAGGTCCATAGGCCTACTTATTATTTTTTAAAGGCTGTACTGGGGTACTATAAAATTAAAATCGTGCCAAAATTATTATCAGTTGCATTAGGCACCACTTCTTATATGAAGTTAGGACTGTTAAGCAGAATATATTAAATACTATAAACAAGCCATTACATCATTTATATTGAGTATCGATCTAAAATTAAATTTTGTTGTAGTACTGTTAATTAGTAAGACTTCATAATAGCAGATTCCAGTAGAAGATGAAATTATTATTAGTACGTACACGCCCAGCTGCTAGTTAACAGATATACAACGCATTTTGTCTGCTTTGCTGACCGAGTTCAGGCCTACTTTCGTGACGTACGCACCGCCTCCTGTCTTACTGGTGGGCCTCGCAACAGCCAGTGCATATAGGAGGCGTACAGCCCACTGGAAATCGTACCGCTTGACGACGCCCAAGGAGTGCTTGGCGGAAATGTCGTGTAAGTTTAATTACTTGACGTCTTATTTACATACAGCGAGTGATAGAACACAGAAAAGTTAGATACCACTCGTGATATCGAATGACTGTGATGTTTCGTTTCATCCGCACGTATCTTTTCTGAAACGCATCATCCATTTACTACTCTCTTACAGCACTCAATTACTTTTGGTGCTTTTATGTACTCTTTTGGTCAGACTCAGTACCAAATCTTTCTAAGGGCCTAAGGTCAGGTCGTGAGTCTTAATTCTATCCGTGTCAGTCACTGTGAGGAGTGTGGGTGGTGACGTGTTCATGTTGTTTTTGATGGTGAGAGTAGCGGGAGGCTTGAAACAGGTACTTCCTCCTCTCGAGTAGCACCAAGGTGACAAACCAGCTATCCCATTGACGGAACATCGTCGACAGTTATCCATACCATCACACCATAAATTCCTGTATCAATGGTGTGGTGTGCGTACTGTAAGACCTTCGGTACACACACCATCAGATTATTTGACTTGTCGCTGTAACGAAGTAGGCGAGTGTCAGGAATATGTCTCGTCGTATTATCGTGGCGTGTTTATCGTCTGCCGTTAGGTCAGACGATAGAAAGGCCACTTGCACGCTTAGTGTAGCAGATTGACGGTGACCAACTTTAAACAGAACTTGATTAATTTTCATACACATTTATTAAAATAATAAAAGGCATAGATATTACGTAACTTGATTCTGGATGATGTTTACAATTGACAATCTGAAGTTCCTTTGGTCTTGGTACGTTAATCTTATTCTCACATATCTCTGCTACTTGACAAAGTGTCTGTTCATTTATCTTCATGGCTATGTACAGGAATATGATAATCTTATTAGGCGCAGACTGAATCTTGACTATAGACTGGTACAGACAAATGTAGACTAATGCAGACTGATTAATCGGAGGTCTGTACACTCGTTATAATACCTCGCGCGTTCAGGTATCACTGCGCGAGTGTGATCCGCGAGGAGAAAAGGTTCTACGTTAGCAGCAATCTCATTGGCTGCGTTACATATTAATACGCGGATCGGCGGAAGCAGGATTTGGTCCGTCTCTAAGACGGCACCATCTCGTAGTGCGGAGACGGACGAGCGCTGCGCCTGCGCTGTTGTGCTGAGCGGGGCGCGCTCTAGTGGGAAAGTTGTGTACGCGCTGACTACGCAGAACTTTGTACACAACAAATGGTTTCTAATTTAACATTTAACCCACGAAATTACGACGATACATTGGTTTGTGTGGCTGTCACATACGGTAGGTTCCCTTATTATGA
Organism: Schistocerca nitens; assembly: GCF_023898315.1. Taxonomy (NCBI): domain Eukaryota; kingdom Metazoa; phylum Arthropoda; class Insecta; order Orthoptera; family Acrididae; genus Schistocerca; species Schistocerca nitens. The sequence goes on from NC_064618.1 coordinate 387,900,693, forward strand.
GTAGTGGTACATCTCAGAATTGTGCAGCTCTCTGAATCTGGATTTATAATATTAAATACTACTGGCATGTAGCACGTTTTTGTTGTTGACCATGTTTTGGTCCTTTGTAAGCTTATACTTATCTATGATGGGATCTTCCTATGATAGCGATATCTTCTTGATATTTGGTAGGGTGAGGTTGTTGCTATTTCACCAACTCTTTTGCATACCATTTTAGCCGGTTACATTTTTAGACCCAAACTGGCGTATTGCCCAGGTCAAATCTGGGGTATTTGATGTTTCTTGACTGCATCTAATGAGTTGTGTTTCATCGGTTTAGTATACATTGATCAGCCAGAACGTTATGACCACCGAACTGTTATCGATATAAACCCGTCCAGGCGACAGCAGCGTCACGTGGCGAGGAACGACACACGCATGGCGCGTGTAGCACCTGTGAGCGGACGATCTAGACGAGTTTAACCGAGGGCAGATGGCCCGTAAGTTCTGCACGAGCTTTTCAGGAGTACTGAGGAGAATGTCCTCAAAGGGTGACGAAACCAAGGTGAAACGGTGACCAGATGTCTTGTGGTTGGGCGGCCACCTCTCATTACAGATGTCGGACGTCACAGTTTGGGCAGACTGGTAAAACAGGACAGGCGGCGAACTGTGGCGGAGTATGTGTCCCAACGCAAAGTGCACTCCTAACGATGGGCCTTCACAGCCGACTACTCATGCATGTGCCAATACGATGACATCGGCAACTACGACTGAAATGGTCATGCGACCATCGGCACTGGACGTTGGCGCAGTGGCAGAGCTTTGCGTGGTGTGATGCATTCCGATACCTCCTTCATTATGTCGATGAGGCCGGGGGTTGAGGAGGGCGAGAATCCATCGTCTTCCAGAGGAACAGCTCCGTGACACCCGTACGGTGGAATGGAGACAAGCTGTCGGCGGGTTCGTGACACTCTGGGGAACATTCAGGTGGACATCCATTGGTCCAGCCGAGCTCATGCAAGGCACCATGGTGACCAAAGTGTATCGTACAATGTTTTCAAATCACGTACACCCCTTCATGACCATCACGTTTCCCCACGGCAGTCTAATTCTTCAACAAGATAATGCACCGCATCATAAGGCCAGCAGTGTGATCGAGTGGTTCGAGGAACACAGTGGCGAGTTCCAGTTGATGTGCTGGCCCTCACCTCTCTAGATCTGAACCCGATCGAAGACACCTGGGATGAGAGTGTACGTGGCGTCAGAGCTCATCACCCCTTTTCCGAAATTTTCAGCAGTTATATGACGTATGTGTGCAACTCCCTACATCGACCTATCAAGGCCAGATTGCCTCGACGCGTCGCCGATGTTCTCTGTACCAAAGGTGGATATATCGGGTATCAGATAGGTCATCATAATGTTCTGGCTGATCAATGTAGTTCTAGCTGTTTTACTTCACCATACACCGTATGGGGAATTTTATAATGTTTTTACCATATACGCATTTTTATTACTTTTATAGATTTTGGATTGATTTCGCCCTGATGACAGCTATGAGTTTTGAGTATGCTATGTGTTAGTATTGTGGGTCACAAGTTTTACTGTGTGGCACGAGACTCCTGGCACATGTAGCCTTGTGCTACTACGTTTTTTGTTTTATCGCTTTGATTTTTCTCATCATTTAGGAGGTTTTGATTTAGAACTGATCCCTTCCGTGACTAGTTTATAGTACGAGGCCAATTGACAAACTCCTTTTTTGCCTCACAATGGTTGCTCCTTTTTGTGCCAATATGTTTCTTAATTAGTGGGCTTATACTTTGGTGTCTCAGTGGTTTCTCACATTTACCTTACTTGTAACTTGTTCCATCACAACACTACCTACTTCCTTTCAGCTTTTCATGGGTCTGTTCGTATTTGGATGGTTCCGTCATTTTATAGATAGGGCGATAGTATGATGCCTTATATTCCCAGGGAAATAGTAATTATATTTTAAGTTGAGATTTTGGAGGACTTCCCTTAATGTGGTTATTGTTGGTTCCATCCTAGTATTTGCCCACCTATTAATTGGTGTACGGGACACCAAGTCGTAACTTTTTATTTTTTGATGTGTTATGTAACATATGCCCTCCAGTTACTTTATGAGTAATCCTCGTGTGTTCTTTGAATACTACTACGCACTTACAAGGGAACCTCCCCATCGTACCCCCCTCTGATTTAGTTATAAGTTGGCACAGTGGTTAGGCCTTGAAAAACTGAACACAGATCAATCGAGAAAACGGGAAGAAGTTGTGTGGAACTATGAAAAAAATAAACAAAATATACAAACTGAGTAATCCATGTGTAACATATGTAACATTGAGGACCGTATGAGCCCGGGAGCGCCGTGGTCCCGTGGTTAGAGTGAGCAGCTACGGAACGAAGGGTCCTTGCTTCAAGTCCTCCCTCGAGTGAAAATTTTATTTTTTTTATTTTCGCGAAGTTATGATCTGTCCGTTCGTTCATTGAAGTCTCTGTTCACTGTAATAAGTTTAGTGTCTGTGTTTTGCGACCGCACCGCAAAATCGTGCGATTAGTAGACGATAGGACGTGCTTCTCCAATGGGAACCGAAAACATTTGATCGCAAGGTCATAGGTCAACCGATTCCTCCACAGGAAAACACGTCTGATATATTCTATACGACACTCGTGACGGCATGTGCATCACATGACAGGAATACGTTGTCGACCCACCTAACTTGCACACTTGGCGAATGGGTAAAAAGATTCTTCTACCTTGCCTGATTTAGGTTTTCTTGTGTATGTGATAATCACTCCCAAAAAGTGATGAAAACATAAGAGTTTGTCAGATAATAATTGTCTGAAAATAAAAAATTAAACTTTTCACTCGAGGGAAGACATGAACCTTTCGCTCCGCAGCTGCTCACGCTAACCACGGGACCACGACGCCCTTGAGTTAATGATGTCGTTGAAGTTGCCTATCTTGCCATGGACTACTCAGTATGAATATTTTGCTTATTTTTTTCATAGTTCCACACAACTTCTTCCTGTTTTCTCGATTGATCTGTGTTCAGTTTTTCAAGGCCTATCCACTGTGCCAACTTATAACCAAATCAGAGGGGGGTGCGATGGGGAGGTTCCCTTGTTAGTATTTTGTCGGCCATTGGGTTTTGCATCTGGTTGTGATTTTGATGTTGTGACTACTACTTCTGATATATCACCAATAGTGATAATACTTAGGTGATAGATGTGCCCATTATTGTGCCCTTCACATGCTATATAGCAACGTTTTTACTTTTAATGAGGCTTGGCTTTCATAAGAATTATGGTATTTCTCATCTGTAAGAAGTAGGTAGGTTTTTATATTTAAAAAATACATAAAAGTGAAAAGTTAAAAAATCAAAAATAGAACAAAAAAGATAGAACTTGGAGCAAAAAATAGAACTAGGCAAACTTTGTTTGTGACTCTGATTGTATATGGTCTATTTTTGGTTTTTTGTAATATTTTTCATGTTTTGTTATAACTCTGTGATGTCAAAGGAATTTCCTTGCTAACCAGTATGTGTACATGCTTCACTTTGTTGCGCTGTATGTGCACGGGTACTTGCCTTAACGCTGCAAATTGCATTTCGTAGGCTTTAAGGGATTTTATAATTAAGCTTGATTTTCTGTGAAGTCAAATGTTGTATACCTTGATGTACACTACAAGTATACTCGTTTATAATGTGCAGGAGCCTGAAGATGTCATTACTCAGATGCTGAAATTGGTAGCTATTTAGCGATTTTCCTTGGTAAATATCTTACCGGCCACTGACCCATTTCCACACCTGATCAAAAGAGATTGGTATAGGGTTTGGTGATCAGAGATTTCCGTCTGTCACCTCTTGTGTTTTACCACTACTGCATCGAACCCGTATTTACTCAACGGCATTAGTGGCCACAGCAATGGACCCAGATTGCTTTTTACTTAATCACCAATAATTAGCTGTTTTGCTCTAACAGTATCATAAATATTTCTTTTTCCTATCCGTGTTTCGCTTCTACAAAAAACTAAATTATGATCGCTGTTGTTCACCCATGACTTAAGTGCCCATAGTTTCATTTTTGAAGATTTCTCATAAATCACGACAGGTGAATACCCGATGGTATCTTCCATACATCCTCGTGCGATTAATTCCCGTTTCTCGTCTAATCTGATGTAACAATACGTGTCGAATGAGATCGGTATTGTAGGTGCATTTGCTAAAAAGGTCATATTTTTTGTAATTAGTTGTTTATGCAGTTACATTGCAATGACATCACAAGTCGAATTTACACTATGACTAATGTCTAACCCTCTTCACAAGGATAGCTATCTATTGCCAGACGACCTGTCTGGCGTAGCGTAATAAATTCTACACACACTCATTCTTCGTAAGTGAGTCTATCTGTTAGGGAGAACAATATCAAAATCCGTACGGTATTTCCTGAGATTAGTCTTCACATACAGACAGAAAAAAAGCAGCAAATGACTTACATTTAGTTATACTTATAGAAACTGAAATAGAAAATGAAATCCCCTGCCGCGTTTTCCTGTCTCTACGTCATGGCTAATATCAGGAACTGCTTCAGGGATATTGATACGGTTTTCACTATTAAACTGATTCACGAGGAAGATTTGTGTATACAAGTCGTCCGACCGCATCTGCTACGTCTATTTCTTTTCAAGCTTCGATAGGTCGCGAAATGAAAACTACAGTTAAAAGCAAAAACATTTAGTTATCCTTTCCAGTTATTTCTCTACATAGTCGCTGCTCCGATGTAAATATTTCTCATGGCGTGGTATCAGCTTTCCAGTAACCTCTTCATAGAAGGCCGACACAATTTAATTCTGCCAATTCCCTTCTATAGTCTGCAGCTCGTTATCTATGCCCTAATGCTGGTCTCATAAAGAAGACTTGATATGAGTGAAGAGATGAAAGAAGGAGTAGCAGGTGATCAAATACTTTTCATCCAAAACGCTTTAGGACTGCAGTGTGCAGGCGAGAATTATCGTGAAGAAGGACAGTCACGTTACGTGGGCATAAAATCTGCCGTAACCTCTCACAGGACTTCACATTTAGTGGGAAACACTGTTTTCTGTGCATTTGTATGTGTTCACTATGCGCTGAGAACTAAAAAGTGGGACGTGACGGAATATACGGGCATAGTAGAGATACTGTACAACAAATTTGCACAGAGATTCGCCTTGCTATCACTGCGGAATTAATTTCGCAACCAATCGGGGGCTGAAACACGATATACCTCGTATTACGTACTACCAATGCAAAGGGGGAGCATGTCGCCAGATAATTTCTAAAGTGTAGTGATCATTCTGCTGAGATCGCCATAACACTGGCCGCACGCCAGTGAATGATTATACGAAAGAAACCCAGTAAATCAATTCTTTCTGGCTATATTATGTTAGTGACACGTTGGCAGAATTGGTCGATTACGAACTGTATCAGTACCGAGAGCTACAATGAGCTTCCACTATGGCATTTATGTTCCGTATTTCTCGTGACGGAGAACTCGTCTTTCTTCCCTCACTCTGCGGCTGAAATGAAAATTAACTCGTTTGGAAATGAACCGAAAGAGCGAGAAGCGCATGCAATGTTTATTTAGTCCTTCGAGGGTCGGAACATTTGCTGGAACAAGCAAGTATTAGCGTTTCCATGGCGACTAATTTTACCGGGACCTGTGTCTTGTACGGGTTAGGATACTGTAGATGTAAAAGCGTGTTGCTTTTAAGTGGTGTGATTTGAAACGCCTCGTAATTTTTACTCGTAGTACTTTGTTGTTAATTTCATACCAACTGCTTCTAAAATCACACACAACAATTTGTTCTGATAACGAACCTGGTTATGTCCTTGTAGTGAAACCGAATTCGTTTAATAAATTACGTAGCAGTACGACCGAGCAGTGCTTCCAGTTCGTTTATTTTTTGAAATCTGGTATTCTTTTCTTACTGCTCCTTATTGATATGTTCTGAGATCATCTGCTCTCCCTGTATTGTCCGCTTTCTCTTCCACACATACTTACTCAATTATTTGTTGGACGTTTTCCTATATAAGTCTTCCCCTACGGTTTTTATCCTCCACAGCTCCCACTGGTATCATGCGAATTTCCCTGATATCTTAACAAATATCTTACCCAGTCTTCCTTTAAAAGTTTGCATATCTTCCTGTATCCTCCAATTCTACGGATAATCTCATCACTCATTATCAGTCCAACGAATTTGCAACCTTCTTCTGTTGCACCACATCTCAGACGCTTCGGCTCTCTTCTTTTTCTGTTTTCCCTGTTATACAATGCTGTGCTCCAATCGTATATTATCAGAACTTTCTTTCTCCGATTAAAGCCGATGTTTGACATTAGCTGATTCCTCTCGATAAAGAATGATCTCTTTGCCTATGCTAGTGTGCTTTTTGTATCCTCCTAGCATCGTGTGTGATATACTTTGCTTCCAAGGTAGCAGAACTGCTTTACTTCGTCTACCCCATGGCCCCCAATTATGATGATGTGTTTCTCGCTATTCTCATATCTGATACTCCTCATTATTTTCTTCTCCGATTTACTCTCAATCGATATTCTTTACTTAGTAGACAATTCATCCCATTCAGTATGTCCTCCTCTCTTTCACTGAGGACAGATATGTTACCATCGCCGGCCGCTGTGGCCGAGTGGTTCTAGGCGCTTCAGTCTGGAACCGCCTCGGGCATGGATGTGTGTGATGTCCTTAGGTTAGTTAGGTTTAAGTAGTTCTAAGATCTAGGGGACTGATGACCTCAGTGCTCAGAGCTATTTGAAACATTCTGTGTTACCACCGAATCTTAGCGATATTATTCCTTCACACTGAATATTAGTCCCACTGTTGCACATTTTATTTATTTCCGCTGTTACTTTCTCGATAATTAGACTGAGCACTGAGGGACAACGAGTACCTCGCTGTCCCACACAACTTTTAAACCGCACACTTTGTTCTTGGTCTTCCATTCCTACTGTTCTTTCCTGATTGTTTATTATCTGTCTTTACATCCACTTTTCTTAAAATTCCTAACATTTTGCGTCAAATTACATTGTCAACAGCTTTTTGTATGTCGACGTATCTTTTAATGTGTGTCCATTCATTTTAAGTTTTGTTTGCTTCATAAAGCGCAACGATAAAACTGCCTCTCTCTCTCTCTCTCCCCCCCCCCTCCCCATCTCCCAGAGGTAGCTTTCCTGTACCTAAAGCAAAACTGATTGTCACCTAAGACATCGAAAATTTTCTTTTCCACTCTTCTGTATAGTAGTGTTCTAGTCAGCAACTTGGATGCACGACCTGTTGATATGGCTCTGCGATAATTTATTCTCACATATATCTTCTGGGTTGTGTGGATAATACCTTTTCGAAAGTCTGATGCTATGTCTGTCGTATCGTAGATTATGCTCATAAACCTGGTCTTCTAGTTGCCATTTCCCTAGACGATTTTAGAAATTACGAAAGATTGTTTTCTATGCTTTCTGCTTGATTGGATTACAAATATTTCAAAGCTCTGCCAAACTCTGACTGTAATACTTAATTCCCTATGTTTTCGCTATAGACTTCCATTTCGCCTTTCCCGCCATACAGGCCTTCAGTAAACTCCTTCTATCAATCCGTTCTCAGTGAAATTCCTCATACACTCTTAATGTCAGCACCTTTGCTTTTGTCTTTTCTACATGCTGGATCCGACCTTTTTCAAGTCCTCCATATTTTTCCTGCAAGGACTTCGCCTCAGCTTCCCTGCACTTCTTTTCTATATCATTTCTAAGTGACTTATGTTTTTGTATTTCTTGATTTTTTTTTAGCATTACTATACCTCGCTCTCCGCCGATAACGTGATTTATTCCCTCGGGTAACTACGGTTTTTTTGGCAGTTATCTTGTTTGTACCTATATTAGTTTTTCTAACTCTATGATTGGCCTTTTTGGAGATGTTCATTCTCCTTCAACTGAAATGCCTGATGTGGTTTCATTATCGAATTATTTACAGCCTTAGAGAACAACAAATGTACAATATCACTGCTCAGTACCTCTGTATGCCACATCTTTCCACATTCTCGTAAACTCAAGCCTATTCCTCACAATTATTAATTTGTTGTCTCAGTATATATCTCTCCCTGGAGATACCTTGTAATTCAAAATCTGATTTCGGAAACTCTGTCTTACCGTGATGCAATCCAGCTTTGGTCCTCTCGTGCCTCTAGGCCTTTCGCCTCTTGACATTTTCGAACAATACATTCGCTTTACCAGCTGAAGTTTACTACGGAGGTCCCTTATTCTGCCCGTAACACATTCTTGAATTCCTTCCAATACTACAATGTTCCAGTCTCCCATGATTATTAGATTATCATCTCCTTTAACATACTAAATTATCCGTTCAATGTCTTCATACACACTCCTGGAAATTGAAATAAAAACACCGTGAATTCATTGTCCCAGGAAGGGGAAACTTTATTGACACATTCCTGGGGTCAGATACATCACATGATCACACTGACAGAACCACAGGCACATAGACACAGGCAACAGAGCATGCACAATGTCGGCACTAGTACAGTGTATATCCACCTTTCGCAGCAATGCAGACTGCTATTCTCCCATGGAGACGATCGTAGAGATGCTGGATGTAGTCCTGTGGAACGGCTTGCCATGCCATTTCCACCTGGCGCCTCAGTTGGACCAGCGTTCGTGCTGGACGTGCAGACCGCGTGAGACGACGCTTCATCCAGTCCCAAACATGCTCAATGGGGGACAGATCCGGAGATCTTGCTGGCCAGGGTAGTTGACTTACACCTTCTAGAGCACGTTGGGTGGCACGGGATACATGCGGACGTGCATTGTCCTGTTGGAACAGCAAGTTCCCTTGCCGGTCTAGGAATGGTAGAACGATGGGTTCGATGACGGTTTGGATGTACCGTGCACTATTCAGTGTCCCCTCGACGATCACCAGTGGTGTACGGCCAGTGTAGGAGATCGCTCCCCACTCCATGATGCCGGGTGTTGGCCCTGTGTGCCTCGGTCGTATGCAGTCCTGATTGTGGCGCTCACCTGCATGGCGCCAAACACGCATACGACCATCATTGGCACCAAGGCAGAAGCGACTCTCATCGCTGAAGACGACACGTCTCCATTCGTCCCTCCATTCACGCCTGTCGCGACACCACTGGAGGTGGGCTGCACGATGTTGGGGCGTGAGCGGAAGACGGCCTAACGGTGTGCGGGGCCGTAGCCCAGCTTCATGGAGACGGTTGCGAATGGTCCTCGCCGATACCCCAGTGTCCCTAATTTGCTGGGAAGTGGCGGTGCGGTCCCCTACGGCACTGCGTAGGATCCTACGGTCTTGGCGTGCTTCAGTGCGTCGCTGCGGTCCGGTCCCAGGTCGACGGGCACGTGCACCTTCCGCCGACCACTGGCGATAACATCGATGTACTGTGGAGACCTCACGCCCCACATGTTGAGCAATTCGGCGGTACGTCCACCCGGCCTCCCGCATGCCCACTATACGCCCTCGCTCAAAGTCCGTCAACTGCACATACGGTTCACGTCCACGCTGTCGCGGCATGCTACCAGTGTTAATGACTGCGATGGAGCTCCGTATGCCACGGCAAACTGGCTGACACTGACGGCGGCGGTGCACAAATGCTGCGCAGCTAGCGCCATTCGACGGCCAACACCGCGGTTCCTGGTGTGTCCGCTGTGCCGTGCGTGTGATCATTGCTTGTACAGCCCTCTCGCAGTGTCCGGAGCAAGTATGGTGGGTCTGACACACCGGTGTCAATGTGTTCTTTTTTCCATTTCCAGGAGTGTATTTGCCTCTTTATGTTCTGCTTATGTCGCCGTAATGGATACCTGAATTACTGTGGATATCGCTATACTTGGCACTAATTTCCACATAGTAGCAAGGAGATTGTTAAAAGAAATAAGATGGGATTTTGAAGCTCCGTTTATAGTACAAGGTGGGGCAAATAAAACTGGCCCGGACAAGTGGCAGCATTAACGGCGGAGGACCTGCCGTTACCTCCAACAAGACGGAGCAACAGCGCATACAGCCGGACGAACCTTGCAGCACATCTACACAATCTTCACTCCTGACATAGTTTTTAGCAGAGATCAGACTCGTCGCGGCCTTAGCTGGCCATTCAGGTCATCTGCTCTGCGATTGCTTTGTGTGGGGAACCCTCAAGTCTAACGTGTACCCCAACGACCCTGTGCCCTGGAACTCTGTTCTCCGGGCCACTTTTATTTGTCCCACCCTGTATGGTCAGCAGAAATAGAGCAGAAGTTTGAACGGAAAAGAGTAACGTCTGCTTCATAGGTACTATAACGGAGCTCTTCTTTTACTATTTATTTTCTCAGAAAAATTGAGTCTGGATGGTCGGAAGCGAATTTAGCACCAGCTTCCCTTGTTTTTGTCTTGACAACTGCTTAAACACAGAAAAAGTTCACGTGAGTCGTGACTTGAAATTTGGTATTACACTTGGTATGGGCAATCCACTTGAACGACAGTGTTCTGGATCCTAATCACAAAGGAAAGTTGAATTCTATGAAAACGTATCATTTATGTGTCTCTCTGTCCTTCGGACTTCACGGCGTACAGCATGATTCATAAAGCAAACGACAGCTTCAGACGGAGTGTGTATATCGATCAGTGTGGAGCTGAAGTGAAAAGGTTGTAAGATGTAGTATTTGTGGTAACTGTAGCAAACAAGAACATTCAGATGGATGGCCATAAGAACTATCTTAAACGAGAAAAAGTAAATATTTCAGTATAAACCGAAACAGGGACAATTTAAAGACTACCCAATATTTACAGTCTTATGTAGCGTGTTACACTGGAATAGATGAGACATACACTCTGTATTACAGTCGACAAATGATTAAATACGGTGATAGTGTGAAGAATAATTTTGTTGGGGTTATCAAACGTCTGACTGTTTGATGCAGCCGACACGAATTTCTCTCCTGTGTTAATCTTTTCATCTCACAGTAGCGCTTGCAACCTACGCCCTCAATTATTTGGTGAATGTTTTCCTATCACTGCCTTCCTCCACAGGTTTTACCCTCTATCAGGTTCCTCTAGTTCGGTGGAACTTATTGCCTTACGTCTTAAAATATGTCCTATCAACCTGTCCCTTCGTCTTGTTAGTTTTTTTCCACATATTCATTTCCTAGTAGGTTGTGTGGAGAATCCTTCCATATTTTACCTTTTCGGTAAGCCTAATTTTCAACATTCTTGTGTTGCACTACATCTCAAATGCTTCGATTCTATTCTGCTCCGGTTTCCCCACAGTCCATGTTTCACTACCATACAGTGCTGTGCACCAAACGTACCTTCTTATAAATTTCTTCCTCAAATTAAGGGCTATGTTTGGTACTAGCAAACTTGTCTTTGTCAGGAATAAATTCTTTGTTAGTGCTAGTTTTCATATAGTTCTCCTTGCTCCGTCCATCAAGGGTTAATTTGCTGCAGAGGTAGCTGAATTCCTTAACTTCATCTATTTCGTGATCCCCAGTTCTGATGTTAAGTTTCTCACCGTTCTCATTACTGTTACGTTTGTCTTTCTTCGATTTACCCTCAAAACATGTATTGTGTTCAATACACATTTCATTCCATTCAACTCATCGTTTTCTTCACTAGGACTGAGGGCAGCACTGTCCTCAGTGAGTCTTATCGATGATATACTTTCTACTTGAATTTTAATCTTGAATCTTTATTTGATATTTACCATTGCTTCTTCGACGTATGGGATGAACATTATGAGCGAAAGACATCCCAGTCATACATCATTTTAATCAGTGCGTTTTGTTCTTGGTCTTCCAATCTTATTGTACCCTCTTGGCTCTTGTATATATTATATATTACATATCATTCCCTATAGCTTACCCATATTATTCTTAGAGTTTCGAACATCTTTTCTCATCGTCACCTCCTCTTTGGAAGTCTCCTTCCCCCCCCCCCCCCCTGGATATTTTAAGAGGGGACCAATCCGGAATCTTTTGCCAATGGAAACATCCTTATGACACCATTTCAATTATAGTCCGAGATGTCCTGTGGATAGAAATCATGTGTCTTTAATCCCATGGTTTCCATTGCATTCTGCATCCTCATGCCGCTAGTCATTGGTGATTCTTTCGCCTCTTAGGGGCATTTTCCTATCCAAAGGGCAAGAGAGTGCCATGAACGTCTGCTTCTCCGCCCTCCTTGAGAGTTTATCGCTGATTCCACCAGTCAACTTTGTTTCTTACAGGAAGCAGCCGACTCTCTGACCGAACACGCTGAGCTACTCTGCCGGCAGCCATAGACCCCGGGTGAAGAGTAATACACCGACTTTCTAATAGCTATTTACAGAGTTTGGGGCTGTGGTATTCTACACTTTCTTAACCCATAGACCCCCAAGTGATAATACGGTGTTGAGCTACAGAAGATCTGCCAGCTAAGACACTAGAAGAAATAAATGACCTTCTTCGTTGCTTTTGTAGTCTTAAGTCCAAAAATCTTTTTTTTTTCTGTTTTCCATGCTAGTCTTTCTTGTACTGTCCTCATAACTGCATAGCTACTGCAGCCTATATCCATTTCAACTTGGTTACTGTGTTCAAAAGTAGATATTCATTGGTATTTTATCACTTCTCGGTCCCACGACGCCTATCTCCATTCTCTAGTTGAAATGTCTGAGCTAGCAGGACTGAGTGGTTTAGGTTGTGGAAAGGGGCCAAAGTAAGTTGCTGTCAGTTTCACTCAACATACAAACTTTATTTATTAACACACAATATTACAACAAAGATGCAAATCACTCAAAACTTTAATGGATCTCCTTTGATTAACTTTAGATCGGCTGAAGGCCACACTCAAAATCCAAAATGCAAGGGCCGGCCGAAGTGGCCGTGCGGTTAAAGGCGCTGCAGTCTGGAACCGCAAGACCGCTACGGTCGCAGGTTCGAATCCTGCCTCGGGCATGGATGTTTGTGATGTCCTTAGGTTAGTTAGGTTTAATTAGTTCTAAGTTCTAGGCGACTGATGACCTTAGAAGTTAAGTCGCATAGTGCTCAGAGCCATTTGAACCATTTGAACCAAAATGCAAGGCCTAAGCAAGAAATTGAAATACAAGGTTCTTCTGGAGGTTTCACCCAAATAAAAATTTCCAAATCCTCAATCTAAACAGGCTGAAGGCCTTAGCAATTTAAATTTAATCGAACTTGACTGAAGGCCGCGTACTAAGCAATAAGAAGAGTTTTAATCAAAAGGCAGAAGGCCTTATCTTAAAACATTCCATGCAAAATTCGGCTGAAGGCCTCATACAAAAGCATAACAATTTTATGCCTTAAGGGCAAGACAAGAACATTAATTTAAGAGGTATTAATACTCGGCTGAAGGCCTAGAAAAAGAACAGAAGGCCTTATCTTGAAACATCTCATGTAAAAATCGGCTGAAGACCCATATAAATGAATAACAATCTCATGCTTTAAGGGCAAGACCACAACTTTAATTTAAGAGATACTGATACTCGGCTGAAGGCCACACATCAACCAAATAACTAAAACCCAAACAGGGAAATTACTATGTAACACACAAGGAACGCCGGCCGCGGTGGTCTCGTGGTTCTAGGCGCGCAGTCCGGAACCGTGGGACTGCTACGGTCGCAGGTTCGAATCCTGCCTCGGGCATGGATGTGTGTGATGTCCTTAGGTTAGTTAGGTTTAAGTAGTTCTAAGTTCTAGGGGACTGATAACCACAGCAGTTGAGTCCCATAGTGCTCAGAGCCATTTTTTTGAACACAAGGAACGGCGCTCAGCAGGTTCCAAGGGTCGGCCTGGGATAACACTGACGTCCGTTTAGGTTAGACAGGCAGCCTGTCCAGCGACTTCTTAATCTGAAGGCAACCCAACCGACAGACACCCGAACGACCAAGCAAGAAGATCACTTCAGCTCCATTCAACCAGCAAAGCGACCTCAAGATTTCAGTACAACGACACAGAGAATATTGGCGCCCACAACGACCAGCAACACCTCAGCTGTCAAACTACACGCCGCGCTGGACAGCAACAACACGACGAGGAAAATACACTGCCGAAACTTACGTCAACAACCAGGGCAGGGAACCGGAACGTAAACGAACACAAGTTAGTAAACACCGCTGGTCAACTTCAATAACAGGGAATAAATTAAGTTAAACTCCACAGGGAGATGGCAGGAATCTTGGCTGACTTGAATACACACACGTTGTTGCTCGTAGGAATGTCTCAAAAGCGACAACCAGGATCAAACGAAGAAATGTAAACAGTTGAGGCCCGATAGTAGGTTAAGTGAGAACTCAACTTTCATGTCCAAAATCGGTGGGCGACGAACTTTGTAGCACTCGTATGCAGCACCTCAAACTCCAACCGTGCGTGCACACCGCCAGTGGCCCCGGCCAGACTACGTGTGACGGAGACTTGCTTGCTGCTCCACGCCAACCGACCGACTCCAAGGGCCGGAAACGGTGAAAGGACGAAATATACGTCGGCCGATGAGGCGATCAACCGAACGACCAGCCAACGGTCGTCCCGCTCCAATCTTCCTCCGTCGGAGAGTTCATGTGTGTCGCCAGCGGTCGACGAGCACTGGCTGTCCGCACCTCACCGGCGCTCCGTCCCCGACTCCACTGCTGTTGCGTCCTGACTGCCCTGCTGGTCCATTTCCAACTGACTGCCAGACACATGACGACCCGCAAATACTATCGGTCGCTCCAGAGATGGTACGACAGTGCACTTATTGATAAGCGCTGCTGATGCCGCTCACGGCAAGTAACGCAGGAAGTTAGTGACGCCAGTAAATGGATAAAGAAAACGAAGCGGCAGTACCGCAAGAGAAGATGACAAACAATAAATGGCATGAACACGAGCCGTGTACGGCTCACTACTTTGCTGTTTTTTACTGCCTCAAGCTGTGCCCCTACCCTAACTCTATTTGCATTATTTCAGGGGTTCCAAACGAGATCGATGAGACGTCACACAAATGTCTGATTTGCGCCAATAACATAAAGTGTCTAACAGAAAATAAACCAAATTTAAAATATAATCTAAAGTGATGGATTCTGTACAACAGCTGCCACTCTGTAGACGAATTGAACAGAGGCACCGGGTCAGTTCAGCAGAGTGGTTAACATGTTGAAAAGAGGTTGTAGGAAGAATATTAACAGAAGTATAACAAGGGCAGTGGAATATAGAACTAGATCACGCTATACCTAGGTTATGTTTAACTTACGCGTAGGCAAATGGAAGTATGTGACATTATAAACCTCTATGTAGGTGGTACTAGAAACGTAGCCACAAATTTCTGGGGGTTGAAGAGGGTGTTTCGAGGAACAAATCCACTATAGGAACCTATGTCCGGGAACGTCATTGACGGTTTATTTTATTTTATTTTATTTTATTTTGTATACTGAAAACCATTGGTGGTTTTAGAGGGTTCCAGGAGGATAGTGCTAGCCCGTGACTGAAGCGGTTATCCATCGTGGTAACAGAGCATCGTATCCATAGGAGACAAGCCCCTTTAAGTAGCAGCTAGCTCTCTCTACTCTACTGGCGATAGTGGCAACTAGTCGCGATCACTGAATAACAGACAACATTGCGAGACTTTCCGCCAATGGTCCGTCAATGTACAAAGCCAAGTCTGCTATCGAAGGAGAGACTTACTGACAGACGCTGGAATGTATAAATTCGACGCTCTATAGTGTCGTTGGATGACATTTTCGGACAGATATTCCCGTCCTGGATTTCCTCAAGACGCCATCTAAAAGCCTTTGAAGTTTGTTACAACCCTCCAGCGACACCTTTCACATCAAGATCATTTAATGACTACAGTGTTCATATTACCGGTTCAGCATGCTTTTCGGACTGTTTCTGATCACCCTGTTTTACTCAGGTAGTATTACGCCCCTCAGTGGTATTACAGCAACAAGCACTGCCAAACATACGCAAGCAGTAAAAATGCAATGTCAAATGTACAGACGGAAAAAAACCTCAACATGAAGAGATAATTAATGCACAGTAATGAAATTTCGGGAAACATTTGTCTAGGTAAGTGATTAAAATGGCAAGATGACGGTTTCATATAAGCGCCAGATAAGCCATTGCCGAGCCGTGGGCGGCTCGCGTTGGTGCCGTGGGTAGGTTGGCATCACGTAATGGGGATAGTGGCGTCTCGTTTTCTTCTTCTGTTTACTGGCGCCACTACGGTTGCTAGCGTTGTTTGTCTGCGAGTGGCAGCAGCAGCGTTTATCGATATCTAGTACCCGTACTATCTTTGGAAGGACGTTAAATGTTTTCCGGGTCCCGTGTGTCGGTAGTTCGGTTGGGACGGAGCAGCAGAGAGGTCCGGCAGCGCGTGGAAATGCCGGGACTGCTGACGGCACGCCGGCATTGCCGGATAGAGGGGTTGTAGTTGCGAGGGCCACAACCTCGTTGTTGAGTGAACATTAATCAAGTAGTGGAACCTCCACTATTTTGTGATCAAGCCGTTTGTTTGTGCGTTGCTGCTTGCAGGGTCGCCATGAGATGAACAGCAACAAGTAGAGCGTGTCGAGTTGGCGGAATCTATTAGCCGTCTTCTACTGTCTGTTATTAGTTTTTGTATTTTTGCTGTGTGTCTGTGTTCGAGTCCTTCCTCGGGTATGGGTGTGTGTGTGTTTGTCCTAAGGATAATTTAGGTTAAGTAGTGTGTACGCTGAGGGACTGATGACCTTACCAGTTAAGTCCCATAAGGTTTCACACACATTCGAACATTTGTATTTTGTGTTATTATTGGTGAAGTGCAACCAGCGGTATTTTACCGCCTAGTGACCGCTAACGCCCCAGTTACCTGCCCTGGAGGTTAGCGTATTTTTGCGGCAGTGTACTTTTGCTCGTCTTGCCTATGCTGTCCGGCATGACGTGTAGTTCGACAGCCTCCTTGATCGCGGTGTGGACTGTGGTTTCTTTTGTCTACCTTGGTTGTAGTGGTTCCTTCTGCCTTTCGATGTTTTAAACACCGGATTCTGAAGATGCATTGCTGCCTGTCACTTCGTCATCACTTGAATTATTCCATCGTTGTACTGGTTATCACACGTTAGGTGGATTGGGTAAGAGGATTGATCGGCGTTTAAACTGTCCCTAGTTTGAGTTGCCATTCTGTTAGGTGAGCATAACTCTTGGCTACCTGTCTGACGGGTTACGCAGCTGTAGGGACTTTTCTCAGGTCGATCGTTGGAGCACCGTCTGTGTATCACTCCCTTCTTTGTTTGGTCTGATTGTGTCAATCGTTCAAAAATAATATTTTGTGTAAATAATTTGAATTATTCTTAATAGTGCCTTCAGTGGTTAGTGTTGCTTGTGTAACAGTCCATTTTTTAAATGATTGTTTCAAATATTATTTTGGTATTTTTAATGTGTAATTTTCTTCCTCACTTGTATTTCACGCCTTCAGCTGTTAATTGTTCTGAAGTACTGCTCGTGGCCTTCAGCAGACAAATAATTTGAATTCTTTCTTAATAAGGCCTTCAGCCATCAGTGTAACTTGTGTTAAAGTCAATTTTTTTATGATTGTTTTTAAAAAACTATTTCCTTAAATAAAGTATATGTGTTTACTGTGCAACCAACGGTAACTGATTCGGCCCCGTTCGCACCTTTTCCTGCTTTCGCTCAGTCCCACATATCAATTGCAAATGTGAAATGCTGGTACATTAATTAGCTGTATAAGGGCCAGAATGTTGAATGCAATCATGGAAAAGTACATGTATTGTGTTGTACAGGTGACGGATGATAGTTTGTCGCAGAGAGTTCCATTCCTGCTGCACTTGGTCGGTTAATACATGGACGGTTGTCCGGTGACGTTCCATAAGTGCTCGACCGGGGGCAGATCTGGTGATCCAACAGGCGAAGGCAAGATGTCGACACTCTGTAGAGAATGTTGGGTTATAACAGTGATGTGTGGGTCTGTACTGGAAAACATCCCGTGGAATGATCTTCGTGAATAGCGGCAAAGTAGGTCGAGTCACCAGCTGACATATAAATATTCACTCAGAGTGTGTTGGATAGCCACGAGAGTTTTGCTGCTTTCATACCTAATCGCATCCCAAACCATAAGTCCACGTGAAGGTCCACTGTGTCTAGCAAGCAGACAGGTTGGTTGTAGGCCCTTAACTGGCATTCTTACAACGCGCACCGGGGCAGAACCTGCTTTCATCAGAAAACACAAGAGGTCTCCGAGGAGCTGTCAGGTGGCACTACTGAAGTAGCAAATGGCGACGGTTTGGGGTCAGTGGAATGGAAATCACGGGGCGTCTGG
This sequence comes from Schistocerca nitens, assembly GCF_023898315.1. Taxonomy (NCBI): domain Eukaryota; kingdom Metazoa; phylum Arthropoda; class Insecta; order Orthoptera; family Acrididae; genus Schistocerca; species Schistocerca nitens. Next base: position 387,919,015 of record NC_064618.1, read on the forward strand.
CTCGGAGCTGTCCTGCTCAGATCGCTGTTGTAGATGCAGTACGAAGCGCCAGCGTCATATGCCGAATACGATGGAGTTCCCTTTCGGTAGTGAGGCGTGGCTGCCCGGAGACTAGTCTTCTTGCGGCCGTACCTTCTCGTGATCACCGCTGCCAGCAGTCACTTACAGTGGCTACATTCCTGCCACGTCTTTCTGCAATACTGCAGAAGGAACATCCAGCTACTTATAGCCCTATTGCACGACCATGTTCAATTATATAATGTGGTCTTTGTCTTCTAAGGCATTTGTGACTAACGTCCACTCACTACGTCAAATCTCAAAGCTAACTAACGTTGACTACCGTTACAGCGAGTGTTTAAACCAAATCTGTTTTTCACCGCCATAGTGACGCTACCAACGCCACTCTTATGCGAGTGGTGAGAAATCTGAATATACATCGTCTTTCAATCATCAACACTCCTACCAACTTTCATTTATGTAACACAATTCCTTCTTGGCTTTGCAATTTTTCTCGATCAGTGTATTTGACCCTCCATTACACATATTGTACGAGGGCAGTTCAATAAGTAATGCAACACATTTTTTTTCTGAAACAGGGGTTGTTTTATTCAGCATTGAAATACACCAGGTTATTCCCCAATCTTTTAGCTACACAACACTATTTTTCAACGTAATCTCCATTCAATGCTACGGCCTTACGCCACCTTGAAATGAGGGCTTGTATGCCTGCACGGTACCATTCCACTGGTCGATGCCGGAGCCAACGTCGTACTGCATCAATAACTTCTTCATCATCCGCGTAGTGCCTCCCACGGATTGCGTCCTTCATTGGGCCAAACATATGGAAATCCGACGGTGCGAGATCGGGGCTGTAGGGTGCATGAGGAAGAACAGTCCACTGAAGTTTTGTGAGCTCCTCTCGGGTGCGAAGACTTGTGTGAGGTCTTGCGTTGTCATGAAGAAGGAGAAGTTCGTTCTGATTTTTGTGCCTACGAACACGCTGAAGTCGTTTCTTCAATTTCTGAAGAGTAGCACAATACACTTCAGAGCTGATCGTTTGACCATGGGGAAGGACATCGAACAGAATAACCCATTCAGCGTCCCAGAAGACTGTAACCATGACTTTACCGGCTGAGGGTATGGCTTCAAACTTTTTCTTGGTAGGGGAGTGGGTGTGGCGCCACTCCATTGATTGCCGTTTTGTTTCAGGTTCGAAGTGATGAACCCATGTTTCATCGCCTGTAACAATCTTTGACAAGAAATTGTCACCCTCAGCCACATGACGAGCAAGCAATTCCGCACAGATGGTTCTCCTTTGCTCTTTATGGTGTTCGGTTAGACAACGACGGACCCAGCGGGAACAAACCTTTGAATATCCCAACTGGTGAACAATTGTGACAGCACTACCAACAGAGATGTCAAGTTGAGCACTGAGTTGTTTGATGGTGATCCGTCGATCATCTCGAACGAATGTGTTCGCACGCTCCGCCATTGCAGGAGTCACAGCTGTGCACGGCCGGCCCGCACGCGGGAGATGAGACAGTCTTGCTTGACCTTGCGGCGATGATGACACACGCTTTGCCCAACGACTCACCGTGCTTATGCCCACTGCCAGATCACCGTAGACATTCTGCAAGCGCCTATGAATATCTGAGATGCCCTGGTTTTCCGCCAAAAGAAACTCGATCACTGCCTGTTGTTTGCAACGCACATCCGTTACAGACGCCATTTTAACAGCTCCGTACAGCGCTGCCACCAGTCGGAAGTCAATGAAACTATACGAGACGAAACGGGAATGTTTGAAAATATTTCACAAGAAATTTCCGGTTTTTTCAACCAAAATTGGCCGAGAAAAAAAATGTGTTGCATTAGTTATTGAACTGCCCTCGTAGAATAACGTTCTTAATTATTCATGCCAGTTAACAATCTAACAGACCTCTGTTCACTGAGTAACGGAAGTCAACAGTCATTCACCTATCAAACGTCGTAAAATCTTGTTAGTATACATCAGGGCCACCAGTGAACCAGCTGTCAGCTCAAAGACTGTTCAACGTCTCTATATCTATGTCATAAAAATCTTAAAAACAGTCTAATCGAGCTTTAACAGAACATAATACTCTCTGTCACCCCGAATTAATAACTCTAGACTCCACTCGAATCCTCATAAGAATCACTTGATCGACGACTCAAACCTGCTCATAACATTCGCCGTAAACTACAAACTAGAAACATAAAAACTCAGTTACTGCTAAGCAAAAAACATTGGTGACTTCTTTTCACGAGGATCCAGACACGTCCACTGGAAAATTTTGACTTTTCTTTTAACACATTGACCTGGTCCTCACAGAAAACACTTAATATACGAGGTGCGACAATAAAGTAATGAGACTGATTTTCTTTGCAAGATGTGGCAACCCTGCAGGCTTGCGTAGGCACAATATCATTGACCTTGATCTATAAGCACCTCAATGCAAATGCTCAGTCGTGAGTTGTGATGTAATACGTTAACACTTATTTGTGTCTCTCGTCACGGAAATGGAACCGCATAATATTGCGCAAAGGTATGCCATTTCTTTTTGCGTTAAATAGGGTGAAAATCCGACGGAAACTTACCATAAGCTTCAGAAGGCTTTTAGAGAGGAGGTTATGTCAAGAGCTCAAGTTTTTCGTTGGCATAAAATGTTTAGTGAAGGCAGAACGAATTTTGAAGATGAAGACCGCAGTGGACGACCATCAACCTCACGGACGGATGTCAAGTTGGCAAGGGTATGTGAACTCGTACGATCTGATCGAAAATTATCCGTGAAAAATATTGCAGAAGAACTCAACATCAATCGAGAAACGGTTCGTCTAATAATAACTGAAGATCTTGGTATGAGAAAGATTTCTGCAGAAATTGTCCCCAAAAATCTCACACCACAACAGCGAGAAACAAGGAAAAATGTGGCATCCGATCTGTTAGAGCAAACGGAAATCAATCCAGAATTGTTGAGCCGTGTTATCACTAGCGATGAAAGTTGGTTTTTTTCCGTACGATCCAGAGACAAAACGCCACAGTTCGCAACGGTGGTCAAAGGGATCACCCAGACCAATGAAAGCTCGGAATGCAAAGTCAAAAGGGAAATGCGTGCTTGTGTGCTTCTTTGATTCCATGGGAATTGCTCATAAAGAGTGGGTGCCTCCTGGACAAACAGTTAACCAATATTACTACAAAGAAGTTTTAGAAAGACTTCGTAAAAGAGTTCTTCCTGTCCGTGCCAACATTGCTGATAATTGGATTCTGCATCACGATAATGAGCCACCCCATACTGCTCTGTCAGTACAGCAATATTTAAGCTCAAAACCAATTTCAGTACTACCACAGTCACCTTATTCACCAGATATCGCTCCGTGCGACTTTTTTCTATTTCCAAGAGTCAAAACGGCAGTCAAAAGACACCATTTTCAAACAACACAAGATGTCCAAAAAGCTGTGACGAGGGTCTTGGAGGAGGATATTACAGAAGATGAGTTCCAGAAATGTTACCATCAATGGCAGATGTGCTGGAAAAAATGTGTGCAATCAGAAGGGAACTTCTTTGAAGGAGACAACACTAAACTTGACTAAAACGGTAAGCAACATTTTTTTTTCACATCAGGCTCATTACATTACTTTATTGTCACACCTCGTGTATTTCATCTAACAGTGACGGTCGACTTTAATGAAGTTTTTGTGAAAAGTAGCAACCAACGTTGCCTCCTTAGTGCTATTAAGTTCTTGTTGTGTACATAGTTCCGCGTAGTCAGCGCGTACACAACTTTCCCACTAGAGCGCGCCCCGCTCAGCACAACAGCGCAGGCGCAGCTCTCATCCGTCTCCGCACTACGAGATGGCGCTGCGATAGAGACGGACCAAATTCTGCTTCCGCCGATCCGCGTACTAATATGTAACGCAGCCAATGAGATTGCTGCTAACGTAGAACCTTTTCTCCTCGCGGATCACACTCGCGCAATGATACATGAACGCGCAAGGTGTTATAACAAGTGTACAGACCTCCGATTAGTCAGTCTGCATTTGTCTGCAACAGTCTGTACGAGTTCTACATTTGCCTGTACCAGTCTATAGTCAAGTTCCAGTCTGCGCCTAATAAGGTTACCATATTTCTGTACATAGCCATGAAGATAAATATATAGACACTTTTGCCAAGTATCATAGATATACAGGGTGAGTCACCTAACGTTACCGCTGGATGTATTTCGTAAACCACATCAAATACTGACGAACCGATTCCACATACCGAACGTGAGGAGAGGGGCTAGTGTAATTGTTTAATACAAACCATACAAAAATGCTCGAAAGTATGTTTTTTAACACAAACGTACGTTTTTTTTTAATGGAACCACGTTAGTTTTGTTAGCACATCCAAACATATAAACAAATACGTAATCAGTGCCGTTTGTTGCATTGTAAAATGTTAATTACATCCGGAGATATTGTAACCTAAAGTTGATACTTGAAACCTTCGACGTTCAGTTGCGTGTTGTAACAAACACGGGCCACGGTCGGCGAGCAGCATCTGCAGGGACATGTTTAGGATGACGACCGTGTTTACGAGTGTGACTGTAGTGCACTGTTGTGGTTTGGTGTAGCTGTCGCAGTGTCCGCATGTAGCGCTTGCTGCTATTGTTATTCTGCATTCGTCTCCGCACGCAGACCAACCGTAGTACACCGTGTTACCAGACGTCTGTGATAGTGAAGTGTTATAGGAACTGTGACCATGGTGTATTCGAACTCTGAAAAGGCGGAGATGATAATCTATGGCGAGTGTCGACGAAATGCAGCTGAAGCCTGCAGGGTGTATGCAGAACGGTACCTGGACAGAGAGCATCCAACGTGCCGCACATTGCAAAACATATACCGCAAACTGTATGCAACAGGTATGGTCGCAGCATGCAAGCGGGTCCGTAACAGGCCCGTCTCAGGAGAAGCGGGTGCAGTTGGTGTGTTAGCTGCTGTTGCCATGTACCCACACATGAGTACACGGGACATTGCGAGAGCCGGTGGACTGAGTCAAAGTAGTGTCATGCGCATACTGCATCGTCACCGCTTTCACCCGTTTCATGTGTCGCTACATCAGCAATTACATGGTGATGACTTTAATCACCTAGTGCAATTCTGTCAATTGGCATTAACAGAGAATGCGTTGCAGTTCTACCTGTTTACCAATGAAGCGGGTTTCACAAACCACGGGGCAGTGAATCTACGGAACATGCATTACTGGTCCGTGGACAATCCTCGCTGGCTCAGACAGGTAGAGCGACAGCGACCGTGGACTGTAAATGCATGGTGCGGAATCATTGGCGACCACCTCATTGGTCCTCACTTCATTGCAGGGGCCCAAACAGCTGCAACATAAATCGCGTTTCTACAGAATGATCTGCCAACGTTGCTCGAAAATGTCCCACTGGAAACGCGTCGACGTATGCGGTATCAGCATGATGGTGAACCTCACATTCCGCAATTAACACTAGGATGACCCTTGACCGGATGTTCGACGGGCGTTTCATAGAACGTGGAGGACGCATAAATTGGCCAGCCCATTCTCCTGATCTTACACCTCTGGGCTTCTTTCTGTGGGGTACATTAAAGGAGAATGTGTACCGTGATGTGCCTACAACCCCAGAAGATATGAAAAAACGTATTGTGGCAGCCTGCGGCGACATTACACCAGATGTACTGCGGCGTGTACGACATTCATTATGCCAGAGATTGCAATTGTGTGCAGAAAATGATGGCCACCACATTGAACATCTATTGGCCTGACATGTCAGGACACACTCTATTCCACTCCGTAATTGAAAACGGAAACCACGCATGTACGTGTACCTCACCCCTCATGGTAATGTACATGTGCGTCAGTGAAAAAGACCAATAAAAAGGTGTTAGCATGTGGACGTAATGTGCTGTTCCAGTCTCTTCTGTACCTAAGGTCCATCACCGTTCCCTTTGAATCCCTACGTAATTCTGTGCTCTCGGATACACACGATCGAACAGCGGAGGAGTGGTACTCAAGCGTCAACTTTAGGTTACAATATCTCCGGATGTAATTAACATTTTACAATGCAACAAACGGCACTGATTACGTATTTGTTTATATGTTCAGATGTGCTAACAAAACTAACATGGTTCCATTTAAAAAAACGTAGGTTTGTGTTAAAAAAAACATACTTCCTTGCATTTTTTTATGGTTTGTATTAACCAGTTAGACTAGCCCCTCCCCGCACGTTCGGTCTGTGGAATCGATTCGTCAGTATTTGATGTAGTTTACTAAATATATCAAGCGGTAAAGTTAGGTGACTCACCCTGTATGTGAGAATATGATTAATGTACCAATACCAAAGGAACTTCAGGTTGCCAATTGTAAATAGCATCCAGAACCAAGTTAAGTAATTTTTATGCTTGTTATTATTTTAATAAATGTGCGTGAAAATTAATCAAGTTCTGTTTAAAGTTGGTCACCGTCAATCTGCTACTCTAAGCGTGCAAGTGGCATTTCTATCGTCTGACCTAATGGCAGAAGATATACGCGCCACGATAAGACCACGAGACCTATTGATGACACTCGCCTACTTCGTTAGAGCGAGAAGTCAAATAATCTGATGGTGTGTGTACTGAAGGTCTTACAGTACGCACACCACAGTTCTTATGTCATTCTGAATCGAGCTGCATTTGTAAACTAAGTACATCACTTATCTCTACAACTTCTGTCTCTTCGTCTCCGTACTGATGAAATTCTCTAGAACGTGATGACCACTTATACAGAAGCACCACACAGGTGTAAACCTATCCATTCTCTTACGCGTAGTTGATTTGCCCTGTTAATTAAGTCCGCATTACGAAATTCTGTTGTGTGTTTAGACAGTAGTATAGATCCAAGGCGTCGAGGCGGTCTGCTACTCGGCTTCGGCCACCAGACTTAGGCCGAGACGTGTCTGGCGCAGCTCTGCGGTCTCCACGGCGGCAGGGATTAGCCGGCAGAGTTAGGGTTTCTCCGGTAAGGGCGGCCCGTGATTGCCGTAAAGCCGTTGCGGTGCGGTTTGTAACCAAATAAAGGGGCTCGGCTTGCACTCCTACCGCTTCGGCGCGCCTTGTTAGGAGAGTCATCGCCGGAAACGCTCTTCGGGAGAGAGGCTGCTTTGACGTCGGCCAGTGCTTTCACAGGCCTCCTCCGGGACTCATATTCGCCCCGATTCTTATCTACTTCAAAAGGAGACGCCTGCGCCCGACACAATTGTTGCCTCGCTGCCCGTCCCGCCCGAGTTATTAATTCCGACCTCTCGCCGGTCGATGGCAATAACTTGCTTTTGTCCAAAGAGGTCGTTAGTTGACGTCGTATAAGTGAGCCTGCGGCGGTGAAGGAACTCCGCATTTGTGAATGAGTTTCACTGCTGCAGGAAGAAATCCCGATAGCCGCCAGTAATTTATCACGACTCCGGACACGAGAAGCCTGTTAGTCCCCTTCGGCCCATAAATTAGACTCACTTATGGAAAATTTCATACAATATGCACTATGTAAATCGCTTAGCCGTCGTCATTGTTCGCGTAATTCTCGAGTTCAAAAGCGTCAGGCAGTGCCACGTTGTCGACACAAAAGAAAGGCCTGCAAGTCCAGTAATGGGATTAGATTTGCGACTGAGATTACTACATAGGATACAAGAAAAAGAAGAGCGAAAACGCACGGGACGAATTCAGAACTTCAAGTAAGGGAAAAATTCCCGCGCTGGCTTTCCACCGTTTAATCCACCAAACACCCGATGTGTTTCGGAGCTGTGATGCTCTATTGAACATGTATTCCTAATTCTGTTGCGACGATACTCTTGTGCTACAACCGCCATAGTCCGTAACAAGAGCAAACGATTGTGTTGTTCAAGAGTGACGATTCACATAGTTCGCTAATGCACGACGGAAATCGCTTATTTCAGAAGGTCCCTATGTCCATCTGACATAGTTTTGAGAAAAGTGGATAAACCTCTTTTAATATTTTACAACATATTTTGTTAATTGTTTGCAGTGACCACGTGAGAGATACCACTATGAACAATTATTCTGACTTACCATATACTCCAATATTGCGTCATTTATTGACCAGAGCTGAATATCTCTCTTGGACATATGGATTTCCTGAAATAAGTGAAAAATATGAAAAATAAAAATCTTGAACCCTTAATCACACAAACTGTTTAATGAACATGTAAGTAAATGTTAGAAACAATCTTTAAAGAATTCACAATATCTGTTCACGAAACTAAATTATATGTGTACATCTACATCTACATCCATACAAGCAACCTGACGGTGTTTGGCGGAAGGTACTTTGAATATCTCTATCGGTTCTCCCTTTTATTCCAGTCTCGTATTGCTCGTGGAAAGAAAGATTGTCGGTATGCCTCTATGTGGGCTCTAATCTCTCTGATTTTATCCTCATGGTCTCTTCACGAGATATACGTAGGAGGGAGCAATATACTGCTTGACTCCTCGGTGAAGGTATGCTCTCGAATCTTCAACAAAAGCTCGTACCGAGCTACTGAGCGTCTCCCCTGCAGAGTCTTCCACTGGAGTTTATCATCTCCGTAACGCTTTCGCGATTACTAAATGATCCTGTAACGAAGCGCGCTGCTCTCCGTCGGATCTTATCTCTCTCTTCTATCAACCCTATCTGGTACGGATCCTACACTGGTGAGCAATATTAAAGCAGTGGGCGAACAAGTGTACTGTAACCTACTTCCTTTGTTTTCGGATTGCATTTCCTTAGGATTCTTCCGATGAATCTCAGTCTGGCATCTGCTTTACCGACGATCAACTTTATATGATCATTCCATTTTAAATCACTCCTAATACCTACTCCCAGATAATTTATGAAATTATCTGCTTCCAGTTGCTGACCTTCTATATTGTAGCTCAATGGTAAAGGATCTTTTTTTCTATGTATTCGCACCACATTACACTTGTCTACATTCAGATTCAATTGCCATTTCCTGCACCATGCGTCAATTCATTGCAGATCCTCCTGCATTTCGGTGCAATTTTCCATTGTTACAACCTCTCGATATACCACAGCATCATCCGCAAAAAGCCTCAGTGAACTTCCGATGTCATCCACAAGGTCATTTATGTATATTGTGAATAGCAACGGTCCTACGACACTCCCCTGTGGCACACCTGAAGTCACTCTTACTTCGGAAGACTTCTCTCCATTGAGAATGACATGCTGCGTTCTGTTGTCTACGAACTCTTCAATCCAATCACACAAGCATATTCCATGTGCTCTTACTTTATTTGCGGAAGTCAAGAAACACGGCATCCACCTGGGAACACGCGTCTATGGCCCTCTGAGTCTCGTGGACGAATAGCGCGAACTGGGTTTCACCCGATCGTCTTTCTCGAAATCCATGCTGTCTCCTATAGAGTAGATTTCTAGTCTCCAGAAAAATCATTATACTCGAACACAATACGTGTTCCAAAATTCTACAACTGATCGACGTAAGAAATATAGGTCTACAGTTCTGCACATCGCCGGCCGAAGTGGCTGTGCGGTTAAAGGCGCTACAGCCTGGAACCGCGAGACCGCTACGGTCGCAGGTTCGAGTCCTGCCTCGGGCATGGATGTTTGTGATGTCATTAGGTTAGTTGGGTTTAACTAGTTCTAAGTTCTAGGGGACTAATGACCTCAGCAGTTGAGTCCCATAGTGCTCAGAACCATTTGAACCATTTTTTTGAGTTCTGCACATCTGTTCGACGTCCCTTCTTCGAAACGGGGATGACCTGTGCCCTTTTCCAGTTCTTTGGAACGCTACACTCTTCTAGAGACCTACCGTACACCGCTGGAAGAAGGGGGGCAAGTTCCTTCACGTACTCTGTGTAAAATCGAACTGGTATCCCATCAGGTCCAGCGGCCTTTCGTCTTTTGAACGATATTAATTGTTTCTCTATCCCTCTGTCGTCTATGTCAATGTTGAAAATCACAAATCACACACTTTTTGTGTTTGCCACTGACGAAGAGTCTTCCCGAATTCTAGGATGTGTTCTTCCGGCAGTAAGTAAACAGCCGACTTCTTTATATCTATCATCTTCTTCGCGTTGATAGGAATGCAGTCATCCGAATAGGTTCTGGCAGCTGGTAAGTTTACGGTGGATCGAGAAACAGCAGGTACTCCTAATCTGAATATGTGTTTAAACCACTGATCGTACTGCAGGCTGTTACAGTCCCCTATACCTCATAACTGAAGATGAAATGATGACACAGTGAATGTTACTTTCCAATCCCTTCGTGATGCGACTGTCCGAAGTGATTGAGTTGTCCTCTTGCAAAGTCTCGTTGTAATGTTGTTGCTTTAATTTGTTCTGAAAGCGGTGCTGATGTTCAAGACCATAGCCGGCCGAAGTGGCCGTGCGGTTAAAGGCGCTGCAGTCTGGAACCGCAAGACTGCTACGGTCGCAGGTTCGACTCCTGCCCCGGGCATGGCTGTTTGTGATGTCCTTAGGTTAGTTAGGTTTAACTAGTTCTAAGTTCTAGGGGACTAATGACCTCAGCTGTTGAGTCCCATAGTGCTCAGAGCCATTTGAACCATTTCAAGACCATAAAAGTGGGTGAAAAGCTGTGAGCTGTCTGGGGAAGTTAACTTTGCATTACTGAGCAACTGTTTCACCAAGTATCCAGTCTAGCTTACCAAATTCCCAACCAGACTAACATTAATTATAATCTTTTAATAGTCATACGACAACGGGTGATATGTATATAAAAAAGAGAATTGAAATAAAAAGAAATAAATCATTTTATATTTGGAAATTTATTTTAACATTGATCATTGAAATTTCAGCATATTAAACTTGATTCATAACTAAACGGGTGCCTTATTTAGGATTGTAAAAATGTGAGTTTGTAATCTTATGGAACACATCAAATATGGAGCCAAGATTGGGAGACTGCATACAACACTGCATTCATAAAATAACACACAAAGAACGTTGAAACATATGCAAGAGGAATTTAACCACACCAACCGATTCAATTTTCACCCAAAGAAGTTACGTTCGTAGCGCAATCCTGTCCGTCATGAAATTACCACACACTGGTATACTAAATTCATACTAACTCTCTGTGAAATCTTCCCGAAAAGAATAGCTGAGGGCTACTTTGATGCTTACACCACATGCTTCACGTGGTCAAATTGGTTTACGCAAAGAGTGTAACTCCATAATAATTTTGATAATTAAAATAAATTACATAGAAACGCTATTAACTAAAGAAAAACCTCGAACTGGTTACTATCGTCTTACTATTAACCTGATGGGTCAAACAATTGTATAAGCACGTGGTACTGGTCTCACAAAGTACACCACACGTGGGTTGAACACAAAGAAAAGTTGCTATATTAAAAATATTGTCAAGACGAGACGTTATAATCTCACGCACATTCGCATTTTAGATTGATGATCTTAGTTAGAGTTACAGATCAACACGTGGTTCCACTTTACTCACAAAGTAGTGACAAAGCAGTTACCGGAAGATATTCTGAATCTCACACGCGAATTACACTGCGTTGCAATTTAAGATAACATTAGATATTTTAGAGCTAAACCTGAAATAAAGGTGATTAAATTTTCAGTTAGGCTGAACTTAAGAAATCCATTGTCCTACGGACTTAGCAGACACGCGCTTAGCCAGAGATCTTACCACTTCAGACGCTCGCCGCGGACCGACTGACCTGGGCTCCTACCGAGCGTGCTTCACAAATACAAACGGAAGTGACCAGATAGGCAGCTCCCTATACCAACATGACAAGGGACAGACAGGACCATACTAAGAATAGAAACCTCTCTGCTTTTAGAAAGCGTAGCTACCTGTTCCAACGTTGGTCCTACTGTTCTCTACCAGACAGGCTTGTCTGCTACCATCCAGCATGCAACTAGAAATACATTTGCTCATTCATCCTCTCACACAGAAGGGAAGGGGGATGACAGTATCTTATCATATACAGTATATAAAAGAAAGCGGATGTAGGTTCCATATGAGACTGTGTGACATGAATTACATATAAACTGTGTTTTAAAGTGTAGTAGTGTGACAGATCGTTCTTGTTTATGTGTAAAAGTAACATGTTCCACTACTCAGTCTCCTCCCAGATAGTCAGAAACGACACAGTAAATTTAGAAGAGGAATTTATGCCGTAAATGACAACATATTTAAGAAATTAACATGAAAGGAATCCAACAGAGACCTTTCATCGTCCACTGCGACTTGAAGTCTAAGATTTTGTCTGTTGACATTACCTTTACAGAGAATTGTCTTACACTCAGCCATATGCTGAGTTCAGTGTAATCCATAACAGTAGATACTCTGTCTATTCCTCGCAGTGATCTCTTGATTGTGCCAAGACCTCTATAAGAAGGTAAGAAATAATGTGCCCTGACAGGAAAGAATACCTATAGTTTCTGAAATTTTCGATCACCCCCGAAACCTTACTACATTCTTACTAAACAGTTATTTGTGTTTGCGCTGGATGATTATCACAAACAGTTAAACAATTTTTTTATATTCTAGTGGATGCACGTGGGGAGATAGTGGTACAAGAAAGAGTACATGAAATGCCATATTGTGCTTGAAATTGTGAGCACCTAGAACGTTAACTGTCAGCTGCCGGAGAAAAAATAGGTCTTGAACAGGTACACTTGTTAGATGAAGATTCTGCATGAAATCGACGCTCGTACTCAAAATATGTTTCTTTGCACAGCCTTTCACTTACATTCAAAACTGTATAAAAGTTCTTGACTCTTCTCTTGCAAATCTCAAACTGCAGTCCGTCAAGATGACTCATTCAAAATTTTGTTTGTAATTTTCACCATTAATTGCTCACTTACACAACACGCATCTACCTGTGGTCTGCCGAAATGAAGGTCAAAATCCTGGTTAAAATTTTCATATAATATTCGTATTTGATCAGAGAAAAGGGAGGTCACTTCTTTGAAAAGCTCATACATAATCTCCCTATTCAAGTCAGCACTTACGTCGAGGTACTCTTTACCAGCATAAAGGGCCTATTTTGTCGGAAGTGAAGATATGTACTCATGAACTTAGGAAATTTCAAGTTCTCATTGTGAATTACCGCTCTTTGACTTTCTTCCTTCATCAACGATGCTTTCTCCAAGCAGACGTAGCTGTCTTATTCTTCTCACCCTTTTTTCGCCAACCGCAAGTAAGCTTAGAAATGTTTGTGTGCAAATTTGCAAACGTTTTGTTCCCACCATGCAATGATACTTGACAGAACCTGCCTTTGGACTTTTTCCTTCCATGCTCTATGTTGTTTAACGTTTTATGCCTGTATTGAATTCCACAGATGAAGATCTTGTTCATCTTTGTTATAAGGATCTAGAAAAATGGGAAAATTGATAATTGATCATATTGAGTAATGGGTTAAAAACACTTAGAACTGCATGTACACGATTGTTTGACAGATCTTGCTGGTTTTGGCTTATCTCGGTAATTAGTATGCTTCAATTCCTTCATTCAGCAGTTTCGATTACGTTTCGCTCGTACTCCTCAGGATCACATACACCTTTCCTCCTCCTTTTCTTATGGATAGGTGAAACACAGACTGTGGGAAAACCGGAACAGAAGAGAATCGAATCATTTGAGATGTGGTGCTACAGACGAAAGTTGAAAATTAGTTGGACTATTAATGTAAGGAATGACGAGGAGACGATAGAAAGAAGTGGAAAACACTGACAAGGAGAAGTGACATTATGACAGGACATCCGTTAAGACATCAGGCAATGACTTCCATGGTGCTGGATGGAGCTGTAGAGAGCAAAAACAGTAGAGGTAGACAGAGATTTGAATATGTCCAGCAAATAATCGAGAACGTAGGTTGCAAAGTGTTACTCTGAGATGAACAGGTTGGTACAGGAGAGGAACTTGTGGCGGGCCGCATTAGACAAGTCAGAAGACTACCAGAAATTAAGTTCACATATAGATTCACTCATATTGATGGACTATAACATACTACGAGGACCCATTATTACACCCCACTGCTTGCTCACTAAAAATGAGTTTGAAATACCACAGATGCATTATGTATATCGTTCTCCGACTTTATCTGGCAATCGCAGCATCTCAATAAATTACGTGGTGTTAATGTTCAGCATAGTTGAAAGCAAAAGCGCCCTATATCCTGGACACGGGGCTTTTCTGAAATCAATGAGAGATTCTCCGCTGTATATTTTGGCTAATTGATAAAAAACGGAGATCCTTTCCACACTGAACAATACGTCGACCCCCAAAGAGCACAGACATGTACGAGAGTTGGAACTTTAATAGTAGAAACTATTTATTTACAGCTCATACAAAATAGATACGTGTTTCAAAGTTTCACTGACCTTCAAATTAGTTTCTAGAATTGTGTATAATCCACTGCCAGCGATATGGAAGTCGTAGGATACTCTTAGGAGCGCCAGTTGTGTTAACAGTTCGAGCGGCGTGGTCTGTTGCCCGACGAATTTGTAGCAGTTCTGAAGCAAATGCTGTGAAGTGTTTCCCTGAGTTTAGAAATCGAGTTGAACTCACGAGGGCTTAAGTCAGGGGAGTGCAGTAGGTGGTATAGCACTTAGCAGCCCCATCAGCCAAACAAATCAGTAACAGCCTGCACTGTACGTGCTTGAGCATTGTCCCGCAAAATGATGGTCATGCCCCGCATGAAGTGTCGTCACTTCCGTCTCTGTGCTGTTCACTTTTTTAACACAACCTACGACTATCTTAGAGACAGAAGTGATGACATTTCATGCAGGACCTGACCATGATTTTACAGGACAATGCTCAGTCACGTACAGTGCAGGCTGTTACTGATTTGTTTGACTGATGGGGCTGCTAAGTGCTATACCACCTACTGCACTCTCCTGACTTAACCCGCGTGAGTTCAACTCGATTTCTAAACGGAAGGAAGCACTTCACGGTATTCGTTTCAGAAATGCTACAGGCCAGCCCGTGTGGCCGAGCGGTTCTATGCGCTACAGTCTGGAACCACGCGACCGCTACGGTCGCAGGTTCGAATCCTGCCTCGGGAATGGATGTGTGTGATGTTCTTAGGTTAGTTAGTTTTAAGTAGTTCTAAGTTCTAGGGGACTGATGACCTCAGAGGTTAAGTCCCGTAGTGCTCTGAGCCATTTGAACAATTATGAACTGCTACAAATTCTTCGGGCAATAGACCGCGCCGCTCGAATTGTTGACACAACTGGCACTGGTAAGACTATTGTACGACTTCCACATCGCTGCAACGGGTTATACGCAATGCTGGTGACTACTTTGAAGATCAGAAAAATTTTGAAACACGTATGTATTTTGTTAGAGCTATAAATAAATAGTTGACCCTATTAAAGTTCCAACCCTTATACATAGCACAAAACGTAGTAAAACTGGACTTAGGGCCTTTCTAAACGAAATTATTCAAATCGCTATTGATCTTAGGGTCGATTCTGGCATCGTCTGCTTTACGCCCAGCAGCTAAAGTTGTTGCAAAAATTATATAATTCATGATTCTGCAGTATAAATAGTCTAAGTTTGTAAAGTTTTGATAAACTTAAAAGACAAGTTGAAGAATTAAAATAATCATAAAATTGGTGAAATATTGAATCCTTTTGCGATAAATGAGGTTAGGGCTTCACCATATGATTTATATTTAATGAACTGATGTTTTATTCATCGGTCTAAAATATAAAAGATACTGAAATGGTGGTCCCACAAATAGAGCAAGAATGAAAAAATAAAAATGACAATAATAAGGAATTTTCAGTAATGAGTGCATATACATGTACCCAAGTGACAGCACTCGTGTAATTGAGATTTCATGCTCAAACTTTCCAGGAATTCTTCTAACTTCGAACGAAAGTTATTCACGTGGGCCCTTGATGCACAGTGCTTGTGCTCTACAGGGTCCAAATCAGAACAGCTCTTGAAAGTGTTGGTTTCCTAAATGAGGCAGTAAGAGAATGACCAGGAACGGACATTTGTGTGACTAACACCGCCAAAATTTACATCGATCACGAAATATACACAATGGAGTGCCACTTAAAATAAATGAACTTCAAGTGGACAAAGATGCATCTCACTCTGTCGGTTCCTCTCAGATCACAAACAAAGTCCGAAGTCTATCAGTTTCGCCACATATTATTTAAATATGAAATTTGTACACAAGTATCACCATTCAAATCAACGAACATTCCTTCTTTACTGACAAAAAAAAAATTCGCAACATCAAAAAACACTTAATGTGGACTATTGACATTTAGGGAATGCATTTGCCTAGGTAAAATATTTAAGTGATTAATACTTCAAGATCACCGTTAATATAAGCTCGAGAAAAGCCTTTGCAAATGTGAAATGCTGGTAATTTAATAACGGTGTAACCACCAGAATGTTGAATGCTAGCATGGAAAAGTGCAAGCATTGTGTTGCACGGGTGCCGGATGTCAGTTTGTATGATGGAGTTCCATGCCTGTTGACTTGGTCGATCTATGTTGCGATTCTTAATGCTTTTTGTAGTTGTCATCCGACGATGTCCTACATGTGTTTGACTGGAGACAGATCTGGTGCTCGAGAAGGTCAAGGCAACATGTCGACACTCCATAGAACACGTTGGGCCAATACAGCGGTAAGTGGGAGAGGGTTATCATGCTGGAAAACTCCTCCTTCAGTGCAGTACAACTGGTCTAATCACCAGATTGACGCACGAATTTGCAGTCAGCGTTCGTAGGATAACCACGAGAGTGCTCCTATTATCATACGAAATCGCAACCCGGACCATAACTCTACGTGTTGTGTCTAGCCCGCAAATGGGTTGTCCCCCAAATAGCATCTTTTTAACCACCACACAGCTATCACTGGCACTGAGGCAGAACCAGCTTTCACCAGAAAACACCACAGACCTTCATCCTGCCCTTCAATGTCCTCTGGCTTGACACCACTGAAGTCTGAAATGGTGTTGGTTCGGAGTGAGTGGAATGAACGCTAAAGGGCATATCTCGGAGCTGTCCTTGAAGTAACCGGTTTGCAACTGTTTGTTGTGTCACTGTGGTGACAACTGATACTCAGATTGCTGTTGTAGGTGCAACACTATCCGCCAGAGTCATACGCCTACGTATTGGTTAAAAACAGTCTTGGTTGCACTTTTAGTTTTTTATTTTTCAACTACGCGTTTCGCCTTATTTAGGCATCTTCAGGTTATCTTAATTTGGTATTTCTTAGAAGGATCCTTTAGTCAGTGTAGCCAAAGGGCATCATGCCTACTACCTGAGCACCATTTTATTCTGTTACTCGCTCCTGTGAACGGGAATGCGTTATGCATGTCTTGGTGTCACTGGCGTCCATCTAGAAATGTTTTTACTGAGTTTAACGAAGGCGATGTTGGCCTGATATATTCGACGATGCCCTTTGGCTACACTGACTAAAGGAACCTTCTAAGAAATACCAAATTAACATACCCTGAAGATGTCTAAATAAGGCTAAACGTATAGTTGAAAAATAAAATCTAAAATGGCAACCAAGACTGTTTTTAACCAAAACTGTTACGCACTTGTTTGCTGTTTGCCACATATGGATTGGAAGAATTCCATACGCTGACATGATAGTCTTCACTCTCGTACCGCCACTTGGCGTCCGCAGCTCGTGGTCGTGCGGTAGCGTTCTCGCTTCCCGCGCCCGAGTTCCCGGGTTCGATTCCCGGCGGGGTCAGGGATTTTCTCTGCCTCGTGATGACTGGGTGTTGTGTGATGTCCTTAGGTTAGTTAGGTTTAAGTAGTTCTAAGTTCTAGGGGACTGATGACCGTAGATGTTAAGTCCCATAGTGCTCAGAGCCATTTGAACCCTGTCATCTATAGGCAGTGGTGCAACACAGTTGCCTCGGTCCCAGTTTTGGGTCGTGCCATTTTGTCATGCATGGTATGGTTCAACAAAATTAACCGTTTCTGAATTTCTTCCCCCATGTCCAGAAATCCAATGATCATGTCATTTTGGACGTCAGAGGAGTTTCTCTGTTTTTGCATTATGCACTGTTTTCTGTGTCCCCATAAAACGCTGTATATAGGCTACTCTTCATTGCTAGTGCTGTCACCTGCCGTGTGCGAATATTTGTTCCACACTGTCGTCGAAAAGGTGATGTTGACATTCATGTGAGTGGACCGTGTACCAGCTATCACTAGACGCGGCCTGCACTATTAGCAAACCTACAGGCTGGACCTAAGCCCGGTGCAGCTGGAAGCTGAATTGGTGGCTTCTAGCCTAGCTGCGGAACCATATGCTGGCACGCCTCTGTCAACGTCTTGGTGACTATCTGGGGATTCATTGTTCACACCTGGGACTGATCACCTGCTGAGCCATCGCCGGCCCTGTGAGGGCTGTCTACTGCTGCAAGTTTGCCTCTACCTCGCATGTATCTGGGGTCATCGGTGTACACTCGGATACTTCTTTCACTGAGCCGTACGTCTGCACTAGCCAACGTGACCAAATTCTGTGGAGACCCTCATAGCTCCGTGCCGATCGCCTGCCTGGTGTCTCACTGCGCTTCGCTTCTCGCCTGAGTGCTGGCAGCGTGACTTCGCTGCGTTGCCGCCTGCTTACTGGGGCGACACTGCAAGCCAGCAGGCCCTTTAAAGGCCGCATGCTGAGGTCAGCAACCTCACCTCACTCCAGCGCCGGATTTGTCCCTCGTCGCTCACCACAGCAAGTCAACAATACAACCATTGCACTTTACACACTGAATAAACGGCCTACATTGTACAGCTATTAGTTAGCAGCGGACATGCACCTGACTCTCGGAACCTGATCATGAACTGTCCGGACCATCACAATCTGTAGCGGTGTAACTAACTGCACGTGCCATCCTGAACGCCCGCTACACTGTCGTGCCCTACAGTTTTCTCCCTTTATGGGTACTTCCAGTATCACGGAAGCTATTTTCTCATGTCGTAACACATGACTTCGAAGGATTTCCCGGAATAATAATTCTTGGTAATCTCCTCGCGTTTTCTGCGGGGTAGCCGCACGGTCAGGGCCGTCTTGTTACGGTTCGCCCCCCCCCCCCTTCCGTTGGAGGTTCGAGTTCTCCCTCTGGCATGACTGTGAGTGTTTTCCGTAGCGTAAGTTACTTCAGGTTAGAGTAAGTAGTGTGTTGTAAGTCTACGGACTGATGACCTCATCAGTTTGGTCCCATAACACCTTACCACAAATTTTCAGATGACAAATTTTTAGGATACTGCTGCCAACGTGAGGAGACTACCAAAGATCTATTCTTTCATCCAGTCCCTTCTTATTGCCAGCTCTCTCCTTAAGTTCACTTCCTCGTCTGTTCTGAATAAAACATCCTCAATTCTTATCCTGTCAGTATACCTGATTTTCAATGTTCTTCTGTGGTACCACAGCTCACTCGCTTCGATTTTCTTTCTTTTCGGTTTTTTTACACTTCCATACAATGTAGTCCACAAACATCCATTCTCAGAAATTTCTTCCACGAATTGAGACCGATATTCGATATGTTTACCATTTTGATCAGGAGTGCCCTCTTTGCCTCTGCTAGTTTCTGTTTTATGTGCTGCTCGCTTGGTCTGTCAAGTATTACTTTGCTTCCAAGTTAGGCCTACAATGTGTCTAACTGAAACAGTATACTTTGTATGCGATTTGTCATATTATTTTGTGTCAGGGAAGTAAAGCATACGTACAGGGGACGCCCTTCTACATTCACATTTTTACTATTTTTTTTATTTTGGCTAATAAAATGAGGAAAACCAAGCAGCATGCCAGCTTTTAGAACCCAGAAGTGTCTGACGCCTTTCGTTACAACGCGTATAGTGAAAAATACCGGAAGTGAAGAAGTGATGTTATCAACAGTTTGATAAAAAATATGACTTTTATGCGTCTCATTTTAAACTGTTTTAATGTTTATAAACTCCTACGACTTGAGAGCAATAGAATTGGAGATGTGATAGAAAGCGTTAAGATTAAATGTGTCTTCATCAGGTGGTGATAAGGGGTAAATCACAATCTCTATAGAAAAACGGTTGGAGAACAAATAAAATTCACCCAATTTGAAGATAAGAAAGCGACATTCAGGAGAGAAGAATTAGCAAAATGAACGAAACAATTAAATTAAAGAGGAAGGTGGGGCAGTGATTAGCACACTGGACTCGCACGCATTCGGGACGACGATGGATCTAACGAGCGCCCGGCCATCCTGATTTAGGTTTTCCGTGATTTCCCTAAATTCCTTCAGGCAAATTCCGGGATGGTTCGTCTGAAAGTGCATTGCCGACTTACCTCCAAATCCGATGGGGCCGATGACCTCGCTGTTTGGTCCCCAACAAACCAACCAAGCAACTACATTAGTGTGGGTGGACGATGACTTAAATGCATCTCCCTTCGAAAATTTCAGTATCAGTATTACTGCAACGCTTCGCTCACGACCTACCCATTCTGTAAAGGGCGTTAGGTGACAGTCAAACCTTTTTCAAGAGACCCTGTTTCAACATTTTGTTGTTAGCAAAAACGTGATACCAAGTACGACGATATAAATGAGTCCTATCGCAGTATCGCAATTTTGTGAAGCTTTCCACAGCTGAAACAATAATCTCTCAGCATCACGATATGTGATTAAACGTATATTAAGCTGTTTCATGATATTTATCCGTAGATCGCCTTTACACTAAATTCACTGGCACTGAAGGACACAGAATCTCAACCTCTCACCAGCTATAAGCTAAATGACTTTAGCTGCCACCATGTCTGCCGAATACTGAGACTCAGCAACAGAGAGAACATTCGTGTCATCATGCCTTTACAAGTTTCCTTCAAATAACATAACGGTTGTAAAAATTTCGAATGTTTTAAGGCACATGGGACCAAAAAGAAATTTATGCTACCACGCTAATTCTCAAATGCTTAGGGCTGCATAATTTAACATGATCTATGAGAATTAGGTGTGTTGTACTGATGTCAGCTAATCTAATGATATCAGATTTTAGCTAGAAGCCTTCCTGTTTTATCTCACTTCAGGCAGTTTGTGTGCTAATCTACAGTTAAGAGCGTAGAGATAAAGTAGCCTATTGAGCTATCCAGATACAGCTCACGAACCGATAGAGTCACTTCTGCCAGAGCAATGCCCATGAATGGCAATGTCCGTTTTCGTGTCTTGGTTCTGCACATGTATTGGAACAGTGGGATACTGAAAAATAAATACAAAGTATTTAAGGGGACGTTTCATGAAATTACTGTAAATCTACTGGTCCTGGGACAAACTTTCGATTGAGTTGGACACTGAAGTGTCACGAAAGTCTTATTTCATTTTCATTATTATGTTGGTTAAGTTCGTAAAGAAGCATGATTTAATGCAATTCTTCGGGTTTATAAAGTTACAATATACTCAGCTATCAATAGTTTTGGGACATCCATTCGTGTTGAGAGCCTCTTGTTGACTCATACAAAAACCACATGTTTTGTCATCAAGTTCAATGACTCCATCATGTTCTTGTGCGCCATTGCAAGTGCTACTATATTTCATTAAAATATGTTTGAGATAGATTAAGAGGTGCAGATAAAGAAATTACAGACAACGTTTCAGTAGCTGATAGAATACTGGTACCTGCTATAGAGCAGTCAGATATTTTCATTTTTGTGGCCATGGACACGATCGACATCTTTCTCCTACGATGTGTAGTTGTGGCTTTTTGAATGTGTGAGTTGAAGAGATACACAATGATCACAATATTCAGACATCCGTTTCAATGATGCGGCTACTGTTAGCTATAGACGAGGCGCAAGTACCGCAGAAGAATTAAATTAATGATGGCAAATTGTGTGAGCAGGAAAAAAGCATTACTCTTAAAGACAATTACATAAGCTAAGTCTGAGCACAGTAAAGTGTGGAAATCGATATGTATTGAACGATATCTCGCTGTCTTCTGGAACTAAACAGGCCTGTCTGGGGGAACAGCTAATAGCTGTACATTAGTGAAATTAGTTTGTGAATACATTAGCGGCTTACGCATATTTGTTGTTGTAGCCAATCAACAAAAGTGAATTCCTTGTTAGCAGTACTGATAAAAATAAAATTAGTACTGAGTTGTTACCGTCCATCGGCCAAACGAATGTCGAAACCATTCTAGTATACTATGTATATAAATTTTCACAAAAGCTTCTCGGTACCGTACTTACAAGATCAATAGTAGAGGTTGCTCAGTATCGTTGTTCATAAAAACAGCAGCTAATGACAGTATATAAAGAACAGCAATTATATTACTGACACGAAGACGATTAAACACTGCGGAGTCTTGAGGTGGACAAGGAAATTCCATCCGGTCAGTATAGTGAATGAGCCTATTGTAAAAGGAAGACCATATATGCAAACGAAACCGATATTTTTTTATGATGATACTCGTACAAAGCACTTAGAATAAGCCAACAGAAAGTAAGTTCAAATATATTAAAGCTCAAAAACTTTGGAGGCGTATTGATAAAATTTTCATTATCACCCCGAAAAATTAAAGTAACGACATCACTTCTTGATTGTTTAGATGCAGGTATGCAATGGTGACACACACTGAAATTCCCGAGTCAGCGTTCCGCAACTTCCAAGTTGTCGAGCACGTCACGTGATTCAACTCTTTTCCACCTCCATGCCTCAAACGTGACGGAGATCGTGGCTGCCAAGACTACACTAGAAAGAAGAGCGAAGAGACATCTTGAGAACGAAGTAGCCCACCGAGCCACAGAGTAAAGATTACCGTGCGCTTCCACGAGAAACAGTAGGAAGTACCCTGAAGCAGCCATAAGAAATACGAGCAGAACTCGAAAAACACGGGGCCGTAGACAGAATTTGATTTTGGAGATAGGGGGCGGGCGTTTCAACAAATCGACATCGTAAGAAGGTGGACACATCGTAATAAGATGGACAGGTAATAGAATACAAAACTCACACACTCCCTCCTATTGTCCTGTCCCATCTCCTTGTCGGTGCTTACCGTGCGTTTCATTCTTCGTTGATTCTGCGGAGACCCTCCTCATTCCTTACCTTATCTGCCCACTTAATTTTCAACATTCTTCTGTAGTACCACCGTCTCAAACGCTTCGATTCTTTTCTGAGCCAGGAATTACTAGCATACGTTGCTGTGCCCCTAACGTAATTTCTCAGAAATTTCTTCCTCAAGGTCTATGTTTGATACCAGTAATACTCGCTTGGCCAGGAATTTCTTCTTTGCATCTGATAGTCTGCCTTTTATGTTCCCCTTCCTTCGTCCGTCGTGGGTTAAACTGCTTCCAAGCTAGTAGAGTTCATTAACTTTTTCTACTTCGTCATCACCAATTTTGATGTTTCCTGCTGCTTCTCATTACTTTAGTATTTTCAGTTTACTCTCAGAACATAGGCCATACTCACTAGACCATTACACTCAGCAGATCCTGAAATCCCGCTTCACTTTCACCCAGGATAGCAAAGTCATCAGGGAATATCATCATTGATATCATTTTGCCCTGTATTTTAATTGACCAACTAAATGTTTTTTTTATTGCCTCATAGCCTCTTCGATGTATAAATTGAACAGCAGTGGCGAAAGGCTGCTACCTTGTCTTTTACCCTTTTTAAGCCGAGCATTTCGTTCTTGCTCATCCGCCCTCATAAATCCCTGTCGGTTCTTGTGCATATTGCTTATTACTCGTCTTTCGCTGTAGCTTACTCGTCTTTTTCTCGAAATTTCGATCATATTGCCCCATTTTACGTTGTCGAACGCTTTTTCTAGATCAGTAAATCCTACGAACGGGCTATGAGTTTTCTTCAGTTTTGCTTCCATTATCAAACACAACGTCAGAAACACTTCTCTGGTTGTATACTTCTCCTAAAGCCACCTAACCCATTCTCATTCCTATTTTCAGTACTTCTGTGTACAGGGTGTTACAAAAAGGTACGGCCAAACTTCAGGAAACATTCCTCACACACAAAGGAAGAAAATATGTTATGTGGACATGTGTCCGGAAACGCTTACTTTCCATGTTAGAGCTCATTTTATTACTTCTCTTCAAATCACATTAATCATGGAATGGAAACACACAGCAACAGAACGTACCAGCGTGACTTCAAACACTTTGTTACAGGAAATGTTCAAAATGTCCTCCGTTAGCGAGGATACATGCATCCACCCTCCGTCGCATGGAATCCCTGATGCGCTGATGCAGCCATGGAGAATGGCGTATTGTATCACAGCCGTCCACAATACGAGCACGAAGAGTCTCCACATTTAGTACCGGGGTTGCGTAGACAAGAGCTTTCAAATGCCCCCATAAATGAAAGCCAAGAGAGTTCTAGCGGTTCTAAGCGCTACAGTCTGGAACCGTCCGACCGCTACGGTCGCAGATTCGAATCCTGCCTCGGGCTTGGATGTGTGTGATGTCCTTAGGTTAGTTAGGTTTAAGTAGTTCTGAGCTCTAGGGGCCCAATCAAGACATCACCAACAATGCCTGCCCAAACGTTCACAGAAAATCTGTGTTGATGACGCGATTTCACAATTGCGTGAGGATTCTCGTCAGCCCACACATGTTGATCGTGAAAATTTACAATTTGATCACGTTGGAATGAAGCCTCATCCGTAAACAGAACATTTGCACTGAAATGAGGATTGGCACATTGTTGGATGAACCATTCGCAGAAGTGTACCCGTGGAGGCCAATCAGCTGCTGATAGTGCCTGCACACGCTGTACATGGTACGGAAACAACTGGTTCTCCCGTAGCACTCTCCATACAGTGACGTGGTCAACGTTACCTTGTACAGCAGCATCTTCTCTGACGCTGACATTAGGGTTATCGTCAACTGCACGAAGAATTGCCTCGTCCATTGCACGTGTCCTCGTCGTTCTAGGTCTTCCCCAGTCGCGAGTCATAGGGTGGAATGTTCGGTGCTCCCTAAGAAGCCGATCAATTGCTTCGAACGTCTTCCAGTCGGGACACCTTCGTTCTGGAAATCTGTCTCGATACAAACGTACCGCGCCACGGCTATTGCCCCGTGCTAATCCATACATGAAATGGGCATCTGCCAACTGAGCATTTGTAAACATTGCGCTGACTGCAAAATCACGTTCGTGATGAACACTAACCTGTTGATGCTACTTACTGATGTGCTTGATGCTGGTACTGTAGAGCAATGAGTCGCATGTCAACACAAGCACCGAAGTCAACATTACCTTTCTTCAATTGGGCCAACTGGCGGTGAATCGAGGAAGTACAGTACATACTGACCAAACTAAAATGAGCTCTAATATTGAAATTAAGCGTTTCCGGACACATATCCACATAACATCTTTTCTTTATTTGTGTGTGAGGAATGTTTCCTGAAAGTTTGGCCATACCTTTTTGTAACACCCTATATTGTTCTAGCCAGCGGGTTGAATGTATCAGCTCTGAAGCTTATAGTGTTGTAGTCCTCACACTTAGCACCCATGCTATCTCCGTATTGATCCGTAAGTCTAATGGTTAGTCGTCATCCTCGTATATTCTACACACCAACCGGAGCAGTCGCTTGATTGCCAGTCCCCCAGTAATTTTAGGAATTCCGATGGAACGTTTTCTGTCACATACGACTCATTTGATCCTGACCTTCCAGAGTTCTTTTAAATTGTGATTGTAACACTGGATCCCCTACGCCTTCCATATATATTCCAATTTCTTCTACTAACAAATTGTCAGCCATGTTTTCCGTCTCACGGAACCGTTCAATGTGTTATTCGCACTTATCCGCTCTTTCCTCTGCATTTAGCTGTGGAATTATCATCGCACTCGTAATGTTACCACGTTTCATTCCACTGAATACTGTTTTGAGTTTTTTATGTGCTGAGTCAGAATTTACGACGACTATTTATTTTTCGGTGTCAACACATTCTACCTGTCTTGGCTTCTTTGCACTTTCTGTTTATGTCATTCCTCAGTGATTTATGATGTTGTTTTCCTGCCTTCATGGATGTGTGTGATGTCCTTAGGTTAGTTAGGTTTATTTAGTTCTAAGTTCTAGGCGACTGATGACCTCAGAAGTTAAGTCGCATAGTGCTCAGAGCCATTTGAACCCTTTATTCCTGTCGTTCTCAGAGGCTTTTTTATACTTCCTTCTTTCGTAGAAAAACTGAAGTATATCTTTGGTTTCGCAAGGTTTCCTATGTTTGCCTAGTCATTATCTGTGCCCCTTTTATAGACATCCACTGCCCGTCAAAAAAATCTGCTTACTCTGGTATTCCTTATTGCAGTCCTCAGCGAACTTGAAATGCGTCTTTTAGTTCCTCAGTACTTCCGCACTGATTCTTTCAGATGATTCTCTTAAGTTTCAGGCTACTCTTGGTCATCACTAAATTGGGAGTTTGTATCTACTTCTTGTAAAGTCTTACAATCCAATATTTCATCTCCAAACCTCTGGCTGACCGTGACGTAATGCAGATGGCGTCTTCCTCTGTCTCCTTATCATTTCCAAGTACATCTCCTCCACTTGCGATTCCTAAACAGAGTATTCGCTGTTACCACCTGGAATTCATCGCAGAACTAAGCTTCTTTCTCCTCTCTCATTCGTAATGCCTAGACCATATTCTCCCATTACTCGTTCTTCTTTTCTTTCCCTTACAACCGCGTTTCAGTCCCCCTTTGCATAAAGAGTTACTCACTGAATATCCTCATGTACTTTACCTCTTCATCTTATCCTTGGGACGTCGGCATTTATGCCTGAACTAATGATGTCAGCGTTGGTTTGCTGTAGAATCTGATGAGAACTACTCTGTCACTGGACTGTTGATAATAGCCCACTGTCAGCCCTACTTTCCTATCCATACCATTTTCTGGTGTTGTTGATATTAGCCTGTGTTCATTTGACCGGATATCGTTTTCTTCTTTACATTTCACTTCACTGGCACTCACTATACGAGTATCCAGTATAACACATACACGACTATAACGTATCTAGTTTCAGCTTTAGCATTTACGTTTTCAGATTTTCTAGCTTTCTTGGTACGTTCAAACTTCTAACACTCCATGCTCCGACTCGTATAATGTTATTCCTTATTTGGTTTCTATCTTTTTCTCATGGTCACCCGCTTTTTGACTTTCTCAATAGAAAGATAATCATGACAGTTTTTTTCAATTACGGATCACACGGTCTGTAGTTACACATTGTAAGTTTTTACTGCAGTGGTTTGCATTGCTTTTTACATCCTAATGCCGTTAATTATTGCCGGCCGCGGTGGTCTAGCGGTTCTAGGCGCTCAGTCCGGAACCGCACGGCTGCTACGGTCGCAGGTTCGAATCCTGCCTCGGGCGTGGATGTGTGTGATGTCCTTAGGTTAGTTAGGTTTAACTAGTTCTAAGTTCTAGGGGTCTAATCACCTCAGAAGTTGAGTCCCATAGTGCTCAGAGGCATTTGAACCATTTTTCGTTAATCATTGCTGATTCTCCTACCTTTTAGGGGCAGTTGCCCACTGCAAGGACGAAAGAGTGCTTTAAACCTCTGTCCGTTTCTCCATCGTCTTTGACAAGGCCGTTCGCAGAATGAGGATGACTTCTTATGCCGTAAGTTTTCAATCGCCATTACTGATTATTTAAATTGAAAAGTTTAGGAGTGGCTGTGTTCGAACCGCGACCCCACCGCGTTTTGAGTATTAATGAAAGACGCTACCCCGAGTTTATGGATGCTAGCTGTAGTATAAACGGTAATCAGTTTCCTGTATTTGATGTGGAAGTACGCTGCACCACTGCACGTCAATATGTTTGTAATTGCACAACAAGAATCTCCCATTGTTTGACACAGTGGCTTAGGCGTATATCTGCTATCACTTAAATTCCCAACCCCGAAAGAGGACTACTTGAAAAACCCCAAACATTTGTGTCAAATCGGACAGATACAGTCTGTCGACGATAAGTTGGCCGATGGCAACGAAGTGTGCATGCGATCGTCGCTTGCCGGCGGTTTTCATTGTTCTCGACAACGAACTATGGAAAATATGTTTGTAGGAGAGCATCAAGTGATGTTGGCGTTGATTCTTTTAATATGAAACGAATGAAAAACTACCTATGCACCTATCTTCATTTTGTGAATTTTATTAATATTTACAAAAAGTTATTTCCAGTCAAACGAATTTCTCCAGACACGAAAGAAGTTTCGGGTTTGTCCTTGGCGAATGGAGTAAAAGACAACCCCTATACGCCTACGGACACCCTATAAACTTGGACAAATCCTGAGAAACATGAACAGACGACAGCCCAACGTAGCCTTCTCAAGTGTGGACAAACAATCCCGAATGACGAAGAAGTAAGTACCAAAAAATCTCTATGTAGAACTGGGAATTGCTAGAGAAAATGTGAAAAAAGTTAATTTCAGTCCTGGATAAGTTTCTCACATCCGGCACAACATTTTTAAAGCGTTAAAGCTGATCCAGATGACGTCATCTGCCAAATCACCCTGGATGGGTGCCAGGTGACTACAGACTCGAACCAGAGGAATAAGGCAAGCAGTGGAAACGTGTCGATTCGCCACCTCTGAAAAAGCCAAAGACGAAACTCTTATCGAGCAAAGTTAGGCTAATGTCTACTGGAACTGCCATACAGTAGTGCTAATAGACAATGCTCGGAAGGGGCAAACCGTCACAACAGAACTCTACAATTTCTTGAAGAATTTGCGGGAAACTGTCATGAAAAAGCGTTAAGGGAAGCTATCCATAGGCGGGCTTTCCACGATAATGGATCGGGTCAGTGTCCACATGACACACTGACACCTGCTGTTACGTTGGGCTATTAAATTTACCTGATAATGTGGAAACCATACTTGGATCGCATTGCAATATCTTAGATAATCAAACAAAATAAATGAATGTGAGTTGGCAAATATACTCCATAATAAGAGGAAACGCTACACGAAAGAATTAATCGAATGTCTGGTACCGCGCGCCGCGGAATTTGAATCCGCGCCAGACGTCATGGACGTCGAAGACCCATAGAGGTCTCTGCACCATCGAGCCGTAAGCGGTGGCCTCCTGGCCCGCTTTTAGTGTGAGGTCGCCACAGTGGAACACGTGAGCCCAGCGTCCAATAGCAGCGCCACCGATAGCGTACTTAAGCGCCTGCCTCGCGCTGAGCTAGCCATCTCCGGCGGTAATTCGGTTGAATACCGCCCTTCGATTGTGCTCTTCCGGTACCAATCGAAGCGTTAGGTGTTGCAGGTTCCGGCCCGCCCGCCCGCCCGCCCGCCCGCCCGACAGCCCGCCAGCCCGTCGGCGTGCAGCAGTCCAGCCAGCAGCAGTCCCCGCCAGCAGCCAGCAGCGGTCCCCGCCAGCACAAGCTGCGGTCCCTGTCAGCAGCCCGCAGCGGTCCTCGCCAGAACCGGTCCCGGCCAGCAGCCAGCAGCCAGCAGCCAACGGCCAGCAGCGGTCCCGCCAGCAGCCACCAGCGGTCGCAGCCACCAGCGGTCGCAGCCGGCAGCCACCAGTGGTCCTAGCTGCCCCCAGCAGTAGCACCACCAGCAGCAGCACCACCAGCAGCAGCAGCAGCGGAGGCGTCCCCACTGTCCTGCCAGCCGGGTCGCCCACCCCGCCAGCAGCAGCAGAGTGGGGCTTCGGTCCCAGTCTCCTTCGTCCTTTGTCATTCTCCGTCCCTTTCTACTCTGTGTCTCTCGTCGCCCTGCCCGTCTCTCGTTTGCTTCTTGTCCTGTCCTGTGTTTTTTCTCCCTTCTCATAATGTCGATGGAAATGCCCACCACCTCTTCTACAGCCACCACCACTGCCATCATATACACCTCCCCCTCCGCCGCTGCCACCATTATCACGTGGTGTGCCGCATCACTCCCCCCTCAGTCCATCCCCCCACTCCTCACTCTCCCGTCTCTCTCCCTATTTGTCGCCCCATCCCCGGCTCCTCGATCCCGCGCCTCCTCTGATCCCTTCCCTCCACTCACTCCCTCCATCTGCTCCTTCCATTTCTGCGGCCCCCGCTCGGGTGGTCGCCCGGAGGGCTACGGCCCACGCTCCACTCTCAACTTCGCCTTCGCCTTCATCATCTTCACCGTCACCGTCACCTTCGCGATCGCCCTCACCATTTCCGGCGCTGCCTCCAGCACCGGGACCTGCCACTCCCCGCCACCTTCCAGTCGCTCCCATCCCCCACACCTCCTCCGTCGCCGTCAAGCGCCCCAGTGGCACCCCTGCCTCCTCTACTCCCAAAAAGGATCCGCCTCGTCCCCCTTCCCCCACCCATGATGCCATGCATGTCTCCCCACCTGTCTCTGCCCCCTCCTCCTCCTCCTCCTCTACCTTCACCTCCTACCGCTACCTCCTCTCCCGTCCTGATCCCTCCCTTCTTGAAGCCCAAAACCTCACCCTCTTCCTTCGCCAGAATTTTCCTGGTGCCCCCATCTTCCTCCTCATTCCTCATCGTGATTCGGTGCTCATCTCCTCCCCCAGCCCTACCCTCCACACAGACCTCCTTTCCCGCATCCCTGTCACCTGCTTTGGCCCTAATGCCTCCCTCACCCCTGCTCCTTCCCCACCTCTCTCCCACCAACTCCAACCCGCCGACCCTCACCGCCGTGATCACTCGGCTTAGTCCAACGATCACGGAGGAGGAGGTGTTGGCGGAGATTCAAGCACATCCCCATCTGGAGGTGTTGCGGTTCGTCGCGTACACAATGCTGCCAGCCCCACCCGCCTTATGCGGGTCTTTTCCGAGCACGCCCCCTCCATAGACCGTCTCCTGAAGGAGGGTGCCCTCCTTTTTAACCAATGTTATAAAGTTGACCCCTCCCATTCCCATCCTCAATCCCTCAGCTGCCAAAGGTGCTTGCGGTATAATGCACACCCGACATTAGAGTGCCACAAGGCCCCCATCCGCCTGCATTGCAGGCAAGCCCACTTTTTACGGCAGTGCCCAATCTCCAGTCCCCCCCCCCTCCTGTAATACCTGTAACCTCCCTCATCCTACCTACTCCCAGAAATGTAAGGCCCAACCCCCTCCTACCACTCCCGAAATCACCATTCCTGTCCGTCCTCTGGATGCCCCCACCCCTCCCGGCAATTCCCTTCGCCCACCCCCTACCGCTGAGTACATCATCAGATTCCTCACCATCGTCCTTCAGAATGTTCATCCTTTTCAGCGCCCGCACACCCTCCAAACAGATCTCCCTCACCGCCCGTTCCGTTTTCCAACTCAAAATGTAAGGCACGACAGCACCGTATCCTTTTCAACAACATCCGCTCCCTTCCCGCCAACAAGAACCTCTTCCTGCACACCTTTGCCACCCACCACATGGATGCCTTCCTCCTCAATGAAACTTTCTTCCAACCCCACCACACCATCCACACTTCGCCCTACCTCCGCCACCGGTCCGATAATCCCCTCCCGATTGCGCGTGGTGGAGTTGCCATTGGTCACCACCGCCAGATCCCCGTTCGGCTCTAACATCTCCTTCCCGACCCCACCAAACACCTGATCCTTAGTCTCTTCTTCCCTGGCCTTACCGTTACCTGCGCCACCACGTATGTCCGCCCTAACGTCCCTATTCCCTTCGACTTCCTCTCCCACATTGATCGTACCTTCTCCTCCTACATGATCGCCGCCGACCTCAACATCCATAGTCGTTCCGCCGCCCAGTTATGGCGGTGGCATCGGTTCCTCTCCTCCCTTCAAGGCGACCTCATCCCCATTCCCCAGCACACCCATCCCGAATCCAACTCCACTACCGATGTTATGTTTTCCTCCCCCAACCTCCTTGGCCACATAACGGTGGATGTCCTGGAGCCTATTGGTAGCGACCATATCCCTGTCCTCCTCACCATTTCAGACGGTCGTCGCCTCCGCCCTGACCCTCGTAATGACCCTCCCCCTAAGTACATCCATGACTATCCCCGTGCCAACTGGAATGCCTACCGGGATGCCCTTTCCACCCAGGTCGATAGCCACCCCTTCACTTACCACCACCCTGACGATGTAACCCATGCCGCCTCCTTTCTCCAGCAGACCTTGTCTGAGGCTGTGGAGGCCCATGTCCCTACTGTCGCCGTCCACCCCCACCGTCCTACATTACCCCCACAGGCCGCCCTCCTCCTCTGTGAATCCCGCCATCTCTACCGTGCCTTCCTCTGCACGCGTGACCCAGACACCCTACGACGCCACTGGCAACTCCAGCGACACATTCGTAATTTGCTCATGGCTAAGAAACGCCAGGACTGGCGACAGACATGTACCTATTTAAATGCTACCCTACCTATCAACTCGTCCAAGTTCTGGTCAGCCTTCCGTCGCCTTACTGGAACTAAGCCCTCCCCCTACTATCCTCTTCTCCATGATTATCACCCCTTCCCTGACTCCCTCAGTAGGGCCAATCACTTTGCCTCTTACCTCTCTGATGTCTTTTCCATCCCCGATGATCCCCAGTTCGATTACTCCCTCTTTCCGGATGTCCGCGATCGAACTGACACCTCTGTCCCTCCGTTCACTCCTGGTTTCCAGTACTTGGGCAACATTGCACACACAGAACTCAATGCCCCTATCACTACACAGGATCTGATTGCTACACTCCACACGAAACGCAACACCGCTCCTGGTCACGATCGTGTCACCTACCGTCACCTTCGTGAAGCTCCTGTCTCCTTCCTCTCCACCCTGGCCAGGCTCTACAATGTAGTCCTGTCCACCGGTTACTACCCCGACCTGTGGAAAACCTCCCATATCCTGATGTTCCTTAAACCTGGCAAACCGCCGTCCGCCGTCTCCTCCTACCGGCCCATCAGCCTTACCTCGGTCTTCAGCAAGGTCCTGGAATCTATCCTCACCCGCCACATCCCCCAGCATCTCCGCCAGCACTGCCTCCTTCCCGTTACCCAGTGTGGCTTTCGGCCGTCCTTCTCTTACGACGATCTTCTCCTTCACCTCACTCATCTCCTTTCCAACCAGCTTAATTCCCGTCGCTCCGCAATCTTCCTCTCCCTGGACCTCGAACGAGCTTATGACCGCGTATGGCATTCCGGTCTCCTCTTCAAGCTCCAAACCTTCGCCCTTCCCATTAACTACGTCCGTCTGATCGACTCCTTTCTCTCCCACCGTCCTTGCTATGTCACCATCCATTACACCGACCCCTACACCTTTTTCCCCTCCGCCGGTGTGCCCCAAGGCTCCGTCCTCTCCCCCCTTCTGTACCTTTTGTATACGGCGGACATGCAGCCGCCGTCACCCCCCGTCCACCTCCTCCAGTTTGCCGATGACACCGCCTTCCTTGTCCTTGCCCCCACCCTGCAGCGCTCCCAACACCTTCTCCAATCCCATCTTGACCGGTTCACCGCTTGGTGCAACCAGGCGATCATTGTAGGCGAGCATTGTAGGCAAAAGCACCCCTTCCTTCCGCCTCCTTGATTTCTATCACACCATCTATGGCCGTCCTATCGCCCTCACTCCCACCCTTAAGTACCTTGGCGTCACCCTCGACCGTCGCCTCTCCTGGACCCCCCATCTCCAGACAATCCAAGCCAAGGCACGTTCCCGACTCCATCTCCTCAAGCTCCTTTCCGGCCGTATGTGGGGTCTGGATCCCTCCACCATCCTCCACACCTATAAATCCCTCATCCGCCCTATCCTTTGTTATGCCCATCTGGCCTGGAACTCCGCCCCCCTACCTTTTATAAATCCCTTCAAATCCTTGAACGCCATGCTCTCCGCCTCGCCTATCGCATCCGTCTCCCCTCCCCCACGCGGATCCTGTACGATCTCATTCTGTTCCCCCACCTCCTACTTTGCCTTGAAAGGATACGGATCCTGTACACCTCCCGCAAACTCGATCCTCCTCACCCACTTGGCTCGCCCATCCTCTCCCACCCCCGCCCGCTGCCGTGCCTGTATTCCCACGTCCCACTCGGCCTCTATCTCTCCACCCTCCTTACCCTCTCCCAAGGTGGCTTCCGCCAGCTCCCCCTCCCTGATGATGTCCTCCTCCCCTCCATCTACCTCTCCTATCAACTTTGATCCTGCCGCCCCCCCACTTCCGGTGTCCTTTCCTTTAGGCACCCTCCCTCCCTTCTCTCTCCTTTTCCCCCCATCCCTCTTCCTCCATCCCTCTTCCCCCGGGCTTCCCCTCCCCCTTCCTCCTTTCCTCCTATCTCCTCTGCCCATGGCATCTCTGCTCTCCCCTCTCCCTCTCCCCCCCCTCCTCCTTTCTTCTTGGCAGGTCCCCGGACTCGCACACGCTACGTGGACTTTCGCGCGCCGGAGATCATCGCCATCAGTGTCTCGTGTGTGCCGTCATGTTTAGTGTTCAGTGTTCACCGTCGCGCTCCATCGTCCACCTGTGCCATCGCCATCTTCAGTGTTTGTGCGTCGTGTAAAACAGTTTGACGTGTGCATTATCGTCGAGTGTGAACGGCTACGTGTTTGTCTTTATGTGTCTACTGTTTTATTGCCCACCGTTCTGTAACTTAAGGTATTCTTACTGGTTTTTTTTCTCATTGTGTATTCTATGGCTGAAGAGCAGCGTAGAATGCTGCTGACAGCCTGCCTGTTGTGCAGGTTTTAAAATAACAATAAAGTACAAAAAAAAAAAGCTCAGCCAGCGGTATAACATCGCGTTGCGTCTCACGACATATCGTCTCAGACAGTGTATTGACTTCGTGTTTGTATTCCAGTGGATGTGGTTGTCTTGTTTGGTTCGTTACTTTGTTGTCTGTTCTTGTTGTGTCGTAAGGTCCTCCGCTGGTAGTGTCCGTCCTCTCCCGTCGTGTTCTTGTTCGTGGGCCGCTCCGCGGGTCCCGCCGCGTTTCCGTCACTACTACCGCGCGACCGTTCCGGTCGCCATTACAACAGAATGGGGTGGAAATGGGTAAACTTGATGTAGGTACAGAGACAAAAAAATGATTATAATTTCAGAGAAACTGGATCACCTATTCAGGAGAAATAGCTTCACAGACTGAGCAAGTCAGTAACGTGTTGGTCCAGATCTGGCCCTCGTGCTAACAGTTGTACGGTTTGGCACTGAGTGACGGAATTGTTTGATGTCCTCCTGGGTGATATCGCTGCAAATTCTGTCCAAATGGGGCTTTACATTGTCAACATCCCGAGCTGGCTGGAGGGCCTTGCCCATAATGTTCAAAACGTTTTCAATTTTGAAGAAATCCGGCGATCTTGCTAGACCGGTAGCGTCTGCTAAACAAGAAGACAAACAGGAGAATCTCTGGCCATGTGCAGGCAGGCATTATCTTGCTGAAATGAAAGACCAGGTAGGCTTCGTATGAAGGGCAACGAAAGGGGGTGTAGAATATCGTCGACTTACCGCTGAGGTTAAGGGCGCAGCGATCGAAAATTAAAAGGCTTCAGGTATGAAAATAAATCACACACCAGACGATCGCTCCTGGTTGTCGGAACGCAAGGTGGGCCACAGTTAGGTTGCTATCCCACCGCAGTCCGGGACCTCTCCAGGCACGTCTTCGCTGGTTATCGGGACTCAGTTCGCTAAAGGCAATTTTATTCCAGTCAATGAGATCTGAAGCCAATTGAGTCCGACACCACTGCAAATGGGCTCGTTGGTGCACAGAGGTCACCGGCAGCCGGTGCAAGGGGAGCCATAAGCTCAGCCCCTTTCAGTAAGCCGCCAATTAATTGTCCTTGTTGACAAGAATCGTAAAAGAAGGTTGTATACATGGAAGACTCCTGCAGATACTAGAAGGTGTCAGATAGATAATAGTAAGACAGAGATTTAGGAACCAGGTTTTAAATTGTAAGACATTTCCAGGGGCAGATGTGGACTGTGACCAATATCTATTGGTTATGAACTGTAGATTAAAACTGAAGAAACTGCAAAAAGGTGGGAATTTAAGGAGATGGACCTGGATAAACTGAAAGAACCAGAGGTTGCAGAGAGTTTCAGGGAGAGCATAAGGGAACAAATGACAAGAATTCAGGAAAGAAATACAGTAGAAGAAGAATGGGTAGCTTTGAGGGATGAAGTAGTGAAGGCAGCAGAGGATGAAGTAGGTAAAAAGATGAAGGCTAGTAGAAATCCTTGGGTAACAGAAGAAATATTGAATTTAATTGATGAAAGGAGAAAATATAAAAAGCAGGAAATGAAGCAGGCAAAAACGAATACAAAAGTCCCAAAAATGAGATCGACAGGAAGTGCAAAATGGCTAAGCACGGATGGCTAGAGGACAAATGTAAGCATGTAGAGGCTTATCTCACTAGGGGTAAGATAGATACTGCCTACAGGAAAACTAAAGAGACCTTTGGAGAAAAGAGAACCGCCGGCCGAAGTGGCCGCGCGGTTCTGGCGCTGCAGTCTGGAACCGCGAGACCGCTACGGTCGCAGGTTCGAATCCTGCCTCGGGCGTGGATGTGTGTGATGTCCTTAGGTTAGTTAGGTTTAACTAGTTCTAAGTTCCAGGGGACTAATGACCTCAGCAGTTGAGTCCCATAGTGCTCAGAGCCATTTGAAAAGAGAACCACTTGTACGAATATCAAAAGCTCAGATGGAAACCCAGTTCTAAGCAAAGAAGGGAAAGCAGAAAGGTGGGTGGAGTATATAGAGGGTCTATACAAGGGCGATGTACTTGAGGACAATATTATGGAAATGCAACAGGATGTAGGTGAAGATGAAATTGGAGATACGATACTGTGTGAAGAGTCTGACAGAGCACTGAAAGACCTGAGTCGAAACAAGGCCCTGGGAGTAGACAAATTCCATTAGAACTACTGACGGCCTTGGGAGAGCCAGTCCTTACAAAACTCTACCATCTGGTGAGCAAGATGTATGAGACAGGCGAAATACCCCCAGACTTCAAGAAGAATATAATAATTCCAGTCCCAAAGAAAGCAGGTGTTGACAGATGTGAAAATTACCGAACTATCAGTTTAATAAATCACAGCTGCAAAATACTAACACTAATTCTTCACAGACGAATGGAAAAACTCGTATAAGCCGACCTCGGGGAAGATCAGTTTGAATTCCGTAGAAATA
The DNA here is from genome assembly GCF_023898315.1 of Schistocerca nitens. Lineage (NCBI taxonomy): Eukaryota > Metazoa > Arthropoda > Insecta > Orthoptera > Acrididae > Schistocerca > Schistocerca nitens. Next base: position 387,956,031 of record NC_064618.1, read on the forward strand.
TGGGATCACGTGAGGCAATACTGACCTTACGACTTATCTTAGAAGAAAGATTAAGGAAAGGCAAACCAACGTTTCTAGCATTTGTAGACTTAGAGAAAGCTTTTGACAATGTTGACTGGAATACTCTCTTTCAAATTCTAAAGGTGGCAGGGGTAAAATACTGGGGGCGAAAGGCTATTTACAATTTGTACAGAAACCTGATGGCACTTATAAGAGTCGTGGGGCACGAAAGGGAAGCAGTGTTTGGGAAGGGAGTGAGAAAGGGTTGTAGCCTGTCTCCGATGTTATTCAACCTGTATATGGAGCAAGCAGTAAAGGAAACAAAAGAAAAATTCGGAGTAGGTATTAAAATCCATGGAGATGAAATAAAAACTTTGAGGTTCGCCGATGACATTGTAGTTCTGTCAGAGACAGCAAAGGACTTGGAAGGGCAGTTGAACAGAATGGACAGTGTCTTGAAAGAAGAATATAAAATGAACATCAACTAAAGCAAAACGAGAATAATGGACTGTAGTCGAATTAAGTCGGGTGATGCTGAGGGAATTAGATTAGGAAATGAGACAAAGTAGTAAAGGAGTTTTGCTATTTGGGGAGCAAAATAACTGATGATGGTCAAAGTAGAGAAGATTTACAATGTAGAGTGGCAATGGCAAGGAAAGCGTTTCTGAAGAAGAGAAATTTGTTAACATCGGGTATAGATTTAAGTGTCAGGAAGCCATTTTTGAAAGTATTTGCATGGAGTGTAGCCATGTATGGAAGTGAAACGTGGACGATAAATAGTTTGGACAAGAAGAGAATAGAAGCTTTCGAAACGTGGTGCTACAGAAGAATGCTGAAGATTAGATTGGTAGATCACATAACTAATGAGGAGGTATTGAACAGAATTGGGGAGAAGAGGAGTTTTTGGCACAACTTTACAAGAAGAAGGGACCCGTTGGTAGGACATGTTCTGAGGCATCAGGGGATCACAAATTTAGCATTGGAGGGCAGTTGGGAGGGTAAAAATCGTAGAGGGAGACCAAGAGATGAATACACTAAGCAGATTCAGAAGGATGTTGGCTGCAGTAGGTACTGGGAGATGAAGAAGCTTGCACAGGATAGAGTAGCATGGAGAGCTGCATCAAACTAGTCTCAGGACTGAAGACCACAACAACAACAACGTTGTCACTGAAGCACAATTCAAACGTGGGATCGATGATGATGATGCATCTGGGGCTCCGGTTATCTCTCCGACGACTACTCGGTCTTCACATTCTGTCGTCTCTCTAGGCCGATTTCCTGACAACATCGTCGAATCGTGGCATCACTCCCATTCACATGTAGAGCGATTCGCCGATTACTCAATGCGGCTTCTTTGAGCCCAATTACACGTCCTCTCTCAAATGCTGACGTCTGTGTGTTTTGTTCACGCCCTTGTCTACGAAGCATAGTTACTGTCCAACTAAGTACAGCGAATGAAATATGCAACGACTTTATGCTCTGATGTCGACATGTCTGTCTTAGAGTGTAATTGCTAATTTCTTGTCCGGTGTTTCAACTTGTTTTACTCTTAATGCTCCGAGGTTTAGTCCAGCACAGTAAGAGAGACAGAGCGCTACCCAAATAAGCGACGTGTGCCTTCTGTAATCCTCTTCGCTGGCTCACCTTGAACAGCGGCGTCGAGTGTGCAGATATTCTTCCGCGCAGTTTGGCGGGCACCGCATTTCGTTTCCGTAATCTCTAAGGTCAACCGGTTGAGGGCGCAGGAGCGTGTATTTGTTCCCTAATTAAGTTCCAGTTTGGGGCGGAGCGCTCGAAGCAAACAACAAGTAGGCACTGTGCGCCCGCTACCCGCCAGGCGCCACCTGGCGGTCGCGCGCCGCACCTGTAAACACGCCGCAGCTCGCCCGCATATTTCACGCGGGTATTACGACGCCGCCGGTCGCCAAGACGGCGTCCCCGCTAACGGCTGGCTGCGCCGCCTAATAAGGCTCGCGAGCGTAATCCTCTTAGCGCGGCGAATAACTTGTCCGGATCCGAGCATTATTTAACGCGGCTTTAGCCGCCAGCTGTCCTCGGCCGCTACCGCCCATCTCCTAATTCTGTCCCACCCATTCTCCGCCGCGCGAATAATACACGCTCGTCTCTGGGGCTTTAGTGCGCAACTCTGCGTGTGACTTGTGTGAACGCTGACTTACATCTCCTTTTTCCGCCACGAACAAAGTACTTCCACACTGTTTAATCCTCTTCACATTCTGTGCTATACAGAATGTAATAAAAAAGATGTTACGAAACTTTCATGACTCATTTACCATACACAGGAGAAAAAACATACTACATGGACATGGAACAGGGAACGGTTTGTTTCCGTTTGAGAATTAATTTTCCGCAATTGTTGATAGTACATTATCCATCGGGAACACACAGGCACAGAAAGTATCTGAATAAACTATGAAACTCTTAAATGATGTATTCAGCGTGCCGTCCATTAGCATTGTAGTCTGAGTACTGTTGAGGAATGAAAAAAAAAAGAACCTAATTTCCTTGAGGATATCTTGAAAATCTAAAGAGAGAGAGAGAGGAGAGAGAGACAGAGAGAAGAGAGAGAGAGAGAGTGCGTGTGTGAAAGTGAGAGAGAGAGAGAGACAGAGAAATAGTTTCCTGAATGAAACAGTCCCCTACGCTAAGCTGTTTCTCCACAATGGCTTTTGTAGACTGGAATAAACTCTTTTGAAGTTGTGACGGTAGCAGTTGTAATACCTTCTCAGTACTCAAAGTGTCGAGACTAGGATAATGAAAAGTAGGGAAACTTCAGGATAACCTGTTTTGATTACAGCTCTCAGTTCAATCTTCCACCGTAATTTCTACTCCGACGTCTAATATGCACCAGAAAAAAACTGTCTCTTAACTTTTTGGACGGGTCGTGTATATAGGGAGCGAAGTTATCCACTACTTGCTTCAGAACCAGACTATAGTTATAAGAATCGAATGGTGTTAAACGGAAAGTAATTGAGAAGGGAGAAAGTGTAATAACTCTCTCTCAAGTTCTTCAGTCTGTACAATGAACAAGAATGAAACCAAGGACACATTTGTGAAAGAAATTGAAGTTTCGAGAGAAGACAGAAAAACTTTGCAGATGACATTGCAATTCTATCAGAGACGGTAAGGACACATTTTTAAAGGAAATTGAAATTTCAAGAGAAGAAAGAAAAACTTTGCAGGTGACATTGCAATTCTATCAGAGACGGTAAAGAACTAGCAATAGCCATTGAACGGTGCATGTAGTGTCTTAAAAAGAGGTTATAAATCGAAAATCATCAAAAGTAAACACAAGGTTAACGTAATGCTGGGGAAATTAGATTATGAAGTGAGACATTAAAAGTAGTAAATGAATTTGTCTTCAGTTATGAGTCCCGCTTCGAACAGAGCTCCGATGGCCAGCGAAAACTTGTATGGAGATACCTCGGACAGTGACACGATGCCAACCTGGCTGTCGTTGGCCTTACGGCCCGACAACGGGAGTGATGGTCTGGGGTGCCATTTATTTTCCCTTTGGTAATACTTTCGTTGTCATGGCGGCACCCTTACAGCAAAGCGGAGCGTTAGCCATACGCTACTACCCGTTTTGTTGGCAAATCATCCTAGGCGGGATAATGCCCACCCGCCCAGCTCGGGAGTTTAACGATGTAACGCGCCATTTGGACAGAATTTGGCGCGATATCCCTCAAGACGGCATCCAACAACTCTGTCAGTCAGTACCAGGCTGAATAACCGCTTGCGTTCGACGCGCAAGCAGCCGAAGTGGCGTCAAGTCGAAAGACTTGCACCCGGCGAACGGTCTACCCGACGGAAACCCTAGTCACACGACATTTACATTTACTTTACTGCTTGCTTGATGTCCAGAGGTGGACCAACGTGTTATTGACTTGGTCAATTTTTGAAACTCTTATTTACGTCACAACTACCGCTTTCGTCTCATTCGGATAATTCCTTCGGGCTGCGTTATTTTTTTTTTTTTTTGCCTTAAATTATATTTCTGTTTCTAATATTATTTTACGTACTTACGTGTTTTTGTGGCTACGTTTGTGTAATGTCTTAGTGTGTGTGTGCTTCATCTTCTGTTTCTGTATCATTTTCTTTATCATCACTGCTGTTGCATACTGTTATGGCTATGACTGATCTCGGTGCGGATATATACAGTCTCTCTTATTGTTTTGTGTTCTCTGTTCTTTCAAGGTATACACCTTTGTCTGGATTCCTGAGGGAGTTCTACACGTTGTCTTGTGTCATCATTTGTGGTCTGTTCTGTGTATACGAAGTGCAGCAGAACGTTTCGTGTTCGGAGGAGTTAATTTCTCCACACGTCCATTCTTGGCTCGGACGGATGTTTATCCGATGTAGGTGTGTGTTGGATATGGACCATGTACGGTTAGGGCGCTTGTTATCCAGTGGTTTAGGGTAGCGTGTTTTATTCTTAATCATTCCTTTATGTTTGCGAAGAACTGACAGGTTCTATTGTCCTGTTCGCGTGTGTCCCACTCCTTTTGCCATGTATTCAGCCACCATCTTTTAAGATGGCTTTTGTCGATGAGGCGTTTCCTACGATTGCCGTTATTTTGTCCCTGGAGTCAATCTACATCCAGTACGTTGCAACACGCTACGTAATGATGTAGATTTAAAGAGCCCTGATACTACACAGAAGTATTCCAGAGACGTAGTTCTGAAGGCGCCTAGTAACCAAAGGAGAACATCCTTCTGCTTGCGCCTCACAGTGATTGTGTTTCCTGTCAGGCTTACTGTTTTTGCCCATGTGCTTGGCGCAAAGCATATAATGCATTCAAATATTGCAGAGTGGTATTATCTCATGTATGTTAGTTGAAGCCAGAAATATGTAGCGTATTCTTGCCAGTTTTCGCAGCAATTTTCTGCCATAGTAGGCTGTAGTCTTCATGAGGATCAGTCATAATTCTGAAGAATCTTGTCATCTGTTTTCGTGTTTGGTATCTGCCTCCAACTTTCATCTGATGTGTTTCTAACGAATCTTTCCGTAAGTAGGGTGTAATACCTTTTTTGTCGAGACAGTCGTCAGTTTTTCAGAGGCATATGCTATAATAAACGATGTTACTACACTGAAGCGCCAAAGAAACTGGTGTATGCAGGCGTACTCAAACACAGAGATGTATAAACAGGCAGACTACGGCGCTGCGGTCGGCAACGCTTATATAAGACAACAAGTGTCTGGCGCAGTTTTTAGGTGAGAGGGTATCAAGATATACGTGAGTTGGTGTTACAGTCAGCACACGAGCAATGGGACACAGCATCTCCGAGGTAGCGATGAAGTGGGGATTTCCCCGCACGAACATTTCACGAGTGTACTGTGAATTTCAGGAATCCGGTAAAACGTCTCCGACATCGCTGCGGCCGTAAGAAGATCCTGAAAGAACGAGACCAACGACGACTGAAGAGGATCGTTCAACGTGACAGAACTACAACCCTTCTACAAATTGTTGCAGATTTCAATGCTGGACCATCAGCGAGTGTTAGCGTGCAAACCATTCAACGACCCATCATCGATATGGGCTTTCGGAGCCGAAGGCCCACTCTTGTACCCTTGATGAGCGCACGATGCAAAGCTTTATCGAGAGGATGGACGTGTACGGGTATGGAGACAACTTCATGAGTCCATGGATAAGCATACTGTTCAGGGTGGTGGAGGCTCTGTAATGGTGTAGGGCGTGTGCAGTTGGAGTGATATGTGACCCCTGACACTTCTGTACGTTCTGATCACCTGCATCCATTCATGTCCATTGCAGATTCCGACAAACTTGGGCAATTCCTAAAGTACAATTCGACACCCCAAACGTCCAGAATTGCTACATATTGGCTCCAGAAACAATCTTCTGAGTTTAATCACTTCCGATGGCCACCACACTCCTCAGAGATGAGCATTATTGAGCATGAAACTTCCTGGCAGATTAAAACTGTGTGCCCGACCGAGACTCGAACTCGGGACCTTTGCCTTTCGCGGGCAAGTGCTCTACCAACTGAGCTACCGAAGCACGACTCACGCCCGGTCTCACAGCTTTACTTCCGCCAGTATCTCGTCTCCTACCTTCCAAACTTTACAGAAGCTCTCCTGCGAACCTTGCAGAACTAGCACTCCTGAAAGAAAGGATATTGCGTGAAAGGCAAAGGTCCCGAGTTCGAGTCTCGGTCGGGCACACAGTTTTAATCTGCCAGGAAGTTTCATATCAGCGCACACTCCGCTGCAAAGTGAAAATCTCATTCTGGATAATTGAGCATATCTGGGATGCCTTGCAACGTGCTGTTCAGAGGAGATCTCCAACCCCTAGTACTCTTACGGATTTATGGACAGCTCTGCGGGATTCATGGTCTCAATTTCCTCCAGCACTACTTCAGACATTAGTCGAGTCCATGCCACGTCGTGTCTCTGCAAGTGCGCATGCTCGCGGGGGCCCTACACGATATTTGCCAGGTGTACCAGTTTCTTTGGTTTTTCAGTGTAGCTTAAAATTGTGTGACAGACTGAAGTTCTAAAGATGGAGCTTAGAATGGATGGAGTTACATTTTGAATGGCACAGCTACAGGATTTCGATGTGCACAGTATTTATAGGTACTTTTCTTTAAGCTCATTAGCTTCATTCAGACATGTAGGCCCACGCACTCCTGTCAGCTGTTGTTGATCGCTGGACTTTGGAAGGCTGGAAGTAAATCAACAGTGATCAAACAGTTTTTGCAAAGGAAACGGCTACTGGGTAAGTAACAAAATCCTTTATTAATAAGCACTCGAAATCAAACGACCAGTGCCCAGTAAATCTCAGAGCATTAGGTTCCGGCGAAAAATTAAATGTGCCCTAATTACTTATGTGAGCCTCTGGAATGAGTCATAAATGAGAACGAATGCTTTTCAGATGTTCGTGATAGTTCGAGTATGCAACTGCCTCTCCTGTGCCAGAGAGATCGTTCTTGGCGCAGGCAGCAAGTCTTGTTAGCCTCTCTGGGTCAAACGGAGGCCACTCGCCTCGTGAATGTTTCAGGCGGGGCCTGTTCACGCATCTGTGCCTCGGTGTGGTGTGGGTCAGACACTTGGAGGCACTTGCTGGCCACCGCCAGGCCACCTCAGCCATAACCTGATACGCGTGGGATTGCAACAGCACAATCTACTTCCGCAGAACATGCAAACTAGTCAGCCGGCGAATGAAGATCATCAGCGGGCTAAGGCGGATGCATTGGCTAGTAGATGGAAGACAAAGCAACGAGTAGGCCAAATAAGACCTCTTATCTTTTGCGTACAGCCCTTTCTACTTTTTAAATTTCCCCTCTTGCGCTTCCTCTGCGTCATCTGGGCTTGCCAGTCTTCAGAAAATTATCAAAAGTACTTCAGATACCTGATGTGGTTGCGTAAAGGAACTACGTACTGCGAAGATCTGTTTCGGCGCCTTGTTCACACTCAAGTGGTTTATTTAACCTGGGTATAAAGACAAGATACGAGCGTATGCTGAAAACTGACACCTCCGAATTCTTTGCGTATAATTCTTAAAACTTTTTAAATAATACATTCTTTATTAACATTCTAAATCTTTGTTGTTAATGTGTACATATTTATCACTCAACACAATCATCATGCTGACGAACAAACTTCTCCCAACTAAAGACAGTTTGTTGAAAGCGTCACTGTAGAATGCTCGATTTCGTTGACGGAGTCAGAACCTCACCTCTGCTTGCACCCGTTAGTCACTATCAAAGTGAAGTCCTCGAAAGCGTTCTTTAAGTTTTGGGAACAGATGGCAGTCGGATGGAGCCAAGTCATAACTGTATGCAGGATGATCGATGACAGTGAGTTCAAGATGCGGATTGCTGCAGTTTTCGCAGCGCTCGCTTGTGCTAATGGAGGGAATGCTCCATGTGGCACCCACAGTGCTCTGCAGTTCTGCAAAGATGCCTTGTACACGCTCACGTGATATCCGACACGTACTTTAGAGCTGTCTCTATGTTATACAGTGAAGGCTTTCACGACTGGATGTTTCAACTGCAGAGAATTCTCCAGTGTTGTATGGCCGTGGTCCATGGTACTCTTCCATCCCTGACGTTTCGTCCAAAGCTACGTTGGACATCTTCGGAGATGCTCCTGGTTATGCTCAGTCTTCTGCTCTGATGAGATCGTCAACCCAATTCGAATGAGTGCTGTCGGTTACCATACGAGGTCGTCCCCTCCGAGCTCTACAACACACGTCGAGGCTAGCACCACCATTTCCTTTATTACAAGTACGAACAACGTAACGCCGCATATTACCGATGTCTATACAATCATCACCGTGCACAGCTTTCATTCATCTAAGGATTTCAATTGGAGGCACACCCTCTGCGACTAGAAACTCGATTACAGCACGCTGTTCTTCGCTCACCGACGCAGTTACATTACGGACAAGTGTGTTAGTCACTACAGTTCTGAGCCATCTAGCGGCACAGAATTATAACTTGCGTCACCGGAGAGGGAAATTGAAGCGAGTAATACTTCAACCGAGAATAAAATAAAAAATTTCAAGGGCATTGCTTTTCAACACGCCTTCGTAGTAGCAGATACAAGAAATACAATTAGAGATCATGACGCAAAAAGACTAATCATACTGTTTAAGAGAAATTTATACGACAGTAATTAAGATCCAAGTACATGAGAGCTCGGGACACACACTGGGAGGCAAGGAGGAAGAGCAGGACGAGTAGAAAAAGGTGAGTAAAAGATGAAGTAGCAGATGGCAAGGAAAGCGAACTAAACAGTGGCTAAGGAGATATAAAATCCTAAATCTAAGAACTAACATATAATAGACACGCAGTAATGTTGTTGTTGTGGTCTTCAGTCCTGAGACTGGTTTGATGCAGCTCTCCATGCTACTCCATCCTGTGCAAGCTTCTTCATCTCCCAATACCTACTGCAGTCTACATCCTTCTGAATCTGCTTAGTGTATTCATCTCTTGGTCTCCCTCTACGATTTTTGCCCTCCACGCTCCCCTCTAATACTAAATTGGTGATCCCTTGATGCCTCAGAGCATGTCCTACCAACTGATCCCTTCTTCTAGTCAAGTTGTGCTACAAACACCTCTTCTCCCCAATTCTATTCAATACCTCCTCATAAGTTATGTGATCTACCCATCTAATCTTCAGAATTCTTCTGTAGCACAACATTTCGAAAGCTTCTATTCTCTTCTTGTTCAAATTAGTTATCGTCCATGTTTCACTTCCATTCATGGCTACACTCCATACAAATACTTTCAGAAACGACTTACTTACACTTAAAACTATACTCGATGTTAAGAAATTTCTCTTCTTCAGAAACGCTTTCCTTGCCATTGCCAGTCTACATTTTATATCCTCTCTACTTCGACCATCATCAGTTATTTTGCTCCCCAAATAGCAAATCTCGTTTACATAGTAATGTAAAGAGCAAAATACATTTAAAAAAAGGCATTACACTATGTAGTGTGCATTTTAGTTGTTAGCATCAAATTTGGTGTGACTTACACAATTATCAGTTTATCAAGCCATATTTCAAAAACTATTCTCAGTAGCGATGGTCGTAATAGCGCCGTTTTTGAATTTATGGTAACTGATATGGTAACTGTTAAACCATGATCATGTTACCAAGGGCAACCACATTGACACTCCATTACTTGCATGGTTCAAATGGCTCTGAGCACTATGGGACTCAACTGCTGAGGTCATTAGGCCCCTAGAACTTAGAACTAGTTAAACCTAACTAACCTAAGGACATCACAAACATCCATGCCCGAGGCAGGATTCGAACCTGCGACCGTAGCGGTCTTGCGGTTCCAGACTGCAGCGCCCTTAACCGCACGGCCACTTCGGCCGGCTTTACTTGCATGCTTATGTCATTTGTTGATTCCAATTTCATAATTACGCTAGCTTATTCTCAGTACAGAAAAAAGCTGTTCTACAGTTGAATAATGGTGTAAGCATATGATAGCGACTGGGTATGTCTAAAGTTACTGGAACAATTCAAGTGGAGATCGCCATGCTGCATTTCCAGAGGACGGGACGTGCACGTGCAATACCGCTTTACTTCGGACGTTTACAAAGGTCGACTCACTTTTATGAGGGATTAGGCGTTCATGACCAACAGATTACACAGACAGTTGGCTGCAGAGCGAGTTATGCCGAAATGGTTTCAGGACAACAGTGTCAGCAGACTAGTAGGCATCGTTCCTTCCAGAAGCACAACTTTCTTAGAAGACAGCAGGATTTTCCAGTAGATCTGATGAAGAAACATATGAAAACAGCTGAAAACGGGACAGAGGCTACAGGTAGACTGTCAACACGAGCTTTCTGCAATACATTACTAGAAGCTGGACTCAGATCTCTAGTTGTGATGTATCGTCTAATCTCAGAGAAAACTTTTATGCCTTGGAACCAGTGTTAATTGGGACATTGAGGGGTACTCTAAGGATTCGGTGATGAGATTCGCTTCTGTTAGTAGGGCTTAGGTCGAAGTGCCTGTGTTCTAGATGACAGCTGAAAAGTCACAAGAAGCAGCGGTTAGCGAGACATATATCTCTACAATTTCTGGAATCATGTTATGAGAAGCTATTACATATGACAGCAGTAATTGTTGAACAGATACTGATTACTCGCAATGTGCGGTGAACCCTACAGCATACCCTCTATGACACCAAATGGCATAATCCCGCAGGATAACCAAGATCCCACAGTGCACACCACAGACCCCTTGAGTAACGTACGATTCCTCAGCCGGCCTGCCCATTGCACTAATTTGTCTCCCACGGAGTTTGTATAACAAGTGACAGGAAGATTCATATTTCCATACCACGTCCATGCAGCAATCTTCATGAACTGACACAGTTTATGTTTCATGCATGGCATGAAATTCCCGAAGATGACTTTATTAATAGGTTTACTAACACGGCAGAGAGAACAAGATGGTATCTGTGCCACTGTTTGTCAGGAGGCTCAGAGGAGGGAGGGGCCTGGTAAAACCTCATACTGACGCTGACGATGGGAATTTGTTCGAAACTCAATGAAAGTTTAATCACTGAATAACTGATGTGTGATCACAGTATTCACCAAGTTCAGTGAATGTTGTAACATTTGTAATACTTTCCATTTTCGTCAGTGTGTTATTAATGCTGTTAATTGCACTTGTCAGTTACAAAAAATAGCTTTTTATGTAGACTCTGCAAGCAGTACTAGGTAAAATCATTAGGCATATAAATTGTTGCAATATTGTTAATGTACATTACAATATCTTTTAAGCCCACAGTAAACATATTTTGGACCACCGCTAGAAACATTGCAGTTACCTTTTAACAAAATTGAAAAGAGAACCATAATACACTCATGACGTTACTAATGTTACCTCTGGTTTTCTTTCCATGACTACGTGGCAATATGTGTATCGGTTGGACAGCTCAGTAAGAAAGTAGCTTCAATTCCTGCTTCCGTTTGTGATTTACTTTTGCGGGCTTCCAAAGAAGCGACATAGTTTCGTGTACCTGTTCTTGCTAGTTTTTTTCTTTTGTGTCTGTACTTACTAGGCACAGTCCCACGTTTTAATGAATTTGTAGTGTATAGTTCCACCGTCTTTAGTATGGATAGAGACAGTGATTGAAGCGGTTAGATACTGATTGAATTGGTGACCCTTCCCTCTTCAGCTCCAAGAGGTGGTGACTTCAATCACGCAGTTTGAGGTTGTTTCCTATGGGCATCACTGTCGAGGGGCCGATGTGGATGTCCAAGGGACGTCCAGCGCGTTCCATGTGTCCCCCGACCGGTCAGATACTGTGGCCACCCTGGTTACAGCCTGCACTGAGGCTGACCACTGCCCCATGTTCGAAGGTGTAATACCACTGTTCTATCAATTTTGGCCAACCCCGCTCCCCCCGCCCCTGTTGTCCTGGAGACTGGAGCATGGTACATATCCACACTTTCTGAATGGTCCCATTGTAAACCCTGAAGGACAATAAACGCAGATATTCTTTCCATTGCATTTATTACTTTCAATAGCCTGTGACATCCACCTCTCCCATCCTGACCACATCCCAGTCGGGATCCTGTACAGTTGGCAGAATGAGGATGTCTCTTCATACTGGAAGTCTTCAGTCGCCAATGCTGGTGATATTTAAAACAATTCTGAGGAAAAAATCATTTCTTGTGTCTACAATTGTTCAGTTTTATTCATTCTTTATCGTTTTAGATACTGACTACCAGCTTCACAGAACATGGTAAGAGCTAGCCAGTACCGAAACCGGTAGAGAATAAATAAATTGTACAGCTACTAGCACAAAAAATTATGTTTTTCCAAATACTTATCCACTTGAAAAAGAAAGCTACATCAAAATTTCTGTGGTTGGAATTAAACTCCGGACCCAGAACGCATCGATTACTAGCCATAGGTAATACCCTACACCATGAAAACCCTTGTTTCAAAAGCTAGAGCCACAGAAGGTCTTCCGGCCAGCCAACAAGTGCTAGGCAGGTCTGGAAACTGAATACATGCCCAATACAACGCTGAATTATGTTATATTCCAGTCATTTCGCTACGTTTAAGTACTACAATTTTGTACAAAGAATGAAATTTGGCGTAAAATACAATCGAGATTAAATATTGTCCAATACATGAATAAAATACCGAAAATCAGTGTCATAATGTCACTGAAGGGCTACCAGGTGTGAGATAGTATAGTAAGTGTGGGAGGAATGTTGCTTAAAATAAACTGAATATCAATCCCTTCTCTTCAGTTGTGCCAAGTGATTGCTTCCGAGCTGCACGTATTTTTAGTCCGAGATCAGCCTGTGAAGTGTAAGCGGGTAAGAAATAGCCTATCACCATTGACTAGATCTAAATAAAAAATATCATCGACGGACAGACCTGTAATGGTTCCCAAATGTGAATACACACACACACACACACACATATATATATATATATATATATATATATATATATATATATAAGGTGAATACACACACACACACACACACACACACACACACACACACACACACATATATATATATATATATATATATATATATATATATATAAGCCGGCCGTTGTGGCCGAGCGGTTCTAGGCGCTTCAGTCTGGAGCCGCGTGACCGCTACTGTCGCAGGTTCGAATCCTGCCTCGGGCATGGATGTTTGTGGTATACTAAGGTTAGTTAGGTTTAAGTAGATCTACGTTCTAGGGGACTGATGACCTCAGATGTTAAGTCCCATAGTGCTCAGAGCCATTTGAATCATTTGGAACACGTACATAAACTGATATGGAATATCAGGCAGACGGTAAGTTCCATGTGCACAAGCCGGATGTTGTTCGCCAGCGAACAACATGGACAGTCGCGGCGGAAGGAGTTCTCGAAATGGTGAAGCGTAGACCGTCAATAGCTATATCAGACGTATACCACCAGTACCCTCCATCTGGTGGATTGCACACCACGAATGACTGCACCCGTTTCATTTCCAAAGCGTCCAGGCATTGCAACCGGAGGACTACAACAAGCCCATGAGATTTGCGTTGTGGTTTCTGCAGGAATCCGCTGCAGACCGAAGCTGCACGGCGAGTGCCGTCTTCACCGACAAGGCTGCGTTCTCGCTCGAAGGTGTGATGAACGTACACAACATGCATACGTGGAAGGGATGTGAACCCGCATGCTACACGTACGCATGCCTCACAGGGCCAATTTACCCTTAACGTGTGGGCTGCCATCGTTGGAGATTTTAATTGGGCCGTACATTCTCCTGGACCGAATTGTCGGTCGCACGTTTCTCGTATTCCTGCGAGAGGTTCTGCCGAATATGCTGAATGATGTTCCCACGCCTATCTGTCACCGCATTCGATTTCAGCACGACGGAGTCCCCGTGTATTTCAGCAGGCAAGTGAGGGAACATCTGCAGGTAACCTTTCCCGGCCAGTGGATTTTTCGCGGTGGGCCAGTCGCATGGTCACCATAATCACACGATCTGTTTTCAATCCTGTCGGGGTACCTGAATGGCCTCTTGCATGAAACCCCTTTATTTCGCCGGAGGACCCAGGGGACAGGATTGTTCCGGCAGTAGGATGCCTTCGAAATACACCAGGTATCTTTGAGAGGGATCGCCTATCAATGCAGCGACGATATCAGGAGCGTCTCGATGCACCTCGACAAAATTTTGAGCATCTCCTGTAGTGGGCGTCCATGTGTAGCATGTGACCGCAAAGCCATTGAGTAGCCCCGGATGGCCTTTGTGACCCCCGGCTTCCATGTCCTGGTCCTTATTCTATGCCTTATGTGCCGAGACTCTAACCCCTAAAATACACGTAACCACTTTGCCTAATGCTTCTGGAAATTATATTAAGCCCCCTATTTTCCTTTGCATTCCTGTAGTGTTCTGTTATGTACTTCACATTTCATCGAGATTTACTTGCGTGATACCCCTGACCTAATCGTCCGAGGATTTGAGTCCTTGCCCTTTCTTATGACTGATTTTATTATTTCTATTTTATTGTACATTTTTAAATTGTTTTCCAGCACTTAGATAACCGTAAATTTTCTAGTCTGTCTTCATTTTATCGTTTACAATTTTTAAACTTTTGTAAATGCTTAATTTTGTGTACTATATTTCCTATTAAAAACAAAAAGATCTGCTTTTGTCGCTACGTGGCGCTAATTTTGTGTTGCAAACCGCCGTTTCGTGGCTTAAATTTTCTTCCAGGATATTGCGTTGTAACTTTCCAATTAGTTTGCAATGATAAATGTGTTATGTAGCACCTTTACATATCTTAAAGTTTCTTATAGTAACTTTAAACTCGTGTTTGTGTCATGTTTCTATCTGAGGAATATGTAAAACTAAGTTTGACACCGAAATATGTGAATCTCAGTGCAGGGTAAGAATATATGTGAAAATTTAATTTTGAACTGAAATAAGTGCATCTCCGATAAACGATGCGAAATCCAGACTAGCCGGTACATTAAACAATTCGTACGAGAGTGCAATTAGTTATCAATCAAATTTGCGTATGCCATCCCACTGCAAAACAAAATGGCGCAGTTTAAGGAGTTGCCTCTGAATATCTACAAATACATCTACATCTACATCTACATGACTACTCTGCAATTCACATTTAAGTGCTTGGCATAGGGTTCATCGAACCACAATCATACTATCTCTCTACCGTTCCACTCCCGAACAGCTCGCGGGAAAAACGAACACCTAAACCTTTCTGTTCGAGCTCTGATTTCTCTTATTTTATTTTGATGATCATTCCTACCTATGTACGTTGCGCTCAACAAAATATTTTCGCATTCGGAAGAGAAAGTCGGTGAGTGAAATTTCTTAAATAGATCTCGCCGCGACGAAAAACGTCTTTGCTTTAATGACTTCCATCCCAATTCGCGTATCATATCTGCCACACTCTCTCCCCTATTACGTGATAATACAAAACGAGCGGCCCTTTTTTGCACCCTTTCGATGTCCTCCGTCAATCCCACCTGGTAAGGATCCCACACCGCGCAGCAATTTTCTAACAGAGGACGAACGAGAATAGTGTAAGCTGTCTCTTTAGTTGACTTGTTGCATCTTCTAAGTGTCCTGCCAATGAAACGCAACCTCCGGCTCGCCTTCCCCACAATATTATCTATGAGGTCTTTCCAACTGAAGTTGTTCGTAATTTTAACGCCCAGGTACTTAGTTGAATTGACAGCCTTGAGAATGTTATAATAATTAGAAGCTACACAGCTACAAATATAAGAACTGAATTACCTTAAAAGTTGCCTTTTGCCATTCTTCCATTTACACAGTATCTTTCCTCAAAGTCCGCGCTGATAGCTGTGTGGTCAGCGCGACAGAATGTCATACCTACCTGCCAGGGTTCGATTCCCGGCTGGGTCGCAGATTTTCTCCGCTCATGGACTTGGTGTTGTGTAGTCCTTATCATAATCATTCCATCCCCATCGACATACTAGTCGCCGAAGTGGCGTCAAATTGAAGACTTGCACCAGGCGAACGGTCTACCCGACGGGAGGCCATAGCCACACGGCATTTCCACAAAAGATATTGTTACAACAAACTCCTTTTTATAATGCTGCCTCCACTACACGGTAGGCTAGCTTCCATTATTTTCAAACAAAGTACAGTGCCAGACTATTCAACACACACTGTTACTATCTTCAAATCAAGTAACCTGTCTGACCAGCATCACTGGTCTCAAACACAGCCTTACAAAGAGTTTGATTATATCGATACTTCAGAAGTTGAGAACATTTTTCAAATTCACATCTGCATTCAAATATATGGCCAAAATGACCTGAAAATCGTCATGGCAAACAGAACAGCCCCTTTTAACCTGGTTATGGAGACGTTCACGGTATGTTTTTGAGCTGTTTCATTTTGACGACAAGCGTAGTTTTATACTACTGTACATAATTCGTGTAGTTACATTTTATGTTATTTGCTACGCATCTCTGGTTTTCAGACACGCTGATGATAGGTTCTACCCGAAACGCGTCAAATAAAGGCATTGGTTTATCAGCTGGTGGCTTCTTATTCAGTGACCAATGCAACAGTTGTGTAGTTCTCCTATTGATCTGTAATATGGTCGCTTTCCTTCTGTGTGGATTTATGTCAAATTACAAAACATTTCCGAAACACTGATTTTGAAGGCAGTACGACACAGTATACACTGGTATGTAAAACTTAAGGACGAAAGTACCTTTGGCATGATTTTTCACTGCCAAATAACATCATAGCTCGATGAAACTTGGACTATACGTAGAAAGATCTGCTACGGTCTAGTACAGGAAGTAACTAAAAGAAATGTAATGAGACGAACACGAAAGACACTTTTATTCAAAAACAGTGATTATATTGATCTGATCGCTATTTATGATGGTCGTCTGAACACCACGAAAAACGGGATATGTATCTTAATAGGGTGTGTGAGCACCATGAATGGCAATGTAGGCTCTGCAAAGAGCGCCTATGACCGTCACAAGTTTGGTAAGAAGTTCTTGTTGCAGGGTATTTCATTTCTCAATCAGCGCGCTGGACGGTCGATGGTACATATGGACTTGCAGCAGTACGTCTCCTCAACCTGTCCTACCCCTGCGGGATCGGCTGTAGGTCGGTGGAACGGGCAGGCCAGTCTATTGGCTCTGTGCACTATGGGACTTAACTTCTGAGGTCATCGGTCCCTTATAACTTAGAACTACTTAAACCTAACTAACCTAAGGACATCACACACATCCATGCCCGAGACAGGATTCGAACCTGCGACCGTGGCAGTCGCGCGATTCCAGACTGCAGGGCCTAGAACCGTTCGGCCAATCCGGACGGCGCCAGTCTATTCGTCGAATATTGTCCCCGTCCAAGAGCTGCTTCAGCTGCTAATTTCGATGTTGACGCACATTACCGTCCATGAAAATAAAGCCATCGCCGAAGACACCGCTGAAAAGACGCCCATGTGGAAGGAGTGCAGTGTTAGAATAGCGTTGACCGTTCCCTAAAGGTTGGAAGTCAATACGCCATTCAACATCATGCCTCCCCACACCATAGCACACGGACCACATAAACAATCATATTCGCCAATACTGGACGCAGCCTTGTATGGCGAGTAGTGGGAACACTTAACGCATCCAGGAACAGTTTCTAAGATGATCGTTTTGGTGGCCCAAGTGCAATGGTTTGTGAAGGCATTAAGTTTCATGGTAGTACTGACCTCCCGTTCCTGGACTGGTCAGTGTTGTCGTGACTTTTAACTCCTGCCCCATGTGCGTATCTTCAGCGGTGCATTCGGCGAATGTAGCTGGTGGAAGAAGTCTTGGAACTAGAGGATATTCGGCGAATGAACAGGCTTCCCCGACCCACCGCCTGAAATCCCAACGAGCTTGTTTTGGATACGTTAGGGACACGTACTGCAGAACGTTCACGAATCACCAATGACCATACAGCAGTTGTCAATCGCGCTGGTGGAGGAAATGAATGCCCTACCACAAGAACTCTTTACCAGACATGTGGCCAGCGTAGCAGCACGTTGCAGACTATGACTGCCGTCAGTGCTTATCACGCACCCTGTTACGAATTATGTCCCGACTTTTGTGTTGTCCAGTGGACCATCATAAAACGAGGTGGCTTCAGTGTAATTATTGTCTTTCAATATAAGTGTCAATTCTCTTCGTCCCATTGTCTATTTTCTCCTGTTACCTTCTGTACACTATTGCAGCTCTTTCTCTGTCGGTCAAAGTTTCACCTAGCAACGTTACTCGGCAGTCACACAGCATCCGAAACTTATCTTAGTCCCTATGTATTCCACACCAGTATGTAACAAAAAATCTCCTTTCCAGATTAGGTTCGAAGTTTGTTTAAGTACAAATCTTTTTAATGCTACGAACGAGGTCGTCAGATGCTGAACCAACAACTTGAGTTGCGTGATAATCTAGTAATGACAAAATCACAGTTTAGATTTCCGTCAGTAACTACTTTCTATTAATCAAATTGTTTATTTGTTATCCAATGGGAATGTTAATAAAGTAATATTGTATGGTATCCTAATTTTTATTAAAATGCATATTGTTATTTTTAATTGCTCGTGGTAATAAAATGCAGGTATTCACAATATATTACAATTTGGTGAAAATTCGAAGCATCAAAGTGAAAATAAAATACTTTTTATATCTAGACTTTACACAGTATTACCGATGTATATAATTACTTCATTTAATAACAAGGTACTTCGAAAGCCCATATTAAATTTTAATTTACATTAAACTGTTTCTAATAAATAATTATATTTTTTGAAATTTTCTACATGACTGGAGTAGCAAATGTAGAATGAAATCTTCTTGTAGAAATAGTAAACAGCAGTTGCAAATTGGAAGGTTTATTAAAACACCATTACCATGGTTTCAGTGTTTGAAAAAGCGTCTTCTTCAGAGGGAAGTGTATACCAACCTGGTCAAGTTAACGGTATAAACACAATTACACAATGATATATCGTTACGAACACAAAAACAGAATTTTATTCACACTTACTGGATTGCTGTTGTGTCAGAAGTACATTAAAATATAGCCGAAAGACGTAAGTCAAATATAAAATCTCACCTGCATAATAAATGTACAACATGGTTGTTGTCATACGGTATTTACTCATCACTGTGCAGCTAGTGCACTAACAGAAAGTACTAAGCGCTTACTCTATTGCCAGAAGCTGTCCTTAGCTCAAGCGTAGCCTATACGATGTTTACGTTGTCTATATTTCCTTCCGAAGAAGACGTTTCTATAAAAACTGAAGCCATAATAAAGGGATCGCAATAACCTTTCTAATTTGCAACTGATTGGCTGTTTACTACTTCTACAAGAACAAAAATCATAAACTTCATATTTATTTAAATACTATGATACATTTCTATTTGTTAATTAATAATACTATTTATTTAATAATTTTAGATTTTAAAAGGTTATAAAAAAGTACTACCAGCTACTTTATACTACACTAAAACTCTGCCAATTTAGCTACCGGCTATTTCACTGAAATGTGTAAAATAATTAGTATTTACAAGCACTAATATATCTTCCAGTCTTCAAAGGCGATATTTTGAAGTTTTTTGAGAATCTTCTCGTTCTGCTTTACGGATTTGATATATTGAAAGATTTAAGAACAGATCGATGTATATGTGATAGTTGAATGCAGTGACACTTATTACTAAAACAAAAGAATATATATATACACACAAACTCTTCCTAAAGTCACGAAGATCCCCTCGTCTAACAGGCGCTGTTCATGCATAATTGTTTACATCTTTGGGCGGGTTTAGTGACATCTCTGAACAGTCAAAGAAACTGTGTCTGTGATACAATATCAACAGTCAATGTCTATTCTCAGGAGTTCTGCGAACTGGGGTGATGCAAAAAATTTTTTGTATGTAGTCGGAAAAAGGCATGTAAGTATTTCAGAGAAACTTGCACGGCTGTTAAGACATAAGCAGTTATTATCAAAGTGAGATAAAATTATCAGTTCCAGAAGTGCACGAATCCGGAGAAGATAAAAAAAGGAGGAAAAAAACAGCAATAGCCATAAATTTAAGTAAATGTGCGAGATGGTCGCAGTCCCAGTATGCTATTATAACCTGTGGCATCGTTTTTCAATGGCCTGTCCAATAACAGGGATCAGTTACAAGTGAATATGCGTCGAAATTTACAATGCCTGTACCATGTGAGGTGCACTCCTATAGATACGTAGTGAAACCCAATGCAGGAAACAGTATTTCAAAGGTCAATGGCTGGCCACCATTCGACTCGCACTCCCTGGAGGCGAACAGTGAATGCTGGTACAACAGTGGGCGGAGCCTGTTGGAGTATTGTGGCATATTCACACTCACCTACGTGTAAACTGACATACGTGAAATGTCAGCTGAAGCTGGCCTCGGAAAAAGCTGAAACGAAAGCTATTGCTACATTAGGGAGTTTCGACGGTTTGTGGGCGGTGAAGAACAAAATTCACTCGATGCTTTGTAGACCTTTGCTTATAAAGTAGAGCTGCTTCAAAGGCTGCGTAACATTCATTGTAAATCTTCGTCAACGAGTAAAATTTATTTATTTGATTTATTCGTGTCAAAGCATCGAACTTCAGCTCTCACGATACTTACATATACATAATAATATAGTATATAAAGTAACTGCCAATTAAAAAAAATTGAACACGATGTTACAGTCACAGCAGTCATTGGAATACACTAAAAGAATATTAAAAACATATGAATAGAAAACTGACAGTCTAAGTATCTTAGGTCAGTATATGGCAATCACAAAGACTTCATCAATGGTACATCTTGCAGGACGTATTCTTCTACACTGATATTAATACTGTGTAGTTTCAACTCTCACAAAGCTTTGATGATGTGGGATAACGCTATTTCTGCCAATTGCCTTTTTGCCTTGCAAATTCTGAGTGCTGGGTACAGGTTATTACTCAATAGAACCAGCAGCTACGTTTTCGATGGTGTCCTCCAGTCGTTCAGACCTCATCTTCCACATAGATAGTTAGGAACACGTCTGTTGGACAGTGTTATCTGTTGTCCTCACGAAACTTTTCCTGGACGTCAGTCCTGAATGACAACGATGGTGACCATAAATGAGTGTTTATTGGAGGTAGATACCTTACATCTTTATTTGCATATAGTTATCTCACGACTGAAGCATGGAGGGGCAATTCCAGACAGATGGTATAATTTATCCCGCGGTGTAGCTTTCAGACATCCAGTGATTAGTTATATATTCATTAAGAGCAATATCCCCTTGCTAATCGCATATTCAACTGCAGCGTAACATAATGATAAAGCTGCGCTTTAACTCTTTTTGGCGCTGTTTCCAGAGATATTCCCTTGATTTTTCATATGTGGTTCCTTACAGATACTTTTGTTTTACGTTCAGACTATACAGTCTGAAACGAAATATTAAGTCAATGACGACCCCAAGATATTTGCGGTGGAAACTACGTTCCAGCTGCACTTCTCTCCTGACAGCCTGTCTCGTCCTCTGACCGAATGCGCAGACTTTTCTTCGACAGTTATGTCACCATTTGATAGTTCTCAAAGTTATGGAGGAAGTCCGGTATAGTTACAACTCCGAAGCCGGGCAAGCAACTTGATGACTCAAGGAGTTACAGACATATTTCGCATCTCTGTCATCTCTTCAAGATCTTTGAACGATTGATCCATAATTGTCTCTTAAAAACGCTTAAACAAGACTTAATCCCACTCTTGTGGGATTAAGTCTGTTTTTAAAGTTGGTGAGGTCCGTACAGCACAGGTAGTAAACATGAACCTGCATAGAAAGGAACAGAATTTTTTCGTCAGTCACGTTAGTGGACATTCACTTTGAACAGCAATTATATCAATTATATGTGCCGCACTTAGTACATTCTTGACCGAACTCACGAATGAATATGTCGTTGCAGTTACGGTATTAAGCTAGGTTTCAATACACATTTTAGTTACTGACAGTACCCATCTTGGTTTAAGGACATTAATAATTCCGCCAAACACCGTCCTGGATTCAATTTCTTTAACTCATATAAAGTTAAAGGAACATTAGCACAGTAAAGCGGAAAGCTTGTGGGTGTCCACTAAGCCATCTAAATGGCGACGTGAACCGCTGGCACGTCTCAGAGCCGAATTCGTTTCCTATGTCGGCAGTACACCTGAGACTTCTTGAACACTTTCGCCTTTAAACAGACTGTCAACTTGTGCCACTTTTTTCCTTTGCCTCGGCAGTCTACCTTCACATACAAAGAAAAGCCATTTGTTAATTGCAATGGGAGATTATTTCTATATGCAAGACATTGTACTCGTGATTGACGTTTCCGTTTTGTGTATATGTGTCTCAAACGATTAACGGTAGAAAAAGTCATTAGAACTGCAATCGTTCATTTCGACATTATACTATAAACAGCAACTCCAGCTTAAATTTCTGCTAGTCAATGCTTATGGAGGGACTTATCGAGATACACTAAAAGTAAAGTGTCCGCCACATTAGGCTGAAATTGATTTCCTATGGCAGACAGCAGAACGATGTGTACAAAACCAGGGGGTTGCAAGACAAAATTAATAAATGATGCTTCCTTTTGTACCTAGCTGTCAAATAGCTTAACGACGGAACACATCAAGGAAGAGCAATAATTTCGGTAACCCTCTTACGAGGTGTGGCTAGAAAAAAACCGGACTAGTACTGGTGAAACAATAAAACGAATGCAATAAGGCTGAAAGTCGCGTGGCCTGTCACGTGACTCTCGCTCCGCCTACTGCTCGAGTTTCATCTGCCTCCTGCACTCAGTCTGCCCGTGGCGTCTGTTTTAAGTAGTTGACGTTTTGTCTGTGCGTCGGAAAATGTTGAGTGTACAGAAAGAACAGCGTGTTAACATCAAATTTTGTTTCAAACTAGGAAAATCTGCAAGTGAAACGTTTGTAATGTTACAACAAGTGTACGGCGATGATTTTTTATCGCGAACACAAGTGTTTGAGTGGTTTAAACGATTTA
The DNA here is from genome assembly GCF_023898315.1 of Schistocerca nitens. Classification (NCBI taxonomy): domain Eukaryota; kingdom Metazoa; phylum Arthropoda; class Insecta; order Orthoptera; family Acrididae; genus Schistocerca; species Schistocerca nitens. Next base: position 387,979,075 of record NC_064618.1, read on the forward strand.
AAGATGGCCGCGAAGACACCAGTGATGACACTCGCACTGGCAGACCATTGTCAGCAAAAACTGATGCAAACATTGAAAAAATCGGTAAACTTGTTCGACAAGATCGCCGTTTAACAATGAGAGCAGTGTCTGAGTTAACAGGAGTTGACAAGGAAAGTGTTAGGTAGATTCTTCATGAAAGTTTCAACATGAACAAAGTGTGTTCAAAAATGGTTCCAAAGTGTCTCACAATTGAACAGAAGGAACGCCGAAGAATGATTTGTTCTGACATCCTGGAAAACATTGAAAGTGATCCCACCTTCTTACAAAATGTTATTACTTGCGATGAATCGTGGTTTTTTACTTACGATCCCGAAACTAAACGCCAATCGATGCATTGGAAAACTGGTTCTCCACGACATAAAAAAAGCACGAATGTCAAAATCGAAATTCAAGGCAATGATGATTGTTTTTTTTTTTTTGACATCAAAGGGATTGTGCACATTGATTGGGTACCAGAGGGACAAACAGTGAATCAGCATTACTACATTAGCGTCCTGGCTACCCTACGTGAGCGAGTACGGAGAAAACGGAACGATTTGTGGAGAAAAAAGTCATGGATCCTTCACCAAGACAATACCCCAGCTCACAGTGCGTTGTCAGTGAAGACGTTTTTGGCAAAACACAACATTCCCATCTTAGATCATCCACCCTACTCACCTGATTTCGCCCCCTGTGACTTTTTTCTCTTCCCTAAAGTCAAGTCAGCTTTGAAAGGAACTAGATTTGAGACTGTTGAAGCAGTAAAAGAAAAAGCGACGGAAGTAATGTATGGACTTACCGAAAATGATCTGCAGCATTGCTATGAACAGTGGAAAATTCGTATGGAGCGGTGTAGAGACCGAGGAGGAGAGTACATTGAAGGAGATAACATGAAATTGTAAATAATTGTAAATAAATGTTTTTTCCAGCATCAGTCCGGTTTTTTCCTAGCCGCACCTCGTATTTATATCTGCACTCCGCAAGCCACCTTATGGTGTGTGGCGGTGGATACTTGTGAGACCACTATAATTTCCCCCTTCCTCATCTCATTAGTGAATGGCGCGTGGAAATAACGACTATTAATAAACCACCGTATGTGCACTAATCTCTCATTCTCCCGCCTCTGTAGTTTCGTGAGACATGTCCATTAAGTAGAATTTTTCCGGGAACATACGCTCTCGACGAACCAGCAACAAACTTCTCTGTGATACACATTATCTCTCTTGTAGTCTCAGCCACTGGAATCTGTTGAACATCTCCGTAACGCATTAACGCTCATGAAAACGATTTCGTGACGAAAAGTACCGCTCCTCCTTGTACCTTTTCTGTCTCTTCCACCAGTCTAAACTAAAAAGCGTCCCAGACTGATAAGCAATACTCAAGAATTGGTGTTAGAATTGTTTCGTAAGTCATTCCTTTGATGGATGAGTTACATTTTTTAAATATTGTTCCTATCACTCTCAGCTATCTGATTTCCCTGCTCTTAGTTTCATGTTATCATTCCTATTTAGATTGGCCTGTTCGACTACTCCTAGGTATCTCACGGTTCTTGTTTCCAGTGGCTCATGGCCAATAGTATTGCTAATGTTCCCTCGGATGGAAAATTGTTACTTCGTGAAAAAATATGAAAGTGGGTGCTGTCTGTGACGTACGCTAATTAATCACTCTACAGAATAATGAAGTAGGCGTCCTACAACTACTAAGAGAAGAAATAAATTCGATTACCTTGATTTTTTCTGATGAAGTTATGCATAAACAATGAACAATGAGAATACTAATATAAAAAAAACTTGGCATATTTGGAAAATGGTTTAGGGAAAATCGTTCTAATAACCACGCATGAGAATTAACTACATTGGTGGGAGAGTTTAATTGTTGTCGTGATGTTGCTGACAATAGTACAAAATGGCTGGCAGTGGCCAAGCCTAGATAGCTGCTTTAAAAATTTTACTCTGTCCTTCTCACAAGGTTTGCACTAAAATAAGATGTGATTCATATGAGCAATAGCTGTCTATCACATTGACACTAGGGTTCTACAAGACGTCGTTTCTATGTAATTGCATGCGGAAAGATCCACGATTGAAGATGCATTCTCACAAAGGACGCTATTATTTTTCTTGAATGTCTGCAATTCATAAACCATGGCTGTCAATTTTAAACATGATTTTAAGAAGTTGTTTTGTATAACGAGAACATTTTTGTCATATATCTGTCTCCAACTGTCAGTACGTATGTGTGTAGTCACCTTACAAATTTGTTCAGTGTGATAACCACCTATTCTTGGTTTTTCCTCTCTATTAATGGTTTTGAAATTCTTTATAGGTAATAAATTATTTTTGGTTTTTTTCCTGATGAAGACTCCCACAGCCGATGTCGAAACCTGGTCAAATTAAATATTGTTGCAACCGGTTAACTGTGCTAGACTGATTATGAACCATGATTGTCTTTGTATGAATGGCTGTCTCATTGCAGAGCTTCTACCTCTTACTTTCTGATTTTCGTTCCATTCTTTCTGCCACAAAAGACTCGCTTATTGAAACTTCCTGGCAGATTAAAACTGTGTGCGGGACCGAGACTCGAACTCGGGACCTTTGCCTTTCGCGGGCGAGTGCTCTACCAACTGAGCTACCGAAGCACGACTCACGCCCGGTCCTCACAGCTTTACTTCTGCCAGTACCTCGCCTCCTACCTTCCAAACTTTACAGAAGCTCTCCTGCGAACCTTGCAGAACTAGCACTCCTGAAAGAAAGGATATTGCGGAGACATGGCTTAGCCACAGCCTAGGGGATGTTTCCAGAATGATATTTTCACTCTGCAGCGGAGTGTGCGCTGATATGAAACTCCCTGGCAGATTAAAACTGTGTCCCGGACCGAGACTCGAACTCGGGACCTTTGCCTTTCGCGGGCAAGTGCTCTACCAACTGAGCTACCGAAGCACGACTCACGCCCGGTCCTCACAGCTTTACTTCTGCCAGTACCTCGCCTCCTACCTTCCAAACTTTACAGAAGCTCTCTTGCGAACCTTGCAGAACTAGCACTCCTGAAAGAAAGGATATTGCGGAGACATGGCTGAGCCACAGCCTGGGGAACGTTTCCAGAATGAGATTTTCGCCCTGCAGCGGAGTGCGCGCTGATATGAAACTTCCTGGCAGATTAAAACTGTATGCCGAGCACTTGCCCACTAAAGGCAAAGGTCCCGAGATCGAGTCTTGGTCCGGCACACAGTTTTAATCGGCCAGGAAGTTTCATATCAGCGGACACTCCGCTGCAGGGCGAAAATCTTATTCTGGACTCGCTTATTGTTGTACTTTCAAGAGGTAAGATGTGTACTGGAGTTTTATTTCCGTATGTCTTCAAAAAAATGGTTCAAATGGCTCTGAGCACATTGGGACTTCACTGCTGTGGTCATCAGTCCCCTAGAACTTAGAACTACTTAAACCTAACTAACCTAATGACGTCACACACATCCATGCCCGAGGCAGGATTCGAACCTTCGACCGTAGCGGTCACGCGGTTCCAGACTGTAGCGCCTAGACCCGCACGGCCACTCCAGCCGGCGTATGTCTTCCACTGCTAATTGTATCTCCCGTTAGTCGATCGGCTTTGCCATTATAATTAATGCTCGGTTGAGATTTAAGTCATAGATTCTACAATTTAACCAGTGTCCTTTGCCTGATGATAGAGATTAACCTCATCCAGAGTGTATTTTCTAGTTCTTTTGTTCCAGTTTATATAACTAACTGATTTCGGACCGGTTTATGAGTCTGGTGCTATTGCTGCCGCAGGGATTGTTGATGGATTTTATGTATTTTAGCCGGTTCTAGGCGTTACAGTCTGGAGCCGCGAGACCGCTATGGTCGCAGGTTCGAATCCTGCCTCGGGCGTGGATGTGTGTGTTGTCCTTAGGTTAGTTAGGTTTAAGTAGCTCTAAGTTCTAGGGGACTGATGACCACAGCAGTTAAGTCCCATAGTGCTCAGAGCCATTTGAACCTTTTTCTGTATTTTATTTCCTGCGTAATAGTAAATGTTTCAGCCAGGAATGTGGCAACATCGCATGGACAGAGACTCGATTCTCTACAATCATACGTCGTATGATATAGTTAAAATAAAACCTTTCTTTTTCTTTAACAAGGTATAGTAACTACCCCAAACATCAGTGACGTAGACGAGTCTACAGCCATCATCTTCTGGCCATTGGCTAGTAACTTTGCCACGACCGGTGCTATCAGACCCGTTGCAAAGGAAGTGTACGACGTTCGTCAATTTTTCTGTCACTCGGTGAAAAAATGGAAAGCACAGCCTCAATAATGCAGTTTAATTTACTGCTTTAAAGGTTATAGAATTGAGACACAACTTTAGAAAACCACGGAACGACATAACGTCACATAGCTTTCCTGGAACGCACGCTTGGAAATTTTGGGAAACAAGATTACGTAGACGCTGTATGTAAGGCCTCAACGCGCCACGGTCTATGTCTTGATGTCGCTGGCGTGTTCGTCTTGAAGACGTCAACGTCGTTTCACCTCCCGCCGGAGGACAGCGGGTTTGCGGAGCTCGTGATCTAAGCGGCCGCGTACAGCGGCTCGGTTCACGGAGCGCCAACCGGTACAGGCGCCTTAATATTTCACGCGGCTGCGCCTGTCGGCCGCAACCCGCGCAGCATGACAGGCGCGCGGCTGGTCTGCCACCAAGGCGGCCATACGTAGCAAACGTAGCGCCTATTATTCATCCCTGTGTCCTCGGATGACCGTGTACTATTCAGTGGACATGAGCGGCTGGGAAAGACTGTCGTGTCGCGGGAAATGTGGCCAGATAGCAGGGGCATTTTTCACAGTTTCCGCGAGCCGGTCGTTTCTTTTTTGTATGAGTCTACCTCGCGGTTTCTGATACGCTACGACGAAAAGAACCTCAATATTTTAGTGCAGAAATATTTCAGCGTCAACTGTACACTGTTGAGTCGTATAAACATACCGGTCGCTCACAGCGCTTACAGAACATTGCATGACTTGTGACTGAGCCGCAACTTGCATGTGACCTTGTACACTGCGAGAATCCTGCCGTCCGGTGGATGACACGATCCCTCGCATATTCAATAATCTCACTTCCAATCTTGTACTGTCGATAATAATGTATAGGTGGAAAACATACATGCTGACAAAGCTACCAAATAACATAGCTGAACCCAATGTTTCTAAGTGAAAGCAACGGTTTATTTCGCGCTCCAAATTAATCTTAAGCTCTGGACCAGTGGCCGTGTAACTTTCTTACTCAAAAGCCGATGCTCGCATTATAGGTCAGCATGTTATGCCGCATATGTACGGATCTTGTTATTAATTGGTATCTTACATGAATTTGTATCTCACAAGTCCCCTACAGACTAGTTACAGGAAGGGCGCGACAAGTTGTCCGCCGGCCCCTCAGTGTTGATCGCTAAGGGCCGGCAGCACCTTTTTTTATCAGAAAACAAAACTCATTTTAAATATACTTATACACTCTACGAAACATTCACGTTTAAGTCTTCGATATGGAGATCTGTAAGAAACTGGCTTTGTAGTAGATTATTAGGTGACACGTGCGTAGAATTCATGTCACAGTTGTTTTGAGGAAGAGTTCATATTTCTCATACTAATTGTCAGTTTGTTGTAGTTTGTGCTGTTACGTAGTAGAACACTGTAAGAAATCCTCTTCACTCCTCTGTGACCCCAAAGGTATGATACTGATGAAGCGTTGTTATGCTGCCTTCGTGAGCGGATGATTAACTGATTACTAACAGTGACTGTAATATAAAATATTTAAATGCCTTATGCTCTATGAGACGTAAATGTTTCCTAATTGTTTTGAATGTCATTTTTCTTCTACTCATTCGATTGTATAACAGCAGTCTTTAATTTCATAATCCTTGCTACAAATATGAACCGCATATGAAGATGATCGTCTATATAATTCGCATTCACGATCCTTGTTACAAAAATCATAGCAGTTACTTGGTTCATTCGTGCGCGCCCCAGAGTTGACAGTATCTGAAGTATTGGAATAGAAATAATAAAAGTTCCCTCTCTCTTGCCCTTTATCCCGCAGAAAGTTTGCTACTTAACCCTCCACCCTGAGGTAAACGGCCAACTTTACTCAGATCACGGCATAAAGAACCAGCATTAATTAAAATCAAGCACGTCTTGAAATATTACTGTCTCTGTAAGTTGTTTTCCGAACATCATAAAAACTACAACCTTAAGAAGTTCTTAACGTTAGTTTACCTTCTTTTAATTAGGCTCTTAGTTGGTAGATGCATATCATTATAAACTACGGATGATAACCGAGGGCAACACAAATACTTAATTCAGGCCCCAGGGGGCCTGGTCTGCAGGTTGACGACTACTGCTCTAGGCGATCGAAATATCGGTCAAAGCTCTCAGTTCCATGCAGTCGTTATGAAACAAGTACTTCATTTACTTCAGTTATCTATTTCCGTCACATCTGACTCCCGTGGTCTAGCGGAAAACTCGACTAGTAATGAAAAAGTCATCAGTCCTGTGTTCTAACCTCTCCACTCACTAGTTTTTTAATTAGAATAATTAGCAAAGGCGGTGGAAGACTTCCGGCATAAGACATTGTGCCAACGTATTGTCAAACTTGACAGACTAGCGGTCATAGGTAAGCGGCAATCTCTTGCTCTTTGGGCGTGAAACTGCCCATAAAAGTGTAAGAATCAGCAAAGATCAACGGCATGGGGTCGCAGAAGGCAATGGAAACCACAGCATTAAAAGCACCTATGCGCATCTAAAGAACACGCGGCTTGTAACTGACAAAAAAAGTGACTGGATGATGTACCAGGATGATCTTCACATTGACAAATATTACGGTTTAGTCCCTCATTCGGATCTCCGAGTGGGGACTGACAACGGATTGTGGCTGAAAGGTTCAAAGAAAACTTGAGTTTGATTTCAAACACGTACCGGACTCATAGGATAATAGTTGGTGGTGACTATATTTACCCTCGCTATGTTGGCGAAAATGCATGTTTAATTCCGGTGATACGCATAAAATATCATCCGAAATTGTGCTAAACGCATTCTCTGAAAATTATTTCTAGCAGTTAGTTCATGAGGTCACGCGAATAGTAAACGGTTGTGAAAATACACTTGACCTCTTAGCAACAAATAGCCCTGAGTTAATAAAGAGCATCAAAACCGATATAGAGATTAGTGAACACAGGGTTGTCGTAGCGAGACTGAATATTGTGATCCCCAAATCCTCAAAAAATAAGCGAAAAATATACCCATTCAAAAAAGCAAATAAAAATTCTCTTGACGCCTTCCTGAGAGACAATCTCTACTCATACCAAATTAATACTGTAAGTGTAGACCAGATGTGGCTTAAATTCAAAGAAATAGTATCGGCAGCAATTGAGAGATATATACCAAATAAGCTAACAAACGAAGGAGCTAATCCTACTTGGTACACAAAACGGGTCAGAATACTGTTTCAGAAACAACGAAACAAACATGCCAAATTTAAACAGACGCAAAATCCCTAAGATTGGCCTTCACAGAAGCTCGAAATTTAGCGCGGGGTTCAATCATGGACGCCTATAACAGTTTCCACAACGAAATTTTGTCTCGAAACCTGACAGAAAATACAAAGTGATTCTCGTCGTATGTGAAGTATGTTAGCGGCAAGAAACAATCAATGCCTTCTCTGCGCTATAACAATGGAGATACTATCGAGGACAGCGCTGACAAATCAGAGTTACTAAACACAGCCTTCCGAAATGCCTTCGTAAAAGAAGACGAAGTAAATATTCCAGAATTCGAATTGAAAACAGCTGCCAACATGAATAACGTAGAAGTAAATATCCTCGGAGTAGTGATGCAACTCAAATCACTTAATAAAAGCAAGTCATCTGGTCCAGAAAGTATACCAATTAGGTTCCTTTTGGAGTATGCTGATGCATTGGCTCCATACTTAACAATCATATACAACCGTTCGCTCCACATAAGATCCGTACCCAAAGACTGGAAAGTTGCACAGGTTACACCAATATTCAAGAATGGTAGTATGAGTAATCCACTAAATTCGAGGCCTATATCGTAAACGTCGATATGCAGCAGGATTTTAAAACATATATTGTATTTGAACATTATGAATTACCTTGAAGGAAACGGTCCATTGACACACAGTCAACATGGGTTTAGAAAACATCGTTCCTGTGAAACATAACTAGCTCTTTATTCACATGAAGTGCTGAGTGCTATTGACAAGGGATTTCAGATCGATTTCGTATTTATGCATTTCCGGAAGGCTTTTGACACTGTACCACACAAGCGGCTCGTAGTGAAATTGCATACTTATGGAATATCGTCTCAGTTATGTGATTGAATTTGCGATTTCCTGTCAGAGAGGCCACAGTTCGTAGTAATTGACGGAAAATCATTGAGTAAAACAGAAGTGATTTGTGGCTTTCCCCAAGGTAGTGTTATAGGCCCTTTGCTGTTGCTTATCTATATAAACGATTTGGGAGACGATCTGAGCAGCCGTCTTCGGTTGTTTGCAGATGACGCTGTCGTTTATCGGCTAGTAAAGTCACCAGAAGGTCAAAACAAACTGCAAAACGATTTAGAAAAAGTATCTGAATGGTGCGAAAAGTGGCAGTTGACCCTAAATAACGAAAAGTGTGATGTCATCCACATGAATGCTAAAAGGAACTCGTTAAACTTCGGTTACACGATAAATCACTCTAATCTAAAAGCCGTAAAATCAACTAAATACCTAGGTATTACAATTACGAACAACTTAAATTGGAAAGAACATTTAGAAAACGTTGTGGGGAAGGCTAACCAAAGGCTGCGTTTTATCTCAGACCTACTAAGGAGACTGCCTACACTACGCTTGTCCATCCTCTTTTAGAATACTGCTGCACAATGTGGGATTCTTACCAGATAGGGCTGACAGATTACATCGAAAAAGTTCAAAGAAAGGCAGCATGTTTTGTATTATCGCGAAATATGGGAGACAGTGTCACAGAAATGATACACGACTTGGGCTGGAAATCATTAAAAGAAAGGCGTTTTTCGTTGCGACGGAATCTTCTCACGAAATTCCTATCACCAACTTTCTCCTCCGAATGCGAAAATATTTTGTTGACACCGACCTACATAGGGAGGAACGATCACCACGATAAAATAAGGGAAATCAGAGCTCGTACGGAAAGATGTAGGTGTTCATGCTATCCAGCGATATACTAGATTGGAATGATAGAGAATTGTGAAGGTGGTTCGATGAATCCTCTGCCAGGCGCTTAAATGTGATTTGCAGAGCAACCATGTATATGTAGATTTAGATGTGGCCAGGGTGTAAACAACGACAGGATAATGTTCTACGAGTAGAGGCGTGGAACGTCAGAAGTTTGAACGTGGTGGAGAAGCTAGAAAATATGAAAAGGGAAATACTAAGGCTCAGATTGCATATGGTGAGTGTCAGTGAAGTGAAATGGAAAGAAGACTATAATTTCTTTAAGATGTCTATAGAGCAATATCAACAGCAGCAGAAAAAGGTATAACAGGAGTAGGATTCATTACGAATAGCATTGTAGAGCAGATAGTGAGTTACTGTGAACTGTTCAGTGATAGGGTTGTTGTCAGCTGAATCGACAGCAAACCAACGCCGACAACAACAGCTCAGCTATACATGTCGACGTCGCAAGCCGAAGGTGAAGAAATGGAGAATGTATATAAGGAGTGAGGTTTTGTGGTGTAATGTGAGCCATTAGCTGTCGTTTGAAGTTTGAATGGAACTTAATTTCTCTGGTAGTTTGAGGAATATTGTTCCGAAGCCCCGTTCCTGATACAGAAAATCATTAAAACAACATGGCAGTATCATGCGTTGGTACAGAGAGGACTTTCCTCTGTTGACAACGAGAATTTGTGTTGTGCTGTTCAGATAGTGGTGAAAGCGTTGAAGACAATTACGAGATAATGCTGTGTTCGAGAGGACGACAGTGAAATCATAGAGTATCATAGCATCTACGCGTATCTTGATAACTGTTCGTACATGGTTGGTTTGTTGCTTAAAGGGACTAAACAAATTGGTTCAAATGGCTCTGAGCACTATGGGACTTATTATCTGAGGTCATCAGTCCCCTAGAACTTAGAACTACTTAAACCTAACCAAACAAAGGACATCACACACATCCATGCCCGAAGCAGGATTCGAACCTGCGACCGTAGCGGTCGCGCGGTTCCAGACTGAAGCGCCTAGAACCGCTCAGCCATACCGGCTGGCTAGAGACTGAACAGATAAGGTCATCAGTCCCAATTATTCGGAGGCAGGAGTGGTATGATCCAAATAGTGTACGACACAAAAGTATGGAACACACCCAGTTCTAGCCTGCGTGAACTTTAGTACCAAATTCCTTGGAGAAAAAAATGGTTCAAATGGCTCTGAGCACTATGGGACTCAACTGCTGAGGTTATTAGTCCCCTAGAACTTAGAACTAGTTAAACCTAACTAACCTAAGGACATCACAAACATCCATGCCCGAGGCAGGATTCGAACCTGCGACCGTAGCGGTCTTGCGGTTCCAGACTGCAGCGCCTTTAACCGCACGGCCACTTCGGCCGGCCTTCCTTGGAGAATATCATTACTTTAATCAAGTATGGGGAGTATTAGTGACACTACGAGATTCTTTTTGAACTCGAAAGTGAATACTTTTTATATTTCTGTACTGAATGAAGCGATGCTGATACCTTGTTAGAGACTGCAGCTATGTGTTTAGTGCCGTTTAAGTGATGGTTCAGGTTTATTCCTAAGTGCTTGCAGGAGGAGAATGAGTTATTTCTATACATTTTAGGACTGAAGGTGGAGGAGATTCTATGAATTGCGTAGTAATAAGCATTTTGTGAACGAATACCTTGCTTTTAAAATGGGTTAAATTTCATACCTATGCCTGGTAAGGCAAGTAAATCAGCATTTACATTCTCAATGGTTGTGCGCAGGTTTGTTGTAAGTGCACTTATGTGTGATTGAGGATCGTCAGAATACGGGCGATATTAGCAGTGGGAGAGAATAGTTGACACATTATTAACACGTAACAAAAAAAGCAATGGGCTCAATGCTGATCTTTGTGGATTCCTGATATTACATCCATTGAGACCTTTTTCTTCCAATCATTACACACTGTTGCTGCGATATAGGTATGTGTGGAACCATTGTATAGCACTTGAAGAATAATTTTGAGTTGAGTTTAGCAAGTAGAACGGTAAGGTAAATAGTGTCGTCAGCTTTGCTGAAATCCAGAAAGGAACATAGCAGACGCCTGTTACACATCGATAGCTTGTTTTAGTTCGTCAGTCAATTTTGCAAGAGCAGTCGACACGCTGCGGGTTTGGTGGGAACCAGACTGCTATCTATCCTTCTAAAATGTCATATGATGTTAAATAATTAGTAAGCTGCTCGTGAACTATTTATTCTAAAGCCTTGGATAATCCTGGTAGAGCGAAAAAGGGCTGGCAGATTCCATCTTGGGTAATGGTTTTATTAGTTCTTACTTCCTGGTTGTTGGGAAAATGCTGGAGGTCAGGGAATGATTAAAAATGTCCTTTGGTTAGGGCAGTAGTGGTTCGGCGAGAAAACCAGTCATTTTCACTGTTGCATTACTGTTTCTTACTGTTTCCTTCAGCTGTCGACCGAATGGACTTCCCGACCGTGTTAGAGCGTACCTGCAGCAGAAGAAAATCTGTGCTGTTCAGATAGTGGTGTAAGCGTTGAAGACAAATACGAGAGAATGCTGTGATCGAGAAGACGACAGTGAAAACATAGAGTGTCATAGCATCTACGCGTATCTTGATAACTGTTCGTACATGGTTGGCTTGTTACTTAAAGGACTAAACAAATTCGTTCAATTGTGGCAGGAATGATGCTTTAGGGAGTCGGTAATGTGTGTCCTTGTGCGTTGGCCGAGTAAAGATGGTGGTGTGTGGAAATATTCATTTAGGCCCTCAACATAAATTACAGTATCTGGTGCAGATTTAGGTATATCTAGTCGACACCTCACAGATTTTTCCAAAGGACGGTAGATCTGTGGAAGTCCTCAGCGGGTGGGAATACCGGTGTTTAGCGTTTCCTCAGTTGCCTAGTAACTTCTAGGTCGGGTGCCGTTTGAATGAGTGCTGCGTCTCAGACAATCAAAAGGCATTTGAGATGGTTTCTAAGCGATGGGGCGGTTTTATCCTCGCTGTTTAGTATAAATTATTGAGTCAATCTGTGAAATGAGATAATTATGTATGTCGAAGTTATTTCCTGCCGTTCTCTGCCAAGAATATCGTAAGTGTCAGCTGTAAGCGATGATACATTCATGTGCTTAACTAAAAGTCACCACTTGCAGTTCTGCCCTTTGCGCTTGCAACGAGTAGGTCATGAATAGTACATCATGAGTCCCACTTCTTAGATGAGTGGTCAGCGCGTCTGATTGCCATGCAGCAGGCCCAGGTTCGATTTCCGGCTGGGTCGGGGTCCTCATCATCATTTCATCATCATCGACACGGAAGTCGCCAAATGTGGTATCAACTGAAAACAGTTGCAACTTGGCGTCTGAGCTTTCCAAGGTGAGAACTACTGTCCACTAATGCCATAAGATTATTTCAAATGGTTCAAGTGGCTCTGAGCACTATGGGACTTAACAGTTAAGGTCATCATTCCCCTAGAACTTAGAACTAATTAAACCTAACTAATCTAAGGACATCACACACAACCATGCCCGAGGCAGGATTCAAACCTGCGACCGTAGCGGTCGCGCGGTTCCAGACTGAAGCGCCTAGAACACTCGGCCACATGGGCCGGCAAAATCATTTCATGTCATTTTCATTACATCACGAGCCAGGTGCAAATATCTCATAAGTGCGAATTACGCTATTTGGAGATTTGGTTGCAAATATGTCGATGAATGTATGTCTTCTGTATGGTGGGTACGTCCAAGTGTAATGCTTGTAAGGTAAAAATGTAAATGAGCGTTTGGCGTCATTGGCCAGGAGGCCTCTTGCGGGGCAAGTCCGGCCGCTTTGGTGCAGGTCCTATTACATTCGACGCCACGTTGGGCGACCTGCGCGCTGGATGGAAATGAAATGATTATGATGACGACACAACACCCAGTCCCTGAGCGGTGAAAATCACCGACCCAACTGGGAATCGAACACGGGCCCGTAGGACGGCAATTCGTCACGTTGATCACTCAGCTATCTGGGAGGACGCTTGTAAGGTTCCAGCTAGGAAATATGCGCGTCAAGTGGTATATGAACAAAGTGTTGTGAAGAAAATTTATATTCTTATCTCCGATTACAGTTACGTGTTCATAAAAAGATTCAAGACATGAGATTACAGATTGAAAGCTAGAAAGCTGTCCAATTTAGGTGGGCTTTCAATGTAGAGGAGTAATTACGATGAACATGTGTTCGGGCTCTTTGTACTAGTTTCCTCGTTTTTAGGCGTGAGCACGACTTTGGGGAAGAAATGTGCACGTATATATGCTTCCTTACTGCCCCCTCGTTTGCTACATCTGACATGTTTCAGAAAAACGTAACCCTCAAACCTTACAGAACTGAACGGGATACTGGGCTTCATCCACGCTTCTAACAGAAGTATGACATGAAAGCTGTGGTCCTGAAATATGCAGCGAAAACCTGTGAAATGGGCTGGTAACGATAGCATATTTGTGTGGGCGAGCCGTAGTGTAGAGCTGTCACGAGTCATCACAGAACTTCCACCTGAATTGTTTACAAAACTGTAGCTTGTAAATAGAGCAAAGTGTGTTTTCTGTGCTTTTTACGTTTTATTGGGCCAACAGTAGTACTGTACGGTACGGGCGAATTTATAGATATATGGTAACCTCTCTAAATGCTGTTGCAACTGTGGAATCGTTCAGAGATCGTAGTCCCACACCAAAGTCGACAACGCAAAAAAATGGTTCAAATGGCTCTGAGCACTATTGGACTCAACATCTGAGGTCATCAGTCCCCTAGAACTTAGAACTACTAAAACCTAACTAACCTAAGGACATCACACACATCCATTCCCGAGGCAGGATTCGAACCTGCGACCGTAGCGGTCGCTCGGTTCCAGGCTGTAGCGCCTAGAACGGCACGGCCACTCCGGCCGGCCGACGAATATGGTCCCAGTCCACTATAACAGTTCATTCCCGTGGCACCACATAAGGTAGACTAGCGGGACTGCTCTTAAATTTACTCAAATGGCTAATGCGATCAGCCGAGTTTTTGAGTCCATTTTTAAACAAGATATTTCGACGTTCGACATGGTTGTCTTCTTCTGGTGCGGTGAGCTGTGTTTTTATTAGCAGTCGCTGTGTGTACTCCAGACAGAGGAGTATTATAATGTCTCGCCGCTACTTACAGATGACTTCGATCCCCAGTGCCCGCTGAACCCAGTGATACGCATTTTTTTTCCAGTGCCAGCCCGTCATTTTGTCTAAGTAGGAGACAAGTATTGTGCGCAAACTCTAAGTTCCTAAGGGAGCGTTGTGATGGAGTCTGTCGGAATGAAGGTGCCGTAATACTTGATTCGTAGGTTTCAGTTTAAACAAGGCTTGAGATGCGGTACACTAATTATTGAGGTCACACTGTCCGTCTCATCTAGTAGAGCTGGAAAACGCTGAATGAATGTGTATTTCACGGAATGAAAGTGGAGGCTCTGGAAGACAGATAGTCCTAAAAGAGCACGGAGGACACCAGGGGTTAACGAGGGGAGTGGTACGGTGGGTAGCATACTTGACTCGCACTCGGAAGGTCGACGGTTCAGATCTGCGTCTGACTACACTGTTTTTTAAGTTTTCCATGGTTTCCCTAAATCGCTAGAGGCAAATTCCGTCGAAACTTGTGGTCAGTCTCTAATGACCTCGATGTCGACGGGATGTTAAACCCTTCTGTATATTTTTTCTATCGAGAGTCGAGCTTCGCTTTTAATGAACGACTCGACACTGACAATACTTCACAGTCTGGTCCGGCAGAGAGTTTACATAATACGGCTCGTACCAGATGAAGACGACGGGGTCGATGGCTGAAACATTGGGCATAAAATGTGTAAGCTGTATTTCGTTAGATGCAACCATCCATAGTCCGTCAAGTGCCGCATCCATGAGGGACAGAGAGAGTTTGAGAAGTTTAATTTACTCATAGGAACACGGGCTGGAACGTGATGTTAAACAGTTTAACTATGGGGTAATGAGACATTATTATGTGAACGACGTAGCGAAATTTTTGCTTGTGGTTAGTTTTTTCACTGTGTCTACTGCAAAACAAACTTGTTTTATATTCATAAACGATTCTCGGTCATAACACAATTTCGTCGAGTACCGCGCAGTTATGGAGAAGATTAGATCCAGAGTCCTCGTGATTATGGAACTAAACGCTTACTCACTCTGTTACGGAATCCCTTAATACTAGTGACCACACGAAGTATACTGCATAAGCGGGCCATTTTCTCCAAAACGATTGACAGTTACGTCTCCCTTGTTACATATGTTGTAATTCAAGTTGTGAGTTATGCATCCTATCAATGTGAATCAAATTGGTGAGGGGAGGTTCGTACGGTCCTCTTGTTAGACTGTTGTCATCATTTCTATAAGATTGTGCGCGACAATGCGTTTGCGACATATAACGCCAGAATCTCACGTTGAATCTGTGCATACTTCGAAAGTTTTGTCAATGAGATTCTAATCGTACCACTGGTTTCAAATTTGAAATACATTTCCAGTTGCCACGCCATTTGCATCGCACACTGTGATGTATTCTGTACTGACGATGCGGCACATTTGTTATCCAGTGGACTTACGTTTGGATGACATGTGTTACTGTGTTCCCGTGTCAAAGTTTTGTACTGCGGAGATACATTTTTTACGAGAGAAATGCCACAGAGAAGGAGTAGCCCGCAAGGTTTAGTCCACTGTCATTACACGAACGCCGCGCGGGATTAGCCGAGCGGTCTCAGGCGCTGCAGTCATGGACTGTGCGGCTGGTCCCGGCGGAGGTTCGAGTCCTCCCTCGGGCATCGGTGTGTGTGTTTGTCCTTAGGATCATTTAGGTTAAGTAGTGTGGAAGCTTAGGGACTGATGAACTTAGCAGTTAAGTCCCATAAGATTTCTCACACATTTGAACATTTTGAACACTACACGAACTTCCCAGTCGCCACCTGTGCAGTATGTAGACTATCCTAGCCGGACTATTTACAAACGTAATTAGTAACACGGCTGAACACCCGGAAGCAAACCATTAGTGAACCATGCCGATAAGGGCCATCACATCACTGCAGTGTCTACAGCACTTGCTCATCATGAGATTCACTCAAATGTGACTATGTGTTTGAACGGTATTCGTCGTTTGCGTGTGCAGGAAGGCGTGCAAAAGAGATCGGAACCGCGGCCGCGGCCCCAGTGCTAACAGCTGAGAGCCGACGAGCGCCGGCTTGAAACACAGTGTGGTAAGCCCATTAGACGCGGCGGCTAAGCGCCTTGTTAATCACGACGGCCGCCGTAATTAGCGTCCCGAAGCGGCCGCGTGGGTGGCGTTGGCGTCGGCGCCGGTTCGGGATTACGCTTAGTGTACTGTACTGGGCTCGTGTGTGCAGGCGGCGGCCGCGGTCACCGAACAGCTGCTACACGGTACACGTCCCTCATCATGGCAGCTGACGACTCCTCGTCACAAGGAGGTACAGGGTGTCCGAAAAGTCTTTCCCTGATTACATAAATTGATAACTCAGGCTAGAAGTAAGATAAAAATATGAAACTTGTGTCGAATTGTTTACAACTACCAAAGTTTTTTTCTGTTTTAGGTTCGCTGTACGTAAGTAGTGGATGAGGTGCAGTGTCCAAGAAGCCAGGAGAAGGCACCGTGTGTCTTGTGGTACCATGAGACACAATCACCAACCACAGTGCAGAGACACTGCCAGACAACATTTGGAAGGAATCCACCTGATGTCAAGAGCATTAAAGCCTGGTATGAGAAGTTCAAGGACACAGTATCGGTTGTTGACCTTCCGAGGTCTGGTCGACCAAGAACGTCAGCAGACAAGGTGGAAGCTGTAAGGCAGTCTTTTCTGCGAGGTCCGAAGAAATAGGTGCGCAGGGCCTCACGTGAATTACAGACGCCAAAAAGCTCTCTCCATGACATTTTACACAAACGTTTATTGTTTAGTGCATACAAGTACAAATCGTTCAGGCCTTGTTGCCCAATGACAGTACACGTCGATACGACTTTGCGGTCGAAATGCTATCACGTATTGAGGACGATGATGGTTATCTCAGACGAATTGCCTTTTCCGACGAAGCGACCTTTTCTGTCAGTGGAGTAGTGAATCGCCATAATGTGCGCATTTGGGGTTCACAGCCCCCTGGCGAGGTCATGGAGTGCACCAGAGGCAGTACAAAGGTGAATGTTTGGTGCGCGCTATTGCACGAGCGAATTATCGGGCCATTCTTCTTCGTTGAGGTTACCATCCCATCTGCAGTGTATCTGGACATGTTGCAACTGTATGCTGTTCCTCAGCTGCTTCAGTATCACCCCGATGTCTTGTTTCAGCAAGACGGTGCACCGCCTCATTGGGGTTTGGACGTCCGTGCCTATCTCGATATTACCTTTCCTAGGCGATGGATTGGTCGTGATGGGCCAACGGTTTGGCCTCTACGCTCTCCTGACATAACCCCATTAGACTTCTTTTTATGGGGTTACGTCGAGGACGTGGTCTACCGAACACGTCTACCAGATCTTGAAACCCTGCGGCAACGGATAACCACAGTCGTTGAATCGATCCCTCCAGTGATGTTGGCTAATGTGTGGACGAAAACTGAATATCGCCTAGATGTGCTACGTGCTACCAAGGGTGCTCATGTGGAAGTTTACTGATGTGTGGAAAAAACTTTGATAGTTTTTAAACAATTAGACACCAGTTTCATATTTGTATCTTACTTCTAGCCTGAGTTATCAATTTATGTAGTCAGGGAAATGCTTATCGGACACCCTGTATTATACGCTTGAAAAGGCAAGGGTATACAAATACAGTGATAAGTAAACAGGCAGAATACGGCGCTGCGGTCGGCAAAGCCTAAATAAACAAGTGTCTGACACAGTTGTTAGATCGATTACTGCTCCTATAATCGCAGGTTATCGAGATTTAAGTGAGATTGAACGTGGTGTTCTAGGCGGCGCACGAGCAATGGGACACAGCATCTCCGAGGTAGCGATGAAATGGGGATTTTCCTGTAAGAGCATTTCACAAGTGTACCGTGAATATCAGGAATCCGGTAAAACATCAAATCTCGTTTCAAGTTGTATTGCTGGTGGAGACTCTGTAATGGTGTGGGGCATGTGCAGTTGGAGTGATATGGGACCCCTGATACGTCTAGATATAACTCTAACATGTGACACGTACGCAGAATCCTGTCTGATCACCTGCATCCATTCTTGCCCGTTGTGCGTTCCGACGGACTTGGACAATTCCAGCAGGACAATGCGACACACCACACGTCCATAATTGCTACTCTTCTGAGTTTAAACATATCCGCTGGCCACCAAACTCCCCAGACGCCAACATTATTGAGAATATCTGGGATGCCTTGCAACGTGCTGTTCAGAAGAGATCTCCACCCCTCGTACTCTTACGGAATTACGGACAGTGCTGCAGGATTCACGATGTCAGTTCACTCCAGTACTTTTTCAGACATTAGTCGAGTCCATGCCATGTTGTGTTACAGCACTTTTGCGTGCTGTCATGGGTCCTACATTATATTAGCTAATATACCAGTTTATTTGGGTCATCAGTATAGAAACATTATTTTCTGAACCATGTGTAGCTATACACTATAGTCATAGTGCTAGCGAAAATATGAGAAACTTCGACGTTATTTAACAAACTGGGTTCGAAATGAAAAGATCGTTATGTTTTTCGATACTTAAAATACTTAGTGTCTCGTTAACGGTGATAAATACATTTCGAATACATTCATTTTAGAAACCACACACACACACACACACACGCTCATACATAAAACCATAGCATTTAATTAATGTAAATGGAAAGAGGTGGAGGCTGGCCTACTGGTCTCGCCTATTTGCCCTGTGTGTATGGGGCCGTTTATTCAGCAGTGTTCGAGCAATCACACGTGGGCCAAGTTTGCCAGTTATCAGGAGGTCCGATGTTATGAGCGTTATTGAGCCACTTGAAAAATAGCGTTATAGTTGGGAAGAAAGCCATTGTGCACTCGGTATGTCAGCGGGGGGCCTCTCCGAGACGTAGAAGTGGCACTGGTTGCGGCCATTTAGCGTGCAAGGTGCAGCAGTCTGTAGTGGCTCACCTCGGCACCAACAACGCCTGTCTCGTGGGTCCTGAGGCTATCCTCATTTCGTAAGGGCGACTGGCGGAAGTGGTGAAGGCTGCTGGCCTTGCGTGTGGGATGCAAGCCGAGCTAGCAATTTTCAGCAATGTTCCCAGAGTTGATGAAGGACCTTTAGTCTGGAGCTGAGTGGAGGGTCCCAACCAAAGCTTCGTTGACTCTGTTACAGACTTGGCTGCAGGTTACTGAGCCTACATTAGCGGGTCGGGATTTGTAGGACTCCCCTTGATAGGTCAGGAGAGCACTACACAGAGGAAACAGCCACTCGGGTAGCAGAGTACTTGTGGAGTCAATTTTTTTTTTTTTTTTTTTATGCTGACGGTAGTTTGAGGTACTCTACTGAACTCTCCCCACTCGATGCACAGAGAGGGAAGTCAGACAGCACTCGACTGTCAAAATTTTATTTTCCCGAATTTACTGCCCTCCAGAAAAGATCTCGCGCTGAAATTATTCTTGGGATCGAGATCTGGCTGAAACCCGAAGTAGGAAGCTGTGAGATATTTAGCAAGTCGTGGAATCTATATCAGAAAGACAGATTAGACGCCATAGGAGGAATAGTATCATTGCATTTGCCAGAAATATTGTCTCTATTGGGTTCGAAGTTGAGTGAGACAGGGAAGTTATCAGGAGGTGGAACCAAGATAACTGATGGATGATTTTATCGGCCACCCGTTTCTGCTGTGACAGTTTTAGAGTCACTTAAAAAAGTCTACTGTCAGTAGCGAGTAAATATCCGCATTATGCAATATTAGTTCGAGGCGACTTTAACCTACTGAGTATAGACTGGGACGTATGTGGATTCATTTCGGTGAATAGAGGCAGTCAATCTTGCGAAGTACCTTTGAATACGTTTCCTGAAAACTGTCTTCAAAAACTATTTCCGTACCCAACACCCAATGGAAATATCTTAGACCTCATAGCTACAAACAGGCCGGACCATGTCGACAATTTCAGTATAGAGATGGGGCTTAGTGATCATGATGTCGTCATAGCAGTTATGGCTACGAAAGTTAGTAAACCACTCACGAAGGCTATGAGAATGTTTCTGCTAGAAACAGCAGATAAACAGTTGTTAGCATCTCACTTACGATTGAAGTGACGTCTCATAATTCCAGTAAGACATGGATGTATAAGAATTATGGGCAAAGTCAGATCATCAAAGACAAGCACTGCCGGGCCGGGCTAGTACTTGAATGGGTCTGCCGAACGACTAAGTGGATTAAGGCTGGAAAACGTCCACCATATTTTAACAACGTAATTCGGAAAACGCTGAAGAAGCAAAGGCTGCTGCACTCCCGGCTCAAAAGAGAACGTGTAAATGACGACAGGCTAAGATTAGTGGAGATTCTTACGTCTGTGAAAAGATCTATGCACTAAGCATACAACTACAGCCGTCGTATCTTAGCAAAAGATCTGGCCGAGAACCCGAGAAAATTCTGGTTCAAATGGTTGAAATGGCTCTGAGCACTATGGGACTTAACATCTGAGATCATCAGTCGCCTAGAACTTAGAACTACTTAAACCTAATTAACCTAAGGACATAACACACACCCATGCCCGAGGCAGGATTCGAACCTGCGACCGTAGCGGTCGTGCGGTTTCAGACTGAAGCGTCTAGAACCTCTCGGCCACAGGGCGGGCAGAGAATTGTGGTCCTATGTAAAATCGCTGCTCTAATGTTTCTACCAAGTCACGCGATGGCACTTTAACACAGCAAAACGAAAGGCCAAGTTTTTAACTTAGCGTTTAATAAATCGTTCACGCTGGAGAATCGTAGAAACTTATTGTCTTTTGACCATCGAACAACTCCCATATGGACGCTTAGCAATAGGCATACCAGGCGTCAAGATAGTGTCGGAAGTTCCATGCGGCTTTTCGCGGATGATGCTGTAGTATACAGAGAAGTTGCAGCATTAGAAAATTGCAGCAAAATGCAGGAAGATCTGCAGCGGATAGGTACTTGGGGCAGGGAGTGGCAACTGTCCTTTAACGTAGACAAATGTAATGTATTGCGAATACATAGAAAGAAGGATCCTTTATTGTATGATTATATCACAGCGGAGCAAACACTGGTAGAAGTTACTTCCGTAAAATATCTGGGAGTATGCGTACGGAACGATTTGAAGTGGAATGATCATATAAAATTAATTGTTGGTAAGGCGGGTACCAGGTTGAGATTCATTGGGAGAGTCCTTAGAAAATGTAGTCCATCAACAAAGGAGGTGGCTTACAAAACACTCGTTCGACCTATAATTGAGTACTGCTCATCAGTGTGGGATCCGTACCAGGTCGGGTTGACAGAGGAGATAGAGAAGATCCAAAGAAGAGCGGCGCGTTTCGTCCCAGGGTTGTTTAGTAAGCGTGATAGAGTTACGGAGATGATTAGCAAACTCAAGTGGCAGTCTCTGCAAGAGAGGCGCTCTGCATCGCCGTGTAGCTTGCTGTCCAGGTTTCGAGAGGGTGCGTTTCTGGATGAGGTATAGAATGTATTGCTTCCCCCTACTTATACCTCCCGAGGAGATCACGAATGTGCGCGCACGGATGCTTTCACGCAGTCGTTCTTCCCGCGAACCATACGCGACTGGAACAGGAAAGGGAGGTAATGACAGTGGCACGTAAAGTGCCCTCCGCCACACACCGTTGGGTGGCTTGCGGAGGAAAAATGTAGATGTAGATGTAGATGTAAAACAAATAAATCGTCAGTCCGGATGGAATCCTGATTTAGTTTTACAAAGAATATTCTACGGCACTGGAATCTGACGCCCAGCGCAAAGTTCCAAGCAGACTGGAAAAAAGCGCAGGTGACTCTTGTGTATACGAGCAATTTGCTACAGAATCCTTGAACATATTCTCAGTTAGAATATAGTAAATTTTCTTGAGACCAAGAAGTTTCACGAATCAGCACGGTTCTAGAAAGTATCGCTCAAGCGATACTCAGCTAGCACTTATCTAAAATGATATACTACGAACCTTGGATGATAGGCAACAGGCTGATTCCGTACTTCTTAATTTTCGGAAAACGTTTGACACGGTGCCCCACTGCAGACCGTTAACGAAGCCACGACCATATGGAATAGGTTTCAGGCATGTGAGTGGCTCAAAGTCTTTTTAAGTAGTAGAACCCAGTTCATTGTCCTTGACGGCGAGTGTTCATTAGAGACAAGGCTGTAGTCAGATTGCCCCATGGAAACCTGACAGGACGGCTGTTATTTTCTGAATACATAAATGATCTAGTGGCTAGGATGGGTAGCTATGTGCAGTTGTTTTCTGATAATTCTGTGGCGTACGATAAGGTGTAGTAGATGAGTGACCCTATGAGGATACAAGAAAATATACACCAAATTTCCAGCTCCTGTGATTAATGGCAGCTAGCTCTAAACGAAGAAACATATAAGTTAGTGCAGATGAGTAGGAAAAACGAACCCGCAATGCTCGGCTACAGCATTGGTAGTGTTCTCAGACAATTAACGGGAATTCAGCCAGGCAATATTTACAGCGACCGCCGATATTTCGGCGGGAGTACACCCCGCCATTTTCAAGGCACAAACTGCAACGGACAGGCGATGTACAAGCAAATTTAAAACCTCGGTTCTTTGAGTAATTCAGGAAAGATAACCACACACACACACACACACACACACACACACACACACACACACACACGCACACACACGCACTGAACACTAGTGCCGACAAAGAAGACCCAAGTCAGAGGTATCGATAGTGAAAGACTACGAACTAGCAAGTGAGGTAACATTGACTCTGTCTGTCTGTTTTTTTACAAGGGAGAAAGCAGGATCCCAAGCAGAGTTTAAACAAAAACTGCCATCCCTGTTTACAAGGTTGCTTGTAATTTAATCTCAACAGCCTCCTTAATAGCACTGTCCCAATTGTTGGAGGTGCATGCCAATATCTCGATATTGATATATAACGTAGGGTGACCAGTATCCGAACAATGTTCACCAATGGCCGATCTACTTGGCTACTGTAATCGTGTGTTCCGTTTATGCTCAGTAGATCGGTCCTCCACAGTCCTGATAGCCTCATCAATATATGCCATGCCACAGCTACAACGAATGCGATATACATCCGCCTTACTCAAACCAAGATCGTGCTTAACAGAGCCCAAAAGCACCCTAATTTTAGATGGAGGTCGGAAAACACATTTCACATCGTATTTCTGTAAAATACGACCGATCTTGTAAGCCAAAATGCTGTAGACTTACGTGTCGACTCAGTATTATCATCAATACACCGAGGTTTTAAATTTGCCTGTACATTGCCTGTCCGTTACAGTTTGTGCCTTGGAAATAGCGGGGCGTACCTCCGGCAAAATATCGGCGGTCGCTATAAATATTACCTTGTTGAATTCCCGTATGTTGTTTGAAAATTGTATACGTTAGGAGAAACTCAGGTCTCACAGTAGTATTCTGCCTGACACATTCATGTCATTCAAATAACTGGGCTAAATTTGCAAAGCGGTGTTAAACGGAGCGATCATATGGGGAGTGTGGTAGGAAAGATGAATGATCGCGTCCGGTTTATTCGAAGAATTTTTAGAAACTGTGGTTTACCTTGTTGTTGTCGGCCATTTGCACGTGAAAGTAAACAAAACTGACGCAGTTGGGAGACCGAGTATCCGCATTTTGTGATCGAGAAATACATAGTAAGTGCACTTGCTATGTACCTACGTGTTTAGTTTGACGTTCATACTACATCAGAATATTTAATGATCTGAAGATGGCAGTAGCCGGAACCGGTCATAGTGAAATGTAAAAATTTATGTGATCAAGACGGAACTGTAAAATAAAGTACCAAAAATATGATCACGGACTCATTTTCAGACTTTATGTCATCAATTGATAGTTATGAATACTACTTCATTGTTATAGTAAGTGATGACATTTTACCGATATTTTCTGTATACGGATTTTCTTCCTCTGGGTCGACTGATAACGGCTCAATACCGCATCTAACGTTTTTAACTTATTGTCTCAGATTCGGCCTTTAATAACCATTGTTTCTTTCCTTAAGTTAATTTGATTATTCCGCGACTGCAAAAGCTGAAACAGTTTTAGCAGCACATAACCAAGCTGGAAACTTTTAAACTAAGTACAATTGGCATCTCCCGCGTTTAGTATAACAAAATATTATTGGTTATCTAAAAGTGACGTTTTAATTATTTAAACGATCTTTTTAATGGTGTTTCTGTGTTATAGTCCTACGTCATTTGCTATTCTGACTAATGTAAAGACTGTTATTAGTATTTCAAAGCTGCAGCTGGCTTGTTAACAAGCAACGTGTTGTCATGTTGCCTGTTTCAATGATTATATCAACGCCTACGAACCCAGTTGCTTCAGAGATCCGTCTGAGTTACTCAGGCGTCAGCAGAATTATATTCGTTTCATTGCGGCGAAGTAATAATTACATAATTGATTCAACTAATCATTCAAAGGGTTTTAAAGTTAATTAATTTCGCAAGTGTTGTCGAACATATGAACTGAATAAACGTTGTTCTATTCATGTTGTAAATGTTGAGATCTGTTTTCCAGGGAAACATTGGTGTAACGAAGTATATAATGAGAAATTTTGTTATTTCGGAGAAGGCCAAGCAAACTTTCTTTAATGAAATTGTTTGTGCTAATGTCCAGGTTACAACTTGCGCTTATTCATGGACTGGTACCTAAATAATCCAAGCTACCTTCCCAATCCCTTGTTCCTCGAAATAAATGAAACTTATTAGAAATTTTTAATTTGAGTTATCTCAAAACCAACCAAAATCGGTTTATTAACATCCTTCCAACCTGCCTTGACCTCACAAGTGTCAGAGTACTACTATCTGTTAGTTATGGAAGACACAAATATACAACTGCAGATAAATTTCGTCCGACACATTTCCACTCTAACGTTATGAGTACTATGCGCCTGAATCCAATCCATCATATTCCACCCAGCGACACTCTTATAACAGTGACCAAGAGGACAGGTAAACAAATTCGAGCCAGTCAGGCATCTGCTCCAGAGCTTTCTGTTTACGACATGGTGTGCTTCATGTATTCAGTGCAGGACACCAGGTAAAAATCTCACCTAATGACCTGCTAAGACTGAAGACAAGTTAATGAGGACCTACAAAAGGACTGTTCGTATATTATTTGGCATGATATGAGCTATGGGCAGACATTAAAGTCCTGGAATTGAACCACACATTTATTGCATTGTACGACAAACATGCTGGTATACCTTTTTTTAAAGTAGATAGAACTCGTGCTCCACTTCAGTAAATGAGAAATCTGTTTTCTGAACTATACCAAGAATACAGGAAGCTTAGAAACCAGACATGGGCACTAACTAAATGATGTATGCCCGCTCCCTTGTATGCAGTGTGTCAAATCCTGAAGACTTATTGATAATAACTCCGCAGGTACGGCATAGGAAATGAAAAACCTGATAATGTTCTTCAAGCCTCCGTAGACGAGTTTTGCTCAGCAGCAGTCGTCTTCAAGTTGCGAAAACCTTCTCGACTGACACGTCTTTCATAACACATTTCTGTACACACACTATAGAAAGCAAACAGGAGAATTTTGTTCTGAAACATTAGTTAATGATAGAGTGAGCATAGGCATGATTAAAACAAGTCGTTGTGAGAGGTTCCATGCCCTCTTTTGGATGTCACCTCTCATTTTCATCAATTTTATTAATGTTCTATGTCATTGCACGGCAGTAACAGACCGAATAAGGTAACTGTAATGAGAGTATTTGTACTGAGAGCTGTTGGGTTACTTCCCTGGGTGGCCTGAGCGAGGCAAGCGTCGGAGGACGCTGCACACTGCGTTTCCTGTTGGGGACTGCACTTCCCTGAATTCTGAGGGGTTCGTACAATAGGCTTAAGCACCTGTTGCAACTACTGTCATCGGTCGAGCTCCGCTCATTGTATGCTGACGTCTGAGACGTCTGAGTGTCGCCGCAGTTTATGTCTTTACCGTTGCGGCCCGTACAGAATGAAGACTCCTGGCACCGACTGCTTGAACCTAACTAACCTAAGGACATCACACACATCCATGCCCAAGGCAAGATTCGAACCTGCGACCGTGGCGGTAGCGCGGCTCCAGACTGTAGCGCCTAGAACCGCTCGGCCTCCCCGGCCGGCAGCAGAGGCATGATTGATCAACTTAAACTGAGGCTAGTTGACGACATAAAGCCCTGCTCGAAACTGGAGGGAACGGTCTTTATTGGCGCGAATGATGTTCTGAAACGGTGTGGGGGAATTTTGGAATCAGAACTGAATGCTGATTCGCGGTTTTCGAGGAGAGTAGGCAGCTGAGCAATGTTGGCTTCGCACTTGCGTTGCGCGGGCACAGAGAGGAGTCGCGATCTGATCCTCATCGGAGTCGGACGGCCTTTCGACTTGGTCGCTCTTTTTCGGAAGAACTTAGAATTTTCAGAGAGCCTCCGAGGCCAGAAGTCGGCGCCTACATCATCAGGACGCTGCCTACCGACGACGTGCTGCAGATTTCTGTACTGGTACAGTATTTTGCGGCTC
Source organism: Schistocerca nitens (assembly GCF_023898315.1). NCBI lineage: Eukaryota > Metazoa > Arthropoda > Insecta > Orthoptera > Acrididae > Schistocerca > Schistocerca nitens. The sequence continues at coordinate 388,006,023 of NC_064618.1, forward strand.
CAGAATTGTAGGACCTAATCAATTTTGTACTGAACCCCACAGCAGCACGCGCGCTCGCTTTGCTACAAGTCCACCTTGCTTGTTTCTCTATGTGATCCCGTTTGAGCTCTCACTACTAATTGCGATACTGCTATATAGTCGGAATATTAATATTTGATTCATTGGGACCTCCAGTAATTATCGTCAATCTATTGCCTCACAGAGAATAGGAGCCCCTTGTTCTCGAGCCAACTCTTTTTCTCATAATAGTACAGTATATCCTATCCTTTAACCTACTGTTTGTGTCGACAATCGTGTGCATTTATGTTCTGATGTACAATAAATCTCATTGTAATATTTAATCCGCATTTCATTTCGTAGATGTATGCAGAATCCCATATCCAGTTGTTTATTATGATAAAGTTCAATTTTTTTAGTGGATTACTGTTTTTATTAAATGATTGTGAGTGTGCACTCCTTATTTTACCAACTAGCAGTGTTCACCATCATTTCCTTCCGTTACCGTTGTGCACATAATTCATTAGCTGGTAAATAAGGAGGGGATCGAGTGTATGTCTCGTTCTCATGCAAAATTCGTCTTAATTATAGAGGTACAAACTCTTCTCCAACCAAGCACCTGGCAGTTGATAACACTATTCTGGTTCTCAAAGATGCCTTCAATCTCTTTCTTGTTGGTGGTGCACTTCCTACTCATTGGAAGCAAATCTTAATTCAACCAGTGCTCAAGTGACTACAGGTCGATCTGCATATTACCTGCAGTTTCTAAACCAAAGAGTACGTCGTTCACGAACTGCTACCGGATTAAGTCAAAATTTATGACATCGATCACAAATATCAACTAGGTCCTAAATAACATACTACTGTGGCTGCGTTAATCAAAGCGACTGATGACATCATGAACAGGTACGTAGCTACCACTTTAACACTGTTGATTTAGTTATATTGCTTATCAAAACGAAACAGCTGAATTTCTCAAACACAGACAGACATCTACCTCAAAAAAAGATTCAACGAGTCACCTATGGCTCGCAGAAGTCATGGTGGAAAAATGTGGTAACTCGAAACCCTCAGGGAACCGCCCTTGGTCTACAATGATGTTTGTGTTTCTCTCTTGTAATTACCATTACATGCTGACGATAAATACTAGCCTTAAGAAAATTGTTGCTGCCTTCACAGGTATGAATGGTAATCTTTGTTCAGTATCACGTTGGGCGTGAACCTGGGTATTACTGTAAAACCTGAAAAGTCACAGGTAATCTTCAAATCTCACCGGAAGCTGAATATTTTGTGTTAGCAGAAGAGCCAACACCGTGTTACGAGTGGAGGCCGAAATGCACGCGTTTTAGCTCACGCAGGCTGGCGTGAGGAGGGAAGAACTATACTGACGTGAGGTCTAGAACATTACAAGGAATGAGAATTCAGAAAGCGGACATAATTAGTTTGATACTTAACTTTAATCCATTAATGATGAAAGTCGCTCTTGACGGTACATGATTCACAATATTATCTGTTCAGAATACATTCTTGAAGTAATTATAGGAACTGAATATGGCGCCTTGCTAGGTCGTAGCAAATGACGTAGCTGAAGGCTATGCTAAACTGTCGTCTCTGCAAATGAGAGCATATGTAGACAGTGAACCATCGCTAGCAAAGTCGGCTGTACAACTGGGGCAAGTGCTAGGGAGTCTCTCTAGACTAGACCTTCCGTGTGGCGGTGCTCGGTCTGCAATCACTGCTAGTGGCGACACGCGGGTCCGACGTATACTAACGGACCGCGGCAGATTTAAAGGCTACCACCTAGCAAGTGTGGTGTCTGACGGTGACAACACAGAATCAAATAAGAATGTCAATGGTAAAGGATCTCGGCACCGAGCGACTTGTCACTGTGATTAGCTCACTGCACTCTCATTTGATAGGACGACGATTCAGATCCGCGTCCGGTAGTCCGGAGTTAGATTTCCGTGATTTCGCTAAGCACCTCGAAAGCCTTCGAAAGGGCACGACCGATTTCCTTCCTAATCCTTAAAACATTTAGAGATTGTGCTCCATCTCTAATGACCTCGATGTCGACAGGACGTTAAGACCTAATCTTCATTCCTTCCTAGGCATTGTCATAGACGAGCATCTGAACTAATATGAATAAACTGTTGCAGCTTGAAGGAACTCATCTTCTTCCTACCCGCAAACCAAAAATTGGCGACCTCTGTGAAAAACCACGAGAAATCCGATGTGCCGGCTTCGACTGAAGCTTATGTTGGCCCGGACATGCATCCCCGGCGAAAGCGTGGACTAAACGGCAGGACTTGTGACACAGATCACAACAGTAACTCTCAAATTCTAGTCCACAACGAAGATAAACAAATGAATAGGGGACACACAAACAATCCGAAGAGAAACTTCCTAGCAGATTAAAACTGTGTGCCGGAGCGAGACTCGAAATAGGGACCTCTGCCTATCGTGGGCAAGTGCTCTACCATTTGAGCTACCGAAGCACGACCCACGACCGTCCTCACAGCTTCAATTCTGCCAGTACCTCGTCTCCTACCTTCCAAACTTCACAGAACTTCTTCTGCAAACCAGAAGAGCAGAAGAGCTTCTGTGAAGTTTGGAAGGTAGGAGACGAGGTACTGGCAGAACTGAAACTGTGAGGACGGGTCGTGAGTCGTGCTTGGGTAGCTCAGATGGTAGAGCAATTGCCCGCGAAAGGCAAAGGTCCCGAGTTCTAGTCTCGATCCGGGGCACAGTTTTAATCTGCCAGGAAGTTTCATATCAGCGTACACTCCGCTGCAGAGTGAAAATCTCATTCTGGAATCCGAAGAGAGTTTGAGGATAGAGACAACAGCATAGTTTTTAGATGATCCCTCCAGAAAACGCTCCATGATGTACGATGGTGTGAGACCGCAACAAGTGAAGTGACTTTTTTTTATTGGAGTGGCTGCCAGTAACAGTAGTTTTCTTTTTACATTTAAAAATATTCAAGTAGGCTCGGGGCAGGGACAGTAAGGAACGAGAATGTTGGGTCAATACGTTGAGAGAGGTATTCGAGACTTGTTCAACAGAAAAGACACAGCATCTAGGACTGTAGCTGTTAGACTGTATCAGGAAGAGAGAGCGGGTTAACGTTTTCGTCCGGTAGGATATGTAGAATTTAGTGATTGAGGGAAAGGACTGGAATATTTGTATAGGTACGTTAACAGCATAGGAATTGAGAGGACTGGGAAGTGCTCATTCTTTATACTCACCGGGTTGCTTGTGGATGTGGTGTCTACTTTTTTTTCTTTTTTGAATTATGCTGCCATTATTTGACTGTAATGATTTCTACTTTATTATTATACTATCCAGAATTTTGACCTTAGGCCACTTTCAAGTACAAAAACTTATTTAAAATGAGTGTGGCGCCAGCGAAAATATAAATTATTATGGTGGTTTGTGCCCGAATTTCTCCGCATTGCCCTCTAGCGGGGCACACAATCTAAATTCATCGACCGCTCTGGAGACTGGAAAATGACAAGGCCTAAAAATTAAGTACCTATTCCTTTCAGTCTTGAAAGTCACCCTGAAATCCAGCCATCCTATAATCAATAATATATCGTATCTCCGTAACTCTACTTTCGGAGATGAAGGTGTCAGACCAATTTCTTGTTGCCAAACTAGAATCCCAACCATATCCGTATTATAACATCTTTCTCAGTCCACATCCTATTTTCTTATAAATCTATTTCAGTCCTATATCCAACCAAATACTTAACTTGCAAGTACCAATAGCAATAACCACAATCGCCGTCATTTATTTATGTTATAGAACCACGCGTCTAATGACTGGGCAGATGTAAAACCTCAAGCAGTCATGGGGATGGTATCAGGATGCTTCAGTATCAATATATGTGCTGGTGTATTAAATTATGTCTTTCTTTCTGAAGTAGTTATTTGTAATGCTTATCTGACCAAAAGTAGCAAAATCTCTTAATGCCTTGCTATTTTCATTCAAAGTTATTTTATCAAAGGTGTCTACTGTACAATTCGTACCTTTCCAATTCTTGCATTTAAGTCTCCTAATATCAGCAAATGATCAGTCGGATCGAAAACAATAATACATGAGGAAATTTTAGAGCAGGTATTCCGCTTCTGTTATCTAGGATGTGCTAGTAGTTTTATCTATGACAAATACATTGAGAAGAAGGTTAATAAATATCAGGCTATCTGGAGAACAGTTGGATTAACTTTGGGAAGAAAAACAATAAAATAAACACAAATGAAATTTCATAAAACTATGGCCTTACCTACTCTTGTATATGTGTAGGTAAGTGGTTGTCGTAGGGATCGTTGTGTCAAAAATCTACGGATACCCGTCACTGAATGCTGGCCCCTACACTGAATAAACCAGAGGTGGGAATCTTCCTGGGGACCTGAACATGGAGTACCGCATCGCGAAAACTGGTTGCTCAATAAAATAACTATCGGACATTTAGACGTCTGAAGCATGTTTTGATTCGACATTCTGTCTTGTATATGGTTGCGATTCATTGACAGTAACAAAAAAAAAAGAAAATTCACGTGCACAAGAAGCATAAATGAAGTTCATATGTAAGAGGCTGTAATAAAATGGATAAAATAAGGAGTGAATCAATAAAAAAATAGAATGAAATAAAAGAATCATTTTCATAGAATGACAAAAAATAGATTGCCAAGAGAGATAACGAATTATCGGCCGACTGGAAAGATAGAACTAGATGGACCTCGCGAGACGTGGATGGATAGATGATAGAGACCAAAACAGCTGATTACGACACCTAACCCTGGGAAATAAAGGATGATAATGATGATGGTGACGATATATGTCCAATAACTGATGGTATACTCGTAGGGCCACACACTTTACCAAACAGGGTAAAATTTTATATAATTTACATTGGCTAATGGAATGTAGTCGAATTAAGTGGGGTGACGCTGAGGGAATTAGATAAGGAAATGAGACACTTAAAGTACGAGTAGTAAAGGAGTTTTGCTATTTGGGGAGCAAAATAACTGATGGTGGTCAAAGTAGAGAGGATATAAAATGTAGACTGGCAATGGCAAGGTAAGCGTTTCTGAAGAAGAGAAATTTGTTAACAATGGGTATAGATTTAAGTGTCAGAAAGTCGTTTCTGAAAGTTTCGTATGGAGTGTAGCCGTGTATGGAAGTGAAACATGGACGATAATTAGTTTGGACAAGAAGAGAATAGAAGCTTTCGAAATGTTGTGCTACAGAAGAATGCTGAAGATTAGATGGGTAGATCACATAACTTATGAGGAGGTACTGAATAGAATTGGGGAGAAGAGGTGTTTGTGGCACAACTTGACTAGAAGAAGGGATCGGTTGGTAGGACATGTTCTGAGGCATCAAGGGATCACCAGTTTAGTATTGGAGGGCAGCGTGGATGGTAAAAATCGTAGAGGGAGACCAAGAGATGAGTACACTAAGCAGATTCTGTTGCTTATCTGCTTATGTGGATATTTAAAGGCATTAGTTTATGTCCCACTTATCGACAATGTGCCGAGGTTGCAGGTGCATGTGGCCAATGCATGTGAGGAAATCTAACTGGAGCCAGCTGTATCTGAAAGTTGAGTGATTCACTGCGAAGAAGACCTGAAAGGATGTGTCGCGATGAGTGATAACGACATGCAGCACTGCCTCTAGTCTCTACGTCTACGTCACAGGCGAATGGGAGTGAGAGGTGAATGACCCATATCTCAACAGGTATTCGATTGACGACATATCATTATAGGATCTCTTCTTCAAATTCTGACCTGTACTACTCCTGTAGCAATGTGTAATATTTTTAAGCACCATCTAGAGCAAAATTAAAAATTGAAAGTGTTCATGACATCCATTACTCCTCTTCTTTACCGATTAATGCAAAAGTACGGTCCAAAGATAGAAAGCTGAGCCCCAAAACAATAAACTTATGCTTTGCTGCTGTAAAATATTCTGTCAAAGCAAGGTAGTTGTACAAAAGTATCATTTCCCAGTTGTTTCGCCCAAATCAATGACCAGACGAAGCAAATTACTATAGCGTACAATTTTTTCTTTACAGTCATATACAATGTTCTTTTACGTGCCACTTTTGATGTATTTTTTTTTCTTTTTTTAGGCACTTCAATGGTCTACATGAGCCTCTTCACCATTTTCCTTAATATTTAACTTAATGTACCCACCTCCGGCACCTCAGTTCTGGGCGCAAACTGTGAACTACATTTAAAAAAAGACTGAGCAGCTGAGTGTGTCTATAGTGGCCACATGGTATATTATCTTTATTTAAGTTCACATTTTACTGAGATTTTTGGTAATTATCGGAGTTCGGAATATTCAATACATCTATGTGCAATAGTCAGTATATACATCCTTTCCTCCTCTCACCTGATGAATGGGAGTGTACTAGATAAATTTCAGTATCTAGATCCGTGGGAGTAAGAGCAGTCTGCTACGGTGGCAGAATACCAACCCTACAAAGCACGTACCAGGTAGCAAAGAGGTTTCTGTTCGCCTTGGACAAAGCTCTTGTACAGGTTGGCACCACACAATAGGGAGTTCTCTGGGTACTTCCGGAGGAACGGTATACATGAGTTGCAAACGAGTTCACTTGGCAGTGTTCCGGGAGATGCGAGACGGGCGACATCGATTAAGCGTGAATGTGCCTGTTCATCTTTACTTCATTATCTTATTTTTGTAAATTTCAGCTCTAGTCAAACTCAAAGTCTCGCTCTCACCACTCACTGCTCGTTGAACGGTGTACGGAATTTTTCTTGCTAATTTGGGAACATTATACCAGTTGCATACAGCCAAGCAAGCAAGCAATTGTTCTATTCTACTTTTGTTCAAGCATGTGGACGTGTGACGTATCTTTTCTGCTCAGTCCGAATTAATTCGTTGGTGATCTCACGAGTAGTATAATTGAACAGATTTCTGAGACTTCGTTAACTTTGGTTTCAGTTAGCAGTATAACTTCCATGTGTCTCTGTTGTCTCAGTACGTGCGAAGTACGGATCTGAGACCCTTCACTTCGCAGATTGTTTTGTGTTAGCAGGAGAGCCAACACCGTGTTACGAGTGGAGGCCGAAACGCACGCGTTTTAACTCACGCAGGCTGGCGTGAGGAGGGAAGAACTATACTGACGTGAGGTCTAGAACATGACAAGGAATGAGAATGCAGAAACCGGACGTAATTAGTTTGATACTTAACTCTAATCCATTAATTATGAACGTCGCTCTGGACGGTACATGATTCACAATATTATTTGTTCACAATACATTCTTGAAGATAGTAATTATAGTAACTGAATATGGCGCCTTGCTAGGTTGTAGCAAATGACATAGCTGAAGGCTATGCAAAACTGTCTCTGCAAATGAGAGCATATGTAGACAGCGAACCATCGCTAGCAAAGTCGGCTGTACAACTGGGGCGAGTGCTAGGGAGTCTCTATAGACTAGACCTTCCGTGTGGCGGCGCTCGGTCTGCAATCACTGCTAGTGGCGACACGCGGGTCCGACGTATACTAACGGACCGCGGCCGATTTAAAGGCTACCACCTAGCAAGTGTGGTGTCTGGCTGCGACACCACAGATTGTCTCGTAACAACCTATACAATCCAGTTCGTTTAATTATTCTGAATTTTACCACTCATTTTACGCACAATTTTTGTTTGTGACGACCAAGTGTTCGTGTATTGTGAGAATAGTTTCAAGTCTCATATACTTCTTCTTGGGGTAAAACTTCCAAATTAATTTCAGAATTTCGTCTGTGGAGCAACTGTTAACAGTTCACTTTTATCGATGAGTACCTGTTTACTTGCTTCGTGCACTCAAACTAAGGGGACGACCAGTTGCTAACCGCGTGCATATTGCTGAGGTTTCTCTTTATTCTTATATTATTCCTGAATCTGTATGATATGTGTATATGTGCGTGAATGTCACCATTGAAAGATTCCTCTGACCCTTTCATAATTAATGTTAAAACGTTCTGTGGTCTTCAAGACGCAGTTGTATATGTAATTTTGTAATTCATCCGCGGTGTTATGAAGAACAGCAACAATAACGCATTTCTTACTTGTTTAGTTTATTAGTTTGTTCAGTTGTGTCTTCAATAAAAGTGATATTTTTAGCAGAGCACGTGGAAACTTCAATTTTTACGTCCTACTGCTCTCCGTTGTGCAACAGGTAACTATGGCCAAGTTATTTAATAGTTATTCAACTATCATAAATGTGCAGATCCGGCAACTCAGTTCATTGAAATATCAAAGGTTTTTCTTTCATGTATACCCAGATACTATCGTTCCCACCTTCCATGTTAATAGGTACCTCTTTCTTATGGACGCCTTCCTCACGAGCACCGACCCCAACCAGGTCCTTCACGTACAGATACTCTTCAATGTCTTTTCCAGCAGTAGGAATACACTACCGGAAAAAAGTTAGTACACCCTTTAATAAATTTCCAATTCACGCAAGAGTTATTATGGTAACAGTGCCTATGGAGTTCAAAAATGCTTCAAATGGCTCTGAGCACTATGGGACTTAACATCTGAGGTCATCAGTCCCCTAGAACTTAGAACTACTTAAACCTAACTAACCTAAGGACATCACACACATCCATGCCCGAGGCAGGGTTCGAACCTGCGACCTTAACGGTTGCGCGGTTCCAGACTGAAGCGCCTAGAACCGCTCGGCCACCCAACGTCCGCCTATGGAGTACATGAAATGATTACATTTACAGACCAATAGACAAGCAATTCTGAAATACCAGGTATCGACCCAAGCTGAAGAACCCATATTAGTATGTGGTATAGCCTCTACAGCTGGAAATGTCGGCGCTTTGGCATCCAGTCATCGTACAGATGGCGAATACTGACCTGCGAATCAGTACGCCACACCTGCTTGACCTGTTCACGTAGTTCTGTGGTTGATGAGTTGCACGTCACGTTTCCTTCCGTCATATTCCACACGTGCTCGATTGGAGACGAGTCCGGAGATCGTTTCGGTCAGGGAAGTTGCTGTACTTTTGCAGACCATCTTAAGTTTCACGGGCAGGACGAGCATTATACTGCTGGAACAACACATGACCTTCCTGTTAGAAGAGCAAAAAGAGAACGCTTCTAACAACATTCTGTAAGTACCGAGCGCTGGTTAACGTCCCATCCAGAAACACCAAAGGTGCACGAGAGTTGTAGCTTATCGTACCAAACGCCATGTGGCCTCGTCTAGGGTCAGTGTGCCTGGAACGAATGCATTCAACGAGACAGCGCTCAGCAGGTCCAGGTCGTAGAAACAAACGACCATTACTTGCATCAAGGCAGAACCTGCTGTCGTCGCTAAAGACTCCGGCGCGTTATTCCAAGTAATCCTCTGACACCACCAGTCGAGCGGCGCACGTCGGTGCTTTGGCGTCATTGGCAGACGGGCTAGAGGTGTGTGCCCCTAGTCCCAAGGTTAATAACCAATTCGCAACAAGCCCTCTACTCTGTGCTATGGTACCTGCGCGACCTGATACTTCTGCCTTTACAACACGACGATCCTGGCGGGTGTTTCTGCTGCGGGGACGTCTAGAACCTCATCTACGATTGTAAGAATGTTCGCATGACCACTGATATCTGTATCGTTCGACAACTGACGCAGCACGTCCAACATGTGCGGGAATTCTACAAAGGGAGCGTCCCGCCACTCGGAAAGTCACAATTTCACCCCTTTCTCACTCGCTTACTTGACCGTAAGAAGCACGAGTACATCCCCCTTGGATGGTTTCCTGCTTGCTCCACACGTTTGCACTAAGCTGAGCCTTCTGGCTGTGAGCAATCCCTATTGAAAGATAGATACACATGGCGCTCTGGTAGCCATGCCACTAACCTATCAGCTGCGGGACTATGTTGAAACCATTATCGGTACACCTACTATCCTAAAGGTAGAATATGCCGTCATCGGACCAAATTCGACGTCGTCTTTCCAGGTGCACAAATTTTTTTTCGGCAGTTTATAAAATTGTCCACCATTTCTCCTAATTTTCTTGAAATGGTGGTTTCAGTTTGATGGATTTTAACGATATAACAGCCGCGCGGGATTACCCGTGCGGTGTAAGGCGCTGCAGTCGTGGACTATGCGGCTGGTCCCGGCGGAGGTTGGAGTCCTCCCTCGGGCATGGGTGTGTGTGTTTGTCCTTAGGATAATTTAGGTTAAGTAGTGTGTAACCTTAGGGACTGATGACCTTAGCAGTTAAGTCCCATAAGATTTCACGCACATTTGTACATTTTTTTGAACGATATAATATCCTTCGGAGTGAAATACGTCAACCACGTGCCCTGTTATCACTGGTATGTAACGTTATTCCAGGATTGTCAATTTTATAGCTACAACTGGATCAGCTTGTAAACAGAAAAAAAACATCCGTTGCTACGGTAGTGTGTCTCATGTGATGGACCACGCTATTCCAGTGAAAGCTGAGTTTTGCCAAAAACTTGATAGACAACCTCCTCTGAGGGGGTCTTCATCTGTCATGGCTGTGGAAACGCTGCAGAAGGAAAAATATAGTCTATGAGGTGAAAGGGCGAGCGGCCGAGAAGCAGCTTGTACTGCACAGCCCTCGGTCCTGTTCTCGGCGTGTCCCGCTGCGAGGTCACGGCCCGAGTTGCGCCGTAGTTAATTATTAGTTAGCCGGCGAGTAGCGAACCGTGCATGGGCCGCGCTGCGGTGACACGTGGCGACTGGCACCGACTCTCTGGAAGGCTGCGTCCTCCTCCTCCTCGTCCTCGTCGGCCTTCACGTCAGCCGCCTCCGGCTGACAGCTGCCCGCGTCCGTCTTGGGAGTCCCCTCGATGAGGCCGCGCAGTAATCGAAATCAGACGGCGCTCGAGGCACGGCCAATCTGTAACAGGCACACGAGAACGAATTTTAGGCAGTAGAGAAGAAAGACAGAGAGAGACGGAGGGAAAGAGAGACAGAAAGAGAGAAAGAGATGGAGGGGGGGGGGGGACCGAGGTGGATAAGTGGCGGCGGGCGAAGGGTGTCCCACACGCGATCGGCTCGTTCGGTGTGTGTGGACACGCGACGGCGTGGCGTGACGCGCAGCGGCTGAAACACAATTCCCTTTCGCCTTTGTGAATCTCGGCCGCGATATTGTGTAATTTGACGTGCACTGAGTGCGCTCACGTGACGGCGCCCGCCGTCTGTTTCTTCTGTAAATAGACGCCTGATTACGACATAATGGCCAGCCGGAGGAGTAAATCTATGCACGCGCATTCCCTTTTTGTGTGCCCTTTTCCGCTTCCCTACGAATTTCTACTACCCGTTTTTCGTGTACGACATGTAATTATTTTTTACCGCTAGAATCGCTAGCTAACATATTCTTGTGTTCGGTTAGTACTTCACATTACATGGATGTCAAGACAGATATTTTCGCAGTGGTGGGTCTTGCCCTCGTCTTTACTAGACCGTATACAGCTGCCAAGATGCGCTCCAGTCCAACAGATGGCAGTCTTTGTATGTAAACCAATGATTGCTCCGTGGCGATTGAGGTCGGTCGCTGCGACAGAGCGGTTCTAAGCGCTTCAGTCCAGAACCGCGCGACTGCCAGGGCAGCACGTTCGAATCCTGCCTCTGGCATGGATGTGTGTGATATCCTTAGGTTAGTTAGGTTTAAGTAACTCTAAGTCTAGGGGACTGATGACCTCAGATGTTAAGTCCCATAATGCTCAGAGCCATTTGAACCATTTTTGAACGTGGCGATTGACATACCGGATGATCAAAAAGTCAGTATAAATTTGAAAACTGAATAAATTACGGAATAATGTAAAGAGAGGGGTACAAATTGACACACATGCTTGGAATGACATGGGGTTTTATTAGAACCAAAAAAATACAAACGTTAAAAAATGTCCGACACATGGCGCTTCATCTGATCAGAATAGCAATAATTACCATAATAAAGTAAGACAAAGCAAAGATGATGTTATTTACAGGAAATCCTCAACAATAGCTGTAGTCGACGAATAATGTTGAGAACAGTACTGGAAAGCATGTCCGGAGTTATGTTGAGGCATTGGCGTCGAATGTTGTCTTTCAGCACCCCTTGAGATGTCGGTCGATCACGATACACTTGCGACTTCAGGTAACCCCAAAGCCAATAATCGCACGCACTGAGGTCTGTGGACCTGGGAGGTCAAGCACGACGAAAGTGGCGACTGAGCACACGATCATCACCAAACAACGCGCGCAAGGGATCTTTCACGCGTCTAGCAATACTTTTTTTTTCTTGGTTCTAATAAAACCCCATGTCATTTCAAACATATGTGTCAATTTTTACATCTCTATCTACATTATTCCGTGGTTTATTAACTTTCCAAACTTATACTGACTTTTTGATCACCCGGTACACCGAGGTAACACAAGTCATGGGATATCTCCTAATATCGTGTCGGACCTCCCTTGACCCAGGGTAGTACAGCCACTCGACGTGGCACGGACTCATCAAGTCTTTGTAAGCCCGCTGCAGAAACAGTGAGCCATGCTGCCTCTATAGCTGTCTATAATTTTGATGGTGTTGCCGGTGTAGGATTTTGTGCACGAACTGACCTCTCGATTATATCCCATTAATGTTGGATGGGATCCATGTCAGTCAGTTTTGATGGCCAGATCATTCGCTTGAATTCTCCAGAAACCAATCACGCACAACTGTGGCACAGTGACATGTCATCAATAAAAATTTCATCGTTGTTTGGAAACACGAGGACAATGAATGGATGCAGATGGTCTGCAAGCAGCCGAAGATAACGATTTGCAGTCAATGATCGGTTCAGTTGGACCAGAGGACCCAGTAATTCCCACTGTACACACAGACCACGCCATTATGGAACCAACGCCAGCTTGGACAATACCTTGCTGACAACTTAACCCTATCATCAGCTCTTACCAGCTGAAAGCGGATTCATCTGACCAGGCCACAGTTCCCCAGTGGTTTAGGGTCCAACCACTATCGTCGTGAGAACCAGGAGAGGCGCTGCAGGGATCGTGCTGGTAGCTAAGGGACTCAAGTCAGTCGTCTAATGCCACAGTCAATTAACGCCAAATTTCACTGCATTGTCCTAACGGATACGTACGTCGTAAGTCGCTCATCAATTTCTGTGTTCATTTTAAACAGTTTGGCTTGTATGTTAGCACTGACAACTCTACCCAAACACTGCTGCCCTCGGTCGCTACGTTAAGACCGTCGGTCACTGGGTTGTCCGTGATGCTTGAAATTTTGTATTCTTGGCACACTCCTTACACTGTGGATATCGTAATAGTGGTTTCCCTAACGATTTCGGAAATGGAATGTGCCACTCCTCTAGCTCTAAGTATCATTCCCCATTCAACATCTGTTAATTCCATTTGTGCGCCCACAATCAGATCAGGAACCTTGTCGCATAAATCACTCGAGTACAAATGGAAGCTCCATCAATGCATTGTCCCTATATATTGTAAAGTGGCAACGGTCTTGCACCTTACATGAGTCCATATAACTTGACTGTAATCACTTTGCGAGCACTTTAGGTCAATAAAAGCGACTGACAGCGGCGCAATCGCTTTGTAGATAAGTAGTTGTCGTTTGTTGGGGTAATACTCCAAATTACGGTGTAGGAAATCTATGTGCATAGGCACGCTGGCTAGACAGAGCTCGGCAACCCCCCCCCCCCCCCCCCGGCTAGCCACCGAATGCCACCAGCCTAAGTGGGGAAGTTCTGTAATCCGTTTAGAGCGGCCACAGCGGCCGCCAGCCTCTGAGGGTCGCGCGACTGCAGGTGTTTACCAAAACAGAGCAGTGGATAGCTGGACGGGCTTTCCAGTGCATGCTCTCGCCTATATCCCACTAATATTACGCCTGCGAGTAACTCAAGTGGAGCAAGCCAGGAGTTCCGAATAACAAAACTTTCAGTGGAGGAGTCTGTGTGCGCTACGACGGGGAATCTTGCCAGGAAAATCTCGAGTGTTCTCTTAGGAGAAAAATTCCTGTAAACGTTTTATTGCTCACAGCTGTGGTTCTTCCCAGTTGGCGTGGGCGGAGTTTACTTGTGAAATTTTGTAGAAAGGGAAGAAACGTAGAAAAGAGTTCTATTCCCAGGCTGTACATTGGTTGGCACTCCCAAACTGGGTATTTTGAGAGCTTCTAATGTTGTGATTCGCTCAGTAAAAGTTGAAGTGGGAAAACAGAGGTGAAGAGCGATCTTGCTCGACTCTCTGTAAGGGTCTTCCGTTCTGGGTCCTCGTACTGAGAGGACGTTAGCCAAGTCGTCTCCCGTCTTGGTCTTTCGCCCTGAGATGACGTTAGCCGCGCCAACTCTTTGCTGCTGGGAAGATTGTTGCAAATAGATAGTTTTACGGACAGACGTCTGTTGTCCGAGTATTGTAGGAGTGTACTTTCCGAGCCGGCCGCGGTGGTCTAGCGGTTCTTGGCGCTCAGTCCGGAACCACGCGACTACTACGGTCGCAGGTTCGAATCCTGCCTCGGGCATTGATGTGTGTGATGTCCTTAGGTTGGTTAGGTTTAAGTAGTTCTAAGTTCTAGGGTACTGATGACCACAGATGTTGAGTCCCATAGTACTCAGAGCCATTGGAACCATTTTTTGTACTTTCCGAGACGCCACACGCCACCGGCACAGCCGTGCCGTCGCCGTCAGAGACCGCCGCTGCAACAGGAATATTACGGTGAGATCGCTCCCGCTTCGGCCTGTGTTAGGAGTAACGTTAAATAGTTGGATCACGTGCAATAGCTGTTTCCACAGAGGTTACACGGCACTTTGGGGTGTAGTGTTTCTTCGTATATTACGTTTTGTGTCGATGTCAGTCGGTCAGCCAAGTTATAAGAGGTCGAATTTGGACCGATTTTAAGACAGTTCACTGCCAATGCCAGTTAGGAGGATAATTTTTAAATTGTTCATTGTGTTTTATTCAGCATTGATCTGAAGGTTATAAGAAAATTATTGTGATTCAGTAGAGCTGTTACTTTCAGTAGTTGATAATGAATTCACGCTTTTACTTTATTTTTGTCTATGTGTTTGATGTCATTCAACACCCTATGTTTTCGAGGTCGTTCATGTTTGGAAGTAAAAATAGATGTGATTTATCGTCAACACTTCCACCGCAGATTAATTAGGGGTGACAGGGTCACATTTAAATTCAGCGTTATCCATTTTTGCGTACAGTTCCACTCCCAATTTCTCTGTAAGTTGTTTGTAAGGGGCGAACACACGCAAAAATCGGACAAGCAACGGGTGGGGTGTTACAATATCTTGCGTACGCGATACTACCACTGTTTCTATATGTACATATCGCTAGCCCATTACTTTCGTCATCCAAATGTACAGGTGTTTTACAGTTCCTATTACTGGCTTCTACGGATGGGAGAGAGGCGTATTAATAGATAAATATTTTATCACTAACCTACGTCCATAAACTTCCCGTCTGGATGTAAAATAAATTTGAAGCTCGAATCCTTTTCAAATTTCCGGCTTCGCGGTTGGCAGACATCCGAGAAATAAGCTCTGACCTATGTGATCTATAGAGCTGTTCCACGTGGTAACACTGCTACTTGTTGAACAAGGTGGACACCGGGTGGAATCATTCCAGATGTGGAACGGGTCTTCCTGGATGACATGAAGAGTAAAGGGTGCAGCCAACTGTCGATGGTTGCTCACGTCGGTACCAATAATGTGTGTCATTTTGTATCAGAAGAGATTATCTTCGGTTTTGAGCGGCTAACAGAAGTGGTAAAGGCTGCCAGTCTTGCTTGCAAGATGAAAGCAGAGCTGGCCATTTGCAGCATAGTCGACAGAACCGATTTCGGACCTCTGGCACAGAGCCGGTCACTCTGAGGGATCTACGCCGAATCGCCCGCCGTAGAGAAGTGGGACAATCTGGACCAACAGTGTCTTGATGAACTTGTGGATAGTATGCTACGACGAATACTGGCATGCATCAATGCAAGAGGACGTGCTACTGGATATTAGAGGTACCGGTGTTTACAGCAATCTGGACCACCACCTCTGAATGTCTCGCTGTACGGTGGTACAACAAGCAATGTGTGGTTTTCATGACGTTTATGTTGATCTCTATTCCAATTTTCTGTACAGGTTCTGCAGCTTTCGGAACCAAGGTGATGTAAAACATTTTTTGATGTGTGCAGTTTCTAAAACGAAACTTTGTCTCGAAACCTGCCAGAAAATCCAAAGTCATTCTAGTCGTATGCGAAGTATGTAAGCGGCAACAGACACTCAACGCCTTCTGTGCGCGACAGCAATGTAGATAGTGTGGTGTCACTGCCAGACACCACACTTGCTAGGTGGTAGCTTAAATCGGCCGCGGGCCATTAGTACATGTCGGACCCGCGTGTCGCCACTGTGTGATCGCAGACCGAGCGCCACCACACGGCAGGTCTCGAGAGACGTACGAGAACTCGCCCCAGTTGTACGACGACGTTGCTAGCGACTATACGGACGAAGCCTTTGCTCTCATTTGCCGAGAGACAGAATAGCCTTCAGCTAAGTTAATGGCTACGACTTAGCAAGGCGCCAATTGTATCAGTGCATGTATCTTACGAGTCTCATTTGTATAGTCAAGAGAGATGTACCAAAGGAAGCATTAAAAGTTAAGTATATACCAAAGATACGTATTTTCTTTATAGCATTCAATACGTATCCTGTTCCAGACTTGACGCCAGTCGGCGTGTGTGTACGCGTGCCTTTCGGCTTCCTCCTCAGTGTGGCGTGACTAGCTTGTTACGCCACAACAGATAGTATCGAAGAGAGTGCTGCCAAAGCAGAGTTACTAAATACAGCCTTCCGAAATGCCTTCACAAAAGAAGATGACGTAAATACTTCATGAATTCGAATCAAGAACAGCTGCCAACACGAGTAACGTAGAAGTAAATATCGTTGGATTTGTGAAGCAACTTAAATCACTTAATAAAAGCAAGTCTTCTGGTCCAGACTGTATACCAATTACGTTTCTTTCAGAGTATGATGATGCATTAGCTCCATACTTATCAATCACATGCAACCGTTCGCTTGACGAAAGATCCGTACCGAAAGACTGGAAAGTTGCACGGGTCACACCAATATTAAAGAAAGGTAGTAGGACTGTTCTACTTAATTACAGGCCCATGCCATTAACGTCGATATGAAGCAGGATTTTGGTACATATATTGTGTTCGAACGTTATGAATTACCTTGAAGAAATCGGGCTATTGACACAGTCAACAGGGGTTCAGAACACATCGTTCTTGTGAAACAAACTGACTCTTTACTCGCATGAAGTGTTGAGTGCTATTGACTAGGGATTTCAGATCGCTTTTGTATTTCTGGATTTCCGAAGGCTTTTGACTCTGTACCACACAAGCGGCTTGTAGTGATTTTGCGTAATTATGGAATATCGTATCAGTTATGTGACTGGATTTCTGATTTCCTATCAAAGAGGTCACAGTTCGTAGTAATCGACGGAAAGTCATCGAGTAAAACAGAAGTGATTTCTGGCGTTCCCCAAGGTAGTGTTATGGGCTCTTTCCTGTTCGTTACCTATGTAAACGATTTGGGAGGCAATCTGAGCAGCCGTCTTAGTTTGTTTTCAGATGACACTGTCGTTTATCCACTAATAAAGTCATCATAAGATCAAAACAAATTGCAAGACTATTTAGAAAAGATATCTGAGTGGTGCGAAAATTGGCAGTTGACCCTAAATAACGAAAAGTGTGAGTTCATCCAAATGAGTGCCAAAAGGAATCCGTTAAACTTCGGTTACACGATAAATCAGTCTAATCTAAAGGCTGTAAATACAACTAAGTACCTAGGAATCACAATTACGAACGACTTAAATTAGAAGGAACGCAGAAAATATTATGGGAAAATGTTATGTTTTGTTTGCAGGACACTGAGAAAATGTAACAGACCTACTAAGGAGACTGCCTACACTCCGCTTGTCCATCCCATTTTAGTACATTGCTGTGCGGTGTGGGATCCTTCCCTGATAGGACTGACGGACTACATCGAACAAGAAGAGCAGCATGTTTTCTATTATTGCGAATAATGGGAGAAGATGTCACTGAAATGATACAGGATTTGGGCTTGACAACATTAAAAGTTGGTCGTTTTTCGTTGAGACGAAATCTTCTCACAAAATTCCAATCACCAACTTTCTCCTCCAAATGCAAAAATATTTTGTTGACACCGATCTGCATAGGGAGAACGATCAGCACGATAAAATAAGGGAAATGAGATCTCGTACGGAAAGATATAGGTGTTCGTTCTTACCGCGCGCTATACGAGATTGGAATAACAGAGAATTGTGAAGGTCTGTCGATGAACCATCTGCCAGGCTCTTAAATGTGATTTGCATAATATCCATGTACATGTAGATGTAGAAGGTGTATCTGTGACACATGGGCCGCGCAGGATTAGCCGAGCGGTCTTAGGCGCAGCAGTCATGGACTGTGCGGCTGGTCACGGCGGAGGCTCGAGTCCTCCCTTGGGCATGGGTGTGTGTGTTTGTCCTTAGGATAATTTAGATTAAGTAAAACTTCCTGGCAGATTAAAACTGTGTGCCCGACCGAGACTCGAACTCGGGACCTTTGCCTTTCGCGGGCAAGTGCTCTACCATCTGAGCTACCGAAGCACGACTCACGCCCGGTCCTCACAGCTTTACGTCTGCCAGTATCTCGTCTCCTACCTTCCAAACTTTACAGAAGCTCTCCTGCGAACCATGCAGAACTAGCACTCCTGAAAGAAAGGATATTGTGGAGACATGGCTTAGCCACAGCCTGGGGGATGTTTCCAGAATGAATTCTGGAAACATCCCCCAGGCTGTGGCTAAGCCATGTCTCCACAATATCCTTTCTTTCAGGAGTGCTAGTTCTGCATGGTTCGCAGGAGAGCTTCTGTAAAGTTTGGAAGGTAGGAGACGAGATACTGGCAGACGTAAAGCTGTGAGGACCGGGCGTGAGTCGTGCTTCGGTAGCTCAGATGGTAGAGCACTTGCCCGCGAAAGGCAAAGGTCCCGAGTTCGAGTCTCGGTCGGGCACACAGTTTTAATCTGCCAGGAAGTTTCATATCAGCGCACACTCCGCTGCAGAGTGAAAATCTCATTTTAGATTAAGTAGTTTGTAAGCTTAGTGACTGATGACCTTAGCAGTTAAGTCCCGTAAGATTTCACGCACATTTGAACATTTGTGACACATGCTTTCATTCACACGATCCACAGACCCTGGTCTATGCTAGATAATTTCTGCTGCTGCCAGAATTCGTGCACGTAGATCTGCTTCCGACTGTACAGGACTCTCATACACAAAACTCTTCATATTGTTTCTGTTGTTGACTACTGTAGACAATGCCGCGAATACTAATGAAGGTTTATTTGAAAAGAAGTAGTAAAACAATTAATTTTACAGAGGATTTCGCTGTTTGCCGGCAAGTGTTGATGTTTGTCATTCACCTTCCTGTCGGCCGCTTTACCGACCGTAGCTGGCACCGAACTAACTCTCTGGACTCAGTTGACGATTAATTAAGATAGCAGATAGGACAGCAGAAAGAAGATGTAAACGAGAGTAAATTCATCTGTTCCGGTGTAAACTGTTGTATTGTTCCTCCAATAATGTATAATGAATTGGAGCGGTAGCGCGATACACGAGTATAAACGTAAATTTATGAAACCCAGGGCGAGTGTGCGCTATCTTGCGGTATTGTAGGATAAATAAAATTAGGAGCTAGAAAGTTCGCCAGCCTCCAAAAGCCCATTGTCCGCTGGTTAGGCAAGCCAAAAGTGATCTCAGATCGTCGGGGAAAAATAGTCCGATAGTTATTAATTAAAGATTGTTTATGACGACTATTCTAATAACAACTTAGTCACCCCGAGATGCATGTAAAACGAAAGGTGATTGAGCCGTTCTGCACCTCGTGTTGGTGCTTTGTAGGTTTCCGCCCTCATTTCGAGGCCAGACCGTATAGTTTGGTTGGTATGGTTACGGTTGTTTCTCTTCATCTCTTTTTGACTGGCGCCACTCCGTTTTGCAAGTGTTGCCTGTCCGCTAGTGGCAGCAGCGGCGGTTATCGATATGTGGTAACTGTTGCCCTATCTTTGGGGCAACGTCGTGGTTCTTCCGGGTCGTGTGAGTCGGCAGTTTGGTTGGGGAATGAGGAGCAGCCAGGTCCGCCCAATGGAGAACACTCCGAGACCGCTGGCGGCACGCGTGGTCTGCCGGATGGAAGGGCTGTGGTCACGAGGGTGCACGACCTCGTCGTAAACCGGATCCTGCAAGCTTTAAGACGAGTGCACTTGAATTCAAGTAGAGAAACCTCCACCATTGTCATATCTCGCGATTTTCCAGTGACTTGGGTCGCGTTGTTGCTCGTAGTGTCGCCAAAGCGAAGAGCAGCGAGTGGAGTGCTTAGGGAAGGCGGATTTGATTAGCTCTCCTCGACTTCTTACTACTATTTACTGCTTTCAGCTTGTTACAATTTGTTAAGTTCAACTAGCGGTATTTTTCCTGCCTAGTGGCCGCCAACCCCGTAGTTACCTGCCCTGGGGGCTGGTGTATGTGACGGCAGTGTACTTTTCCTCGCCTTGCCGCTGCTGTCCGGTAAGGCGTGTAGTTTTGACAGCTTTATTGATTGTAGGCCGGTTGCTGATTTTATCTGCTCTGGTGGTAGTGATTCTTTTCTCGTTCCGGACGCTCTAAACACTGTATTCTGGGGACGCAGTGCAGACCGCCGGTTCCGGCTTTGGCGTATCGTTCCATTGTTGTATTTGGTTTGTCGGACTTCAGGTAGCTTGAGCAAGTTATCATTAGTCATTCGTTGGACTGCCACTAGTCTGAATTACCATCTTGTGAAGTGAATGCAACTGTTGGCTGCATATGTCATCGCTCGCGAAAGTGTTTGTTCCAAGAGGTCGATTCCTGGAGCACCGTCTGTAACTGGTCCTTGCGTGTGATTATTGTATTATTTATTAGATCCTGCAATGCCTACATTAAAGGTTATGATGCCTTCTACTTTGTTTGTGGCTACTTACCTGCAGTATTTTATTATTTGTAAGTTGTAAATTGCAGCCAGTTCTGAAACATTCTTAATTTATTGCCATTCTTAGAGTGTAAGGCCTTCAGCCGTGATCACAGTGGCTTCTTTTTAAAACATTATTTGTTGTATCTGTACTTTAAGTGTAAGGGTTGTCTTACAAGGTTTAGCATCATTTTATTTCACCCGTTTGGTGATCAGTTGCTTGTCTTTTTGAAATTAATATTTACTATTATATTTGCTGTTTTACGGCCGGTTTCTCAATTTTTTAAAATAATTGCCGTTCCTGGCGTGTAAAGCCTTCAGCCGTAGTTGTGGCTATTTGCCTTAAAATTTTAATTTTGTATCGGTGTTTTTTGCAGTAAGCCTTAAAACCTTATTTACTGCCATGTCTGGCGTCTGATACCTTCTGCTGTGTTTATGGCTATTTACCTGAAATATTTTAATATTTGTAAGTTGTAAATTGCAGCGAGTTCTTAGACATTCTTAAATTATTGCCATTCTTGGCATATAAGGCCTTCAGCCGTGATCACAGTGGCTTGTTTTTAAAACATTATCTGTTGTATCTGTATGTTATGGCGATTGCTAAATTGTAACGCCCTGAAAACATTATTATTTTACACAGTTGTTCATTCCTTCATTAATAACGTGTTCATTTTTTATTTATTGTTGCGCCTGGAATTACTGTTTTGAAATAAATGTGTATAACTATAGAAGGCAACCTATAGCAACTGACTACGGCCCCGTCCACAATCGTAACCGAATCCTGCCTTCCTTTGATAACTAGGTTTCAGTTATTTTCTGTATAACCCGAGTCTGATTTTAAAAGTATTGATTTAATTAGTTCACGCTCCCTTTGTCAGTGAGCTACGCCACGCTGCAGCAGAGGCTGCGTGGAAAGTCTGCACTCTGCAATACGACTCTACAAGAAAAAGGCGAGAGAAGCTAAATCTGGTGACAGTGTTGGCCAAAGAGTTGCTTGTTGTGCTGTCTCGATTATCCTTACTTCTCAATAACTCGCCACTAAGTAATTAAAATTGGGGTTGCATGGGCCAGCAGGTGACTGTGCTCCTTGACTGTATCCGCCGACGCCGCGCCCTGGAAACCGGCACGGTGTGCCTACGGACCGGCAAGCGATGGCTGCATTGAGGAATATGACAGACGAGAACTGGTGTTATTACTGTTTATAATGTGTTTCATGTGGTTTTAGTGTATATTAGTGGCGGTTAATGGGGAACAAGTTGTACGGCAACAGCAGTGACAGACTTAGTTCTATTTGAATGTAGGTACAGTTTCTGTTAATAACAGAAGTGGTTACGGTAATGGGAAGCAGTACTGTGCTGGATGGGATAGTTTAAAGAACGTTTTACTGGCAAAATCGCATTAAATAATATTTGTTATTGACGACATATTTTCGCTGGCTCTATTTGCTTCGTTATTGCTCGCGTAACAACTAATATACACTCCTGGAAATGGAAAAAAGAACACATTGACACCGGTGTGTCAGACCCACCATACTTGCTCCGGACACTACGAGAGGGCTGTACAAGCAATGATCACACGCACGGTACAGCGGACACACCAGGAACCGCGGTGTTGGCCGTCGAATGGCGCTAGCTGCGCAGCATTTGTGCACCGCCGCCGTCAGTGTCAGCCAGTTTGCCGTGGCATACGGAGCTCCATCGCAGTCTTTAACACTGGTAGCATGCCGCGACAGCGTGGACGTGAACCGTATGTGCAGTTGACGGACTTTGAGCGAGGACGTATAGTGGGCATGCGGGAGGCCGGGTGGACGTACCGCCGAATTGCTCAACACGTGGGGCGTGAGGTCTCCACAGTACATCGATGTTGTCGCCAGTGGTCGGCGGAAGGTGCACGTGCCCGTCGACTTGGGACCGGACCGCAGCGACGCACGGATGCACGCCAAGACCGTAGGATCCTACGCAGTGCCGTAGGGGACCGCACCGCCACTTCCCAGCAAATTAGGGACACTGTTGCTCCTGGGGTATCGGCGAGGACCATTCGCAACCGTCTCCATGAAGCTGGGCTACGGTCCCGCACACCGTTAGGCCGTCTTCCGCTCACGCCCCAACATCGTGCAGCCCGCCTCCAGTGGTGTCGCGACAGGCGTGAATGGAGGGACGAATGGAGACGTGTCGTCTTCAGCGATGAGAGTCGCTTCTGCCTTGGCGCCAATGATGGTCGTATGCGTGTTTGGCGCCGTGCAGGTGAGCGCCACAATCAGGACTGCATACGACCGAGGCACACAGGGCCAACACCCGGCATCATGGTGTGGGGAGCGATCTCCTACACTGGCCGTACACCACTGGTGATCGTCGAGGGGACACTGAATAGTGCACGGTACATCCAAACCGTCATCGAACCCATCGTTCTACCATTCCTAGACCGGCAAGGGAACTTGCTGTTCCAACAGGACAATGCACGTCCGCATGTATCCCGTGCCACCCAACGTGCTCTAGAAGGTGTAAGTCAACTACCCTGGCCAGAAAGATCTCCGGATCTGTCCCCCATTGAGCATGTTTGGGACTGGATGAAGCGTCGTCTCACGCGGTCTGCACGTCCAGCACGAACGCTGGTCCAACTGAGGCGCCAGGTGGAAATGGCATGGCAAGCCGTTCCACAGGACTACATCCAGCATCTCTACGA
The DNA here is from genome assembly GCF_023898315.1 of Schistocerca nitens. NCBI lineage: Eukaryota > Metazoa > Arthropoda > Insecta > Orthoptera > Acrididae > Schistocerca > Schistocerca nitens. The sequence goes on from NC_064618.1 coordinate 388,029,739, forward strand.
TCGTCTCCATGGGAGAATAGCTGCCTGCATTGCTGCGAAAGGTGGATATACACTGTACTAGTGCCGACATTGTGCATGCTCTGTTGCCTGTGTCTATGTGCCTGTGGTTCTGTCAGTGTGATCATGTGATGTATCTGACCCCAGGAATGTGTCAATAAAGTTTCCCCTTCCTGGGACAATGAATTCACGGTGTTCTTATTTCAATTTCCAGGAGTGTATGAGATAAAATATGTTGCTACGAAAAGAGCCCTGAAATACTTTTTAGGGATGGTGTGCTGTGACTTTCTTTGGATCATTAATTTTCAACAAAACAAAATATATTATGTTCTTATTATTCTGGATCTGGCTTTCTATTAATGGAACATTGTTTCGTTACTGTAACTCGCATTAAAGTTCAACATATCTCCCTTACTTTACAGTTATTGAAAAGGCTACTGAAAATTATTTCGTTATCAATACTGATGTTACAGTACGCAATGTTTGTTCAACATCAAATTTTGGCAGTGGATTTTTGTTAACAGTAAAACACCAAAAAGTACCACGACTAACACGAGAACATGAGACTATTATCAGAGAAAAAGATGTTTTTACTATAATGTTTGCCAGACCAGAACTACGCACAGCAAGATTTCTTTTATGTTATGAAGGTAAATTATCTTTTTGCACTGTTAATAATATATCATCGGCAACCCGCGTCAACCTGTAAAACACATCATAAAATCTGCTGCTCTACTCTGCAATTCCGAAATCTGAAAGAAATAATTTTAGTTTACTATTACCTGTCCGCTTCTTTGCGGTATAATTGGTTTCATTTAACGCAGTTTGAATGCGCCGCTGCAGCGGCTCGTTTGTTCGTAGCGCAGCTCTGCATCACGAATAATATTTAAATAACTGAAAATGTCTTAATAGGATGGGATGAAATACCAGGCAATCTTACTACAAATCATAATGCAAGTTTTCACTAAGTAACTCTGTTCAAAACATTTAAACAGATTAAATTATTACACACCTTTACAATGAGTACCTAATGGCGTACGTCTCCCAGTCTTGACAAAAGAATGCTACGCAAGCGTACAATATAACGTCACAGGCTCTTCCTACTCACGTAACTCCAAGAAGACGACAGAGAAATTAATGTTCGGTCACTACTGTTTATACTTGTTGTCACATATTCTCATCTTTGTTTGATATTTAATAAGTATCGTCTGTGGCGGTTTCAGTACTCGCCGACGCAGATATTATCTTAAAAAAATCGGTACATAATTCTAAACAAGAACAAAACACGACACATAATACTTTCTCTTTACTACACAAAGTTCACACAATCGTTGTCCACGCAGTTACAATCATCCAGTTCAATTATTCTTTTCTCCTTTTTTTACCCCATATAATATGTGTTTTGCTAGGGGACGTTACACTATATCGACAGTTGAAACGGTCATTTTCTTATCTGGAAAAAATTGCTGGCTACAAATCGTGTTCCATTATGAGTTTATCACTCTTACTACGTCCCCATTATGGCGGAGAAATGCAACGCGTTATACACAGGTTTGTAAAAGTAAAACCGTATAGAGATAAAAAGCATCTTTCTCAGATGAACATGTACACACGTAGCACTCGGCTGCCGCTTGTTAGCTTTTACGGCACCCATTTATACAAATACTTACCTTTACGTGACATGTTGTCTACATCGTGGATGTATCTCAGTCGAAGTATACGATGCAACTAGCAGAGATGTATCCACGATATATACAACGTGTCATGTAAACATAAGCATTTTTGCAATAGTGTATTGTAAGAACTAACGAGCAGTAGTGGAATGCTACATGCTTCAACACGCACATTTCTCCAAGGTGCTTGTTATCTGTATTGGGTTTTACTTTTGAAAAACCTCTGTACAATGTGCTGTGTTTCTTCATCATGATGAGGAACGGCATGAGTGATAAACTCAAAGCTTTTTATCTGTATTGGGTTTTACTTTTGGAAAACCTCTGTACAATGTGCTGTGTTTCTTCATCATGATGAGGAACGGCATGAGTGATAAACTCAAACCGGGTCACGTTTTATAACTAATATTTTTTGAATTTGAGAAACTGGCAGTTTCAGCTGTCGAAACTGTCGGGCTCGGCTGTAAAAAGTTTCTTCAAGTTAAATACAGATCGCTACTTCCATTTTCCCAATATGAGGAACCTCAATCGAGTGCAGTAGTGCATATTGTATCATTAGTTGCCGATGGATAGGAAAAAATTAGTGTTGATAGTAATAATTTGTGTAAGAATAGAAACATCTCGTGTTTGAATTGTAGATAACAGACTACAAGGTAATAATAGCTGATAGACAAGTGAGCAAAACGCTGAAGCAGTGATTGTAAGCAGACGACACATTACGTCAGGGGACTGACGACGGTGTCTTCTTCTCCGTTCGTGTAGGAACCCTGGACGGGCGAGACTTGAGAGTGATCGCATCTTAAACCTATTTTATATCCAAACGGTAGTTTGCGGACGTGGCTTCCTTATCAAAACTTTACCTCCTACGTCCCTTCTATAGCCCCTAGAAAACTGTGAAACGCTCTGAACAAGCACAATCTTAGTTAGTATTCAAATGTGCGTTTCAACGACTCTGAGTGTGGTTAAGAGATGCTAACAGATCAGTCCTATAACTTGTTATTCTCACGCTCTAGTTACAAAGCATTGTACACAGAAATGATACCAAGGGACCGTGCACTGTTACTGAGAAAACACTCAGTAGGTATGACTCTTGTTGACATTTTCTTGCGGGATTACATGAGTAGTTCTGCATAGAACTATGAAAGTAAAGTCGAAGCTAGACATGATTCATTAAGAATGATGTCCTATATGTTTACAACTGTTAGCAGAACATATTGCGTAGATACAATTCGAAGAATGAAGACTCATTGTAACCTATTCATTGCAATCATTGTAACTTAGGTCGTTACAGAAACATTAATTCTTGCAAGACCAGTGGGAAACATGTGTTCCTCTGTTATATAAAAAATGGCTCTAACCACTATGGGACTTAGCATCTGAGGTCATCAGTCTCCTAGACTTAGAACTACTTAAACCTAACTAACCTAAGGACATCACACACATCCAAGCCCGAGGCAAGATTCGAACCTGCGGCCGTAGCGGTCGCGCGGTTCCAGACTGAAGCGGCTAGAGCCGCTTGGCCACACCGGCCGGCCTCTGTTATATAGACTGTACTATAATACATGGTGAAAAATAACACGCCTAGCTAAATCCTTATGCCAGGCAAGGGTTCTCAAACGAACCATTAATCAGATAATTCTGAATTTATGATTACGACACGCCACTAACTTAAACGCAAAATACACGATCCAGTCTCATTAAAGTGACCACGACCTATTTTCGACGTCAACGTGCAGTAATCACTCAACCTGTAGGAAGCAGCACTAAAAGTGGAGGGTATGTAAAGTCTTTTTTTTTTTTTTTTTTTTTGGGGAGGGAGGTGTCAGCTGCGGGGGGAAGGAAGGTCGGAAACAGGAAGGTCGGAAACAATGCGTTCGTTATTGTAGTGCTGAAAAAGAGCGATTTATCTGACGTCCAAAGGGACATGATAATTGGCTTTCGGGATAACGGTGGAATCATTTCCGAAACGGCTAAGTTTGTAAATTGTTCGCGTGCCGCTGTGGTTAAAGTGTAACGTGAATGGCAAATTGGCGCTATCCAAAACCGGCGCCATGGCAACTGTTGTGGCAAAGATAACACGGATGAACTGTGGACATATGCACGGGTGAGTAGATGTGCAACTGCTGAGAAACTAACTGCCCAGATGAACCAAAGGGCTACCAACAGCGTCTCCTCAATGACTGTTCAGCAAACATTGCTGTGTAAGGGCCATCGCTGCAGGCGCCGGCATGTGCCCCCAAACTGACTGTTGTTATCAGAGACGCCAGTACTGTAACTGGGGATCTAATTAACGGCGACAGGTGGCCTTTTCAAATGAAACACATTTTTTGCTCGATTGGATGGACTGCAATTCGTATGTAGGGCGTGAAACGTCAGAAACCAAAGACCCAGCAACCATAAGGACACGTTATGTTATGGGGAATGTTTCCGTGACATTCCTTGGAGGATCTCACCATTTTGGTTGGAGAATCATACACTGCCCAGGCACATAACGTGACCACTTGTCAGAATCCTGAATAAGACGTGCAGGGATCTGGAGCCACGACGAGTCCGTTGTAGGAGTCGACATGGTCCCCACGGATAGATACATACTTGTGTCGATATACTGCGTCTTCCACAATGATGAGCTCAACAATGTAATGCCACCCGCCATTTCCCATACTATTATCCTCGGACGATTGTTGTGTTTGGTTTCACACGTTTCAGCTCATGCACGGCAAAGGCCACCTGTCTGACAGCGCATAAAACGTGATTCGTCTGAAAAGACCACCTGTCGCTACTCAGTGAACGTGTAGTTGCGGTATTGGGGTGAAAACTGTAGCCTTCGTCTCCAATGGACACTGGCCAGCAGGAGTGCGTGATCCAGGCGTCCGCTAAGGAGGCACATATGTAGTAACGTTCGCTGAAAAGTCATCTGGGCGGTTAGTCGCTTAACAGTTCTATGTCTGTTCGCCCATACACGTCTCCACAGCCGTCTTTCACGCCTCTCATCTGTTTTCCGTGGTGCATCACAGTTGCCTAAGCGCCAGGTTTGAATAGTGCTATTTTGCCACGAACGATACACTTTAACAACGGAAGCATGCTAACGGTTTACATACTTAACCATTTTGTAATTGCTTCCATACTTGGCCTGAAAGCCAATGATGATGCCCTTCTCGACGTCAGATAAATCGCTCCGTTTCTGCAATGAGGCAACGACAGCCGTAGAATAAATTCGAAGTCTCCATTGATGCCAATTTATTCAAGATGATGTCTGTTCCTGGGTGCCCCCCCCCTTCTACCTCCCCAATCGGGGAGGGGGGGGGACATATATGAGGCAATGTTGCATTGTTGACATCACCATTCCTACTCTTTCCTCCTACCCCTCTTCCCACACTTCCACCTCCCCTACATCAGTTCCTCTCCCATCCCTCACTTCTAAACTGGTGGCAAAAGCGCAATCCATGCTGAGCCGTTGGTCAGGAAAGTACTTTGTGTGTTTGTGTATGTGTGTGTGTGTGTGTGTGTGTTTGTGTGTGTGTGTGTGTGTGTGTGTGTGTGTGTGTGTCTGTCTGTCTGTGTGTTTGTTTGTATGTGTAACTGAAGAGATGTGGGCCGGCCGAAGTGGCCGTGCGGTTAAAGGCGCTGCAGTCTGGAACCGCAAGACCGCTACGGTCGCAGGTTCGAATCCTGCCTCGGGCATGGATGTTTGTGATGTCCTTAGGTTAGTTAGGTTTAACTAGTTCTAAGTTCTAGGGGACTAATGACCTCAGCTGTTGAGTCCCATAGTGCTCAGAGCCATTTTTGAAGAGATGTGGGCATTGGCAGAGAGGAGTTTAAAAACCGTAATGCATGTAAACATACAGACAGGTACTGTGGCTTCATATTTGATGGTTGGAAAGATGAGATAATGGAGGAGTGCAAAATATATACTTATCGCCAAATAATGACGATGCAGTGGGATGGAGTGAAGACTCATTCAGCAACTCATACAGACAGTTTCCGGTGTCCGAACTGCTGACCTTGGCCTTTGAAATGGCTTGCCAAACTGCTCTTCTGCTGAGGAAGAGGCGACTGCCACCAGTTCAGCGGGTGCATAATATTATTCTTATGTGGTTGGTAACACACCAACAGTAGTGGTATATTGAACTAATAATGGTTCTCCCTGCAGTGATCTGTCCACCTCTACAGCCCTAGACTGACTGGCCTAGTTGAAAATTCCACCACCAGAAAGTACTCAAAATTGTGATGTAATGGACAAAAAATTTCTATTGACCAATAACAATGCTGCTCCCAGTCACCTGAACATGGTGTCATGGATAGAAGGGGTGCACAGCAGATCACCAGCCTCCGTCAGTCAATGGACAGTCTATGAGGCGTCAACAGCAACCAAGATCATCATCTGCTTCTGCGTTAAAGAAGAAGTATAAAAGTAAATGCTTGTGCTTTAGTTCCATGACTGTTCAGCTCAATGCCTTTATCTGTAGATGCTCATGGCTGCTTCTTGTTTGTTCAGCGACCTCCAGCACGTGAAGACCGGCAGCAACCTCAGGCTTGTCAGGACCTGCAGGCATGTCTGGGCCAGCAGCAGCCACCACCACCCTGTTGGGCCCTGCAGGGACATCTGACCTCTCAGGAGCAACAGTGGCAGCAGCACTGTGGGATCCTGTAGCACACCTGACCAGCATGTTGGAGCAGGCCAGCGAGCTACTGCTATCACTCCTGCTCATCAGCTTGTGTAATGAAGATATCCACCCAATCTCCAGCTGTCAGAAGAATTGTGCGTTGGGTCAGTACTGGTTCCTGACATCTGCGCCATCCCCAAAACATCCCGGTGTCACTGCAATGACAGAGTGTTGAAATGGTGGATAAGAACCTGCTGATTCCTCCCAGTACCTTATTGCTTCTCACTTCATCTTATAATGTAACAGCGGTTCAAAGCACTTAAATATTGGTAAAGACGTGGAAAGTGACTGTGTGTTACATTATAGATTGATAATGCATCAAGAAGTGTTAAACTGTGGTTTATGGAGTTGAAATGGGATGAAGTGTGTAAAGCAGTACCCTACGGTGACCTCTGAGCATTGTCCATCTTATTTACCCCCAGACATTTACTGTGCTGGCCTGACAGTATACATAACATCACTGAATAACTGTGTGGCACTGGTGGTAAGATCAAGAGGTTCATCCATTTATCTGCAATACTCCAGTGTTGCTAAGTTGTTCAGCTATCCCTTGTGTTGGAAAGACTGAACAGATGGTTGCCTTGTACTCAAACTGTGTATAAAAACATTGTGAACACTCTCTCTATGTATAGTGTCGCTGCAGACGCTTTACAACACTGCATTCTTACGATGTCAAAAGAATCATCTAAAGAAACACCCATCACTTTGAGAGAAAAACGCACTGAATTATGTGCATACAAGAAAGTTTTATTTGGTAAATTCTGCACAGGCGTAAAGATAAAGAAAGAACCGACTAAGTTTTTTAATGTAGTGCACCCAGTATATGGATGTTGAATAAAAATGTGTATATTATCACAACCTTTGTTTCATTTTGTTCATACCTCTTGTAATAATGTTATCGCGACCAATATTTTCACTGTTATGTCTACAATACCACAGCAGTACCAAGCTGTCTGAATCACCTAATCACCTCTGCGGACATCTTTAGTCAATTACCCTGTGAGCATTGCAGCTCAGTTGGATAAAAGCCCATTGCACACCAAAACCTGATGCAGTCGGTACCATGGCGGGGTGGGTGAAGCATCAGAGCTTTGTTATAAGTGATTAATGCTGTGACGGTGTGGAAGAAGCAGAGAAGAAGAACTGAATACTCCTACCTGATAATATACAGGCAATAACCGTATGCCCATCCAGGTGCAGCAAGACAAATGTTCTCAGTCATTGCTAACGTACTTATATGGAGTCCACTTTTAGCATGTACGTGTATTTTAAAAATGCTGTTTCAGCCCAAGTACCAGCTGCTTACAAACGATACTGCAAGTTGTCGATAGTGTAACATACACCAAATTCGGTCAAAGCAGTGAAATCCTCAACCAAAAAAGTAAAGCCAAACAATGTGTTCTTATCTGCTGATGTCGCTGTGGAAAACCAGGATCAAAGTCAACGATATTTCTGTTTTGGTCATCATATGGGTGTAGACATATTTCCTTTGAGTCAATCATATTCCAGAATCCCCAACCAGTTGTTGAGCGATGATTCAAACCTCATTACAGCCTTTGTACGAGACAATTGCAATTGAAAGCACATTTACCAAGCTCATGTAAGATCTGACATGTCATTCAATAAATTCAATAAATTCGTGGAGATTGCTGGAATTGCAGATTATGGGTTTCTTGTTATTGATAAAACAAGAGAACTGAATTACCGTAATTATAGGCACATCTTCCAGGAGTTTCTGTATATATAGCTATGAAAGAGGTTGGCATTTTAGTATACACTGCGCCATGGCCAATTTCGCATGCATCCAGATTACTACACATAAGATGTGCGTATACATAGACAGAGGATTCGTTTGTACATAGACGGAAAATTTCAGTCTCTCAAACGCTAAGTTAAGGATCTATAAACGTATATCCAGACTCTTTTGAGACTGATCAGTGGATTAGATGCTACTGTTACTCTGCTTGGAAATAACGTAAAGAACTTAACTGCAGAGGCTGATAGGAGTGTATGGAATATGCAGCACCCTGCAGAGGAGTCCGCTAAGTGTATAACAAGATTTTACTGAACATAAGGTCATCACGGTATATAAGCCTGCTCGAGAGAAGTTGCGACTGAGAGAAACCTTTAAACCAGTTACTGAATCACTCGATGAACTCTCAGCCAAATTACGCAACGACGACAGCGTTGTTGACTTAATTAACAATCACAGCGAAGCTAAGACAGAAAAACCATTCACTGTCAGTGGCAAAAAGCCATGGACTACAAGTTTAAAAGAAAAGACAATACAGGTATATGATAGTGAATATCAGAGAACAGCTGACTGAACTTCATTTCCTAAACCCCACAGAACGTGTAAATTGTTCGCCCAAAGATCTACGATGTATGATGAAATACTGCAAATAACCAGTGTATATAGGAAGTGGGAAACCGGCGCAGTGCAAAATACAGATCCATTGCAAAACCTCTCTTAGATGCTCGATACTGCACTGGTGATGGTATTGACATCCAGCATAAAAGATTCAGCAATCGACACCCACAATATATACACTTCAACAATCCCAGTGAGGTAATAGATAAATACGACCACTGATGGGATAGCTGCAGCTGGTACCACCACTCATTCAAAGCAGGTTGCTTCAATAATGTTGGAGCTTAAGATGGAGTTGTAATCAAATAAGCATGGAGACAGTAGTTCGAGAACTGCACTAAGCAGCACATACCCTCATAGGCAGTTTTGATTAAAGGTGTTGATGACATGGTAGGTTGATTTACATCTACATCTACATGAATACTCTGCAAATCACATTTAAGAGTCTGGCAGAGTGTTCATAGAACCACCTCCATAATTCTCTATTATTCCAATCTCGTATAGCGCGCTTGAGAACGAACACCTATATATTTCCGTAGAGCTCTCATTTCCATTATTTTAATAGGGTATTGGCGTCAATAAAATATTTTCGCATTCGGAGGAGAAAGTTGATGATTGAAATTTCGTGAGAAGATTCCTTCGCAACAAAAACGCCTTTCTTTTAATGATGTCCAGCCCAAATCCTGTATCATTTCAGTGACACTCTCTACCCTATTTCACGATAGTACAAGACGTGCTGCCCTTCTTTGAACTTTACCGATGTACTCCGTCAATCCTGTCTAGAAATGATCCCGCACCGCGTAGGAGCATTCTAAACGAAGACGGACATGCGTAGTGTAGGCAATCTCCTTAGTAGATCTGTTACATTTTTCAAGTGCCCTGCCAATAAAAAACAGTCCCTGGTTAGCCTTCCGTACAATATTTTCTATGTGTTCCTGCCAATTTAAGCTCTTCGTAACTGTAATTCCTAGGAATTTTGTTGAATTTACGGCCTTTAGATCTGATTGATTTATCGTGTAACCAAAGTTTAACGGATTCTTTTTAGCACTCAAAATTTCGTCATTTAGGGTCAGTTGCCAATTTTCGCACTATATGGATATCTTTTCTAAATCGTTTTGCAATTTGTTTTGGTCTTATGATGACTTTACTAGTCGATAAACGACAGCGTCGTCTGCAAACAACCTAAGACAGCTGCTCAGATTGCCTCCCAAATCGTATATAAGAAACAGCAAGGGACTATAACACTACCTTGGGGAATGCCAGAAATCATTTCTGTCTTACTCGAAGATCTTCCGTCAATTACTACGAACTGTGACCTCTCAGACTGGAAATCACGAATCCAGTCACATAACTGAGACTATATTCCATAAGCACGCAATTTCACTACAACCCGCTTGTGTCGTACAGAGTCAAATGCCTTCCGGAAATCCAGAAATACGCAACCAATTTGTAATCCCTTGTCAACAGCACTCAACACTTCATGTGAGTAAAGAGCTAGTTGCGTTTCACAAGAACGATGTTTTCTAAATCCGTGTTGACTGTGTGTTAATAGGCTGTTTCCCTCGAGGTTATTTGTAATGTTCGAACACAATATATGTTCCAAAATCTTGTAGATATCCAGGAATACAGAGGAAGACCGCACTGCAGTTTCTTCTCTAAATCCTCACACAAACGAAAAAATGGCTGACATCGAAATAAGTGTCCAAGGAGTAGAAAAGCAACTGGAATCACTCAACAGAGGAAAGTCCACTGGACCTGACGGGATACCAATTCGATTCTGCACAGAGTACGCGAAAGAACTTGCCCCCCATCTAACAGCCGTGTACCGCAAGTCTCTAGAGGAACGGAAGCTTCCAAATGATTGGAAAAGAGAACAGGTAGTCCCAGTCTTCAAGAAGGGTCGTCGAGCAGATGCGCAAAACTATGGACCTATATCTCTGACGTCGATCTGTTGTAGAATTTTAGAACATGTTTTTTGCTCGAGTATCATGTTTTTGGAAACCCAGAATCTACTCTGTAGGAATCAACATGGAATCCGGAAACAGCGATCGTGTGAGACCCAACTCGCTTTATTTGTTCATGAGACCCATAAAATATTAGATACAGGCTCCCAGGTAGATGCTATTTTCCTTGACCTCCGGAAGGCGTTCGATACAGTTCCGCACTGTCGCCTGATAAACAAAGTAAGAGCCTACGGAATATCAGACCAGCTGTGTGGCTGGATTGAAGAGTTTTCAGCAAACAGAACACAGCATGTTGTTATCAATGGAGAGACGTCTACAGACGTTAAAGTAACCTCTGGCGTGCCACAGGGAAGTGTTATGGGATCATTACTTTTCACAATATATATAAATGACCTAGTAGATAGTGTCGGAAGTTCCATGCGGCTTTTCGCGGATGATGCTGTAGTATACAGAGAAGTTGCAGCATTAGAAAATTGTAGCGAAATGCAGGAAGATCTGCAGCGGATAGGCACTTGGTGCAGGGAGTGGCAACTGACCCTTAACATAGACAAATGTAATGTATTGCGAGTACATAGAAAGAAGGATCCTTTATTGTATGATTATATGATAGTGGAACAAACACTGGTAGCAGTTAATTCTGTAAAATATCTGGGAGTATGCGTGCGGAACGATTTGAAGTGGAATGATCATATAAAATTAATTGTTGGTAAGGTGGGTACCAGGTTGAGATTCATTGGGAGTGTCCTTAGAAAATGTAGTCCATCAACAAAGGAGGTGGCTTACAAAACACTCGTTCGACCTATACTTGAGTACTGCTCATCAGTGTGGGATCCGTACCAGATCGGGTTGACGGAGGAGATAGAGAAGATACAAAGAAGAGCGGCGCGTTTCGTCACAGGGTTATTTGGTAACCGTGATAGCGTTACGGAGATGTTTAGCAAACTGAAGTGGCAGACTCTGCAAGAGAGGCGCTCTGCATCGCGGTGTAGCTTGCACGCCAGGTTCAGAGAGGGTGCGTTTTTGGATGAGGTATCGAATACATTGTTTCCCCCTACTTATACCTCCCGAGGAGATCACGAATGTAAAATTAGAGAGATTCGGGCGCGCACGGAGGCTTTCAGACAGTCGTTCTTCCCGCGAACCATACGCGACTGGAACAAAAAAGGGAGGTAATGACAGTGGCACGTAAAGTGCCCTCCGCCACACACCGTTGGGTAGCTTGCGGAGTATAAATGTAGATGTAGATGTAGAATATTCACATGAGAATAATGGATTCAAAAATATTTTTATGGTCACTGATACTACTATAAATTCACATTGGCATTACCCGTTAAAACAAAAATGGGGAGAGATATAACAGAAGTGTTTGAGAATTTTTGCAGACAGTGATGAATCAGTGCCCAGTCAAGCTCTAAACTGACCACAGTGGAGTGTTTTACAATACGTATTCCATGACCATGATATAGCAGTATGAAATACATCACTTCTCAACACTCACCCACCTCTATGCTGTTATAGTGTAATGTCTGACCAGAGGAATAAAAGCTCAAATGTGGATGCATTTTAATCTCCACAGTTCATACAAATAGATGAATATCCTACCAAAAATAACTGCGCAGTATAACCAAATATAGCACAACAAAAACGAGACCAATCGATGTTCACGATAATGGACATCGTGGATACAGTAAACTATCATATTAAAATTTAGGATCCACATAAATAGCAGAAATTTAGTGTGGGTGGTTTGGTACATATCTCAAAACACAAGACAAAATTTGATAAGTCATATCTCCCAAACTGGTCGAGTGAGGTATTCATGGTTTAAAGAGTGCAGAGAACAAATTCCAGAAGTTACATCTTAAAGGATAGCGGTGGCACTGAAAAATCTGGATGCTTTTACACAGAGAAATTGCAGAAGAGCTCAGAGCCACATGTGTTTCTCATAGGGTTTCTCATAATACATATAGGCAATACAACATTAGTTACATGGCTTGAATTTCCTGCAACAAAAAAGTTTGATCGACGCTGCCGATTTGTTGTAGGGTGGGGTGCACAGAATACAATCAGTACAGTAGCATAACGTGCATGATAGGATTGTTTGTGTGCTCGACAAACTTTCAGGCCAATTTCTCATTCCAGGGTATAATTACTGCAGACCTTCTACAAAACTTCAAAGTGATGAGGTGGCTAACCTGCTTGATGAGTCGCGTTTTAAACGCAACACTGCGATTACAAAATAGTAAGGTCTCCCAGGATGTCACGCTGCAGATTGAATTTTAGGTGACCAAAGGCAGGACAACTCGTGCAAGAAAGGATACTGTTATAGGGCAGCGTATTGGAGCATTTGTAGTTGATAAACCATGTGTGGTAAAAAAACAAGTTATGCATGCTGCACATCGTGCACTGAAGAAGAAGAAGAACAAGAAAAAGACAACGATGAAGAACAAGAAGCCAGGGCAGTAGTGTTTAAAAAACTGTATCCTGACCGCAATGTAAGCAGCTGAAAGTTCTGGCAATACCGAAGAAAACAGGTGGAATTATCCCATTACTCATTCCTACCCTCACAGATCTCTCAGCGACAGGTTCTCAGACCGGTGGTGCTGCGGTTGTTGCCAGAAAAATCAAGAACACACACAATCCCCAGGAACAGCTAGAGGAGGCTAGGAGATACAACTGCATGAAGGAAACAGCAGTCACCGGAAAAGGGCTATTCCTAAAACCAAACAAGAATTAGCCATCTTACTGAATAGACCACTTACAATTAAAGATCTGCTCATGTCCGTCTGGAAAAAATTCAGTATTCCAAAATTCTGTGTGTTTGTGGGGGACACATTACACAAGAGTATGTGTAAATTCAGGGAATGTGGAATTATGAATGTAGATGTTGCTGGGAGATCAGGAATCCACTGGGTGGTGTATGTTTAGAAAAATATAAATAATGTCAACTTTTTCGACTCATTTGGAGACATGCAGCCACCATAAAGGTTAGAACAGCACTTCACCGGCAGAAGACGTCTGTTCTAGAATTTTCATCACTACCAGGAGTTTAATACTCGCCTGTATGGGCATCTGTGTATCATTTTTCTTCGAATGTTTACAACGAAGCGTATATAAAGAGATGCATTAAGCATCCACCCATCAGTTGTGGTTCAAATGCATTATTGTACACTCTAAAAGAACGTTCGTCAGTATTACATGCGAATTACTTCTCAACGACTGATTTAAGCAATGGAGGATGGAGTATTGGGATGACTGGACTCGAGAACTACAAAAGCGTTCCGAATATCACAGAGGGCTAACAATAAACTTCATACGGAAATTAATTATAGAGTAGAAATTGTAGAAATAATAATTTGTGCAAACTATATTGGCGATTGAAATGACGTTTTAAAACTGTCTTGAAAACTGACTGTGCTACACGAAAACATCAGTGCGCAAAAATCTGAAATAAAGACTGCGAATGCAACAAAAGACTTTTAATGAGAGAGGTTCAATAGCACAAGTTCTTGGTTTTACAAAAGGACAGATTTTTAAGAAGGACCAAAATAAATTTTACAGGTCTGAGCTGTCGTGTAGATATACTTCCTGTCAGTACAATCCGTATTGCAACAAATCCTTCAACAATAGATTGACTCATTCAATTTATAGATTCCTTCCATCAGTTGGAACAGGGTATAAGATCTTTTTTTAATGATGCTGCCTCCATTTGACTGTAATAATTTTTATTTTATTGTTCTACAATCTACATTTAGGTCTTAGGCCATTTTCAAGTACAAAAACTGATTTACATGTCAAAAGATATCAGACTGGTATGAAATAAGTCCTTGTCAGAGAAGCATATAAATAAGTTTCTGTGTTTGAAAATAGCTTGATGCTGATATCTTGATTGTTTGACAATAGAAATTTACCATGGCTGTGTCTTCATCCGAAACAAAATTTATGGTTGTAAGATCACTGAGACCCCTACCAACGCTATATACCCCCAGTCAGAGTTCAGTCTTTGGACTATCTGGAGGTGCGTGCTGTAGACCAGGATAATCAACTTGTCGACTTTCGTGGTGAAGAAATCATTGTATGACTACATATAAAGCAGAACAAGCAATGAGCTCGAATCTGCAGAGACCTATCAGCGGCAACAGCGACCTTCAACCAGATAGGACCGGAAGTGACGACGACGACCCTCAATTAGGTGGGAACTGTCGAAGGCACAAGAGGCGACGACGACGACCTTCAACCTGCAGCAATCGCAAGCGGTGATGATCAACCAGCTGGGACACACAGCAGCCTCCAGCCCCAGTATCCATGCATTGTCAACAGAGAGAGAATGGGTATACAATATGAAACCATTGCACACAACTGATAGCGCGGCACTTTGCAACAGAATAGTAAGGTGATAAGACGTGTGAACTACGAGATTTTACAATCAATAGATCTGAAACCTTACACTGGCGTCATTTGATATAACTAACCTAGTAGAATATGATGAGCATTTTATACGTCAGGAATACTTCTCACGTAAACCTTATGCTTCAACCACATTTAACAAAAAAATTGAAATGAGGATTGTCATAGAACACCAAGAGGCTTTAATACTCTCATGCCATACTTTGATATATCTTGATGGATCATGTACGAAAAAGGATGATACTGCAACAGTGGCATCCAACCTTGCATCTAATACTTTAGCGTTCCTGTTTTATGAGATATGAAAATAATGGGCTCGAGATTAAATAAACAAGCAATGTAGGCACGGTATCAACTCTTAAAATGTATGTCTCCCTCAGATGTGGACAATTTAGAAAATGCTGGATGGTTTACAGGCGAGCAGTGGGTAGAAAAGCGGAATAGTACAAGACACTGCATGTATACCTCTAAAACTGCCTATGAAATACTTGGAAGAAATGTGGTGAATTATTCTGAATGCTGAACAGGAACTTATTCTCGTACGTAATGCAAAGGATAAAAACTCATATATTCAAGAAGCTCGAATGGAGAACAAGATCACCATCGATAAAATAATATGAAAAATGCCAATTGTCACTGTATCGGATGAGTAGCGTTTGAAGCTTTTAAGAGTTCTGAAAGCAGGTGAATTTCTACCATTACCTTCTCGTTAATGGGGGCTCTTCGAGTACCCAGTGTTAACGTCAGCACACAGAAGTGGGTTATTAAGATCTCTGTTCAATTGGAGATGTATAGATTCATCATACGAGGGGGTATCCAAAAACAAACCGGACTCCGAGGGCGCTGCCACTCGTAGACGTAGTGCAGGGTTCTCACGCTAGATGGTGTTAGTAGAGACCTTCATGAAACAGCTGTGCAGACGGCGTCAGTGTAGAGCTGAACGTGCAAGTGTGGTATTGGGTTTCTCTGACTGTTCGCGGGTTACCTCTGCGAAGTCGTTATGGCAACTTTAAAAGAACAAAGAGTGTGTGTGAAATTTTGTTTCCTGCTTAAAAAAACTGCAACGGAGACAAAATGCTTCAGGAAGCTTTCCAGGAGGACGCTATGAGCCGCACACAGGTTTTCGAGTGGTTTCGCTTTAAACGTGGTGAGATGTGTGCTGAAGACCAAGCTCGTTCTGGATGCCCTTCAACATCGCGAAATGAGGAGAACATGGAAAAGGTCCGCCGAAAGATCAACGAGGATCGTCGCCAAACGCTCGACCAAATTTCAGCAGAGACAGGAATCAGTTGGAGCTCGCGCTAGGGTCGCAGGTTCGAATCCTGCCTCGGTCATGGATGTGTGTGATGGCCTTAGGTTAGTTAGGTTTAAGTAGTTCTAAGTTCTAGGGGACTGATGACCTCAGATGTTAAGTTCCATAGTGCTCAGAGCCATTTGAACTTTGATGTTTTAAGGCGTCTGCGAGAGGATGTGAGGAGGAAACGCCCAGAACTTTGGCGATCAGGTAACTGGTTTCTGCATCACGACAACGCTCCAGCTCACACGGCCTTACGAGTGACACACTATTTGACATCTCGGAGGAGGTCTGTCGTTCCCCACGCTCCGTATTCGCCGGACCCAGCCCAGTGCAACTTTATCCTATTTCCACGAATGAAAAAAAAAACGCTAGAAGGGGAGCCTTATGACGATGTGGAGGCGGTAAAAACAGCTTCGCAAGGGGCACTGGACAATATCAAACTTGAAGAGTTCCAAATACGCTTCCAACAGTGGGAAAAGAGACCTGACAAGTGCATCGCATGTAATGGATAATAATTTGAAGGTGACTGAAGTAATTTTGTAAAAAGGTTCATCAATAATTTTTTTATGACAACAATTCGGTTTCTTTTGGGTCCCCCCTCGTACTTGTGCTTCAGACTAATAGAAGAGGGCACATAGCAAATTATTCCACCAAATTTTACAGTTGCAGACTAACTAATGCCAGAGTCTTCATGAACTCCAAATTATACCTGTACAATAATTTACACCTGCAGTGGGATGAAAATGTATACAGTTTAGCATTTGACACGTATGTGAGATTCTGTGCTTCTTACTGTGAAGAGAAAGGATAATCCTATGATGATGAGTGCAGACACTTCATAATTAAACATGTTGGATAGAGTACGCAGAAGATTCCGGTGGAATACTGACATTCTTGCTATAACACAGAGGAGTGCAAAGTGGTTAATACATTTCTAAAATGTAATTGACTGGGATGATCCTGGTATACCTTATACAGGTATGGTGACGTCGCTTCGGTTATTTCATCACACAGATACCATCACCTGCTTCAAAGGTGAGGAGATCACATGAATACCTTGAATTTTCAAGTTTGCTGCTATTCAAGACCTGTAATTCTACACGTGTTCTGCGCTCCATCGACTCAATAAGAAGAAATGTGGAAAACAGTGTTGAATCTGCTTACGAAAATTTAAAACTACTTTCAAAGTTGGATGAAAAGTAAATGAATTTTTACTTCACCAACTGTGTACTTTTCTATCTAACTTTATTAGTGTGTAACTTCACTCAGATAACGTGTCTGTGGTTCTCCTCCCGCACAGGAGATATGTTACAGACATGTTTGCTTTATATCTCTCAAAGTGGACATTGTCATGTGCTAAATGCTCCAATAATGAAACATGTTCTACACTATAGGATAATCCTATGCAACTATTACATAAATGTTGTTATTTTACGCCTAAAACTTCACCTCGTTAATAGCACTTATGCGTTAAACTAATGTCATTTTTGTCTTGCACATCATTTATATATACAGTTGGGATAGGTCTACTGTAAATAACAACAACAAAGACGTATGGTAACTAATATTTTGTTTATTCAATTCTCACGAATACAATTTAGTTCTTCAGGTACAATCTGATTCTCGAGACATATTGTGGTTCTAATATTTCAACGCAGAGACACTAATAACTATGACTTGATACAATTTGTTTCTAACATTTTCAAATTCAAATGGCTCTGAGCACTATGGGACTTAACTTCTGAGGTCATCAGTCCCCTAGGACTTAGAACTACTTAAACCTAACCAACCTAAGGACATGACACACATCCATGCCCGAGGCAGGATTCGAACCTGCGACCGTAGCGATCGCGCGGTTCCAGACTGTAGTGCCTAGAACCGCTCGTCCACCTCGGCCGGCTAATACTTTCACTGCAGAGAGGCTTTAAACTTACACACTATAACTATTACTAACAACGAGTAAATAAACTTCCACAGTCCATCCAACTGTAGCACCAGTTGATTATATATTTACAATTTTCAGTAGCACTGGTTGAGAATTTTTCTTTCAATTTTCCAGGGCACAGTAGGTCTGGCTGAGAATTTTTCTTTCAATTTTCAAGGGCACAGTAGGTCTGGCTGAGAATATTTTCTAGATTTTTTTAGATGTACTGGGAACTATCTATACGAAAAACTAATCATACTAGGTGGTTGGCAGCAGCTGGAACTTAGAAGACTATTTGCAGGAACTATTTACAATGCATTACAATGCATACAGTTGCACCACACACACACACACACACACACACACACACACACACACACACAAACACAAACACACACACATCTATACTAAAACTATTTATACTATGATAAAGGAGTCATTCTATTCCTCATACATACATATATAAGTTCATTCTCTCTCTCTCTCTCTCTCTCTCTCTCTCTATGTCATTCGCACACCTCTCTCATCAAGTGGATAGTACGAGTATGGGCGAGTTTCAGTCCTATGCCATTCCGAATGACTCGTTTATCGTCATAAGCTGACAAACCGATTCTAGACTGCAGCACAGTGTACACATCATGGCGACGAGTCTGAATGCTAGTTTGTTGCACCATGAGCGACGTCTGCGGTGTAGCAGCGCGGACACCTCTTTACAGGAACCGCAAATATTCTTCAACCTCGTGGTCCCTTCATGCTACACATCGTACACCCATACCCCACCTCTTGGTGGCACCTCCCAGTGTGCGACACACATAACATCTTTGATCTTAGACACACAATCTCCACAATTGGGGATCCATTCGCCGCAACTTTCATTAGACCGATAACCTTCTTGTTCTGTGGAACAATACTGTAACAATTATTGAACTTGTATGCAGATGTGTCGAATTATTCACCATAGCACTTCATTTCCTCATATGGATCATAGTTCCTCATCCAACAGATGTGTATAAATTGACGTAGGATCAGTGAAATGAGGTTTTGCAAACTTATTGTGGAATTGATACATGTGTGCATTGCACAGATCTAATCTGCACACCCCTAATAGACAGGTTTCATGAAATGTCTTCGACATCTCCACAACAACTAGTTTCTTGTTGAAGGTAGCGACCCATTTGCAATTTGGTCTTCCTTACGCCAAATCACCGATCACAACACGACCTAATAAGAATTTCACGATGCTTTCTCAGATTTTCCATCGTCTTGCCGAAACCAGCATTGTTCGTCAATCTATAAAAGCCTTTCTCGAAATCAGTTTTCGAGGATGCTCCCTTTCCCGTATTTAAATCAATATACTCCTTCAACCAGGGTGACTGCTTGAAGGAGATAGCTTGCCCAACTGCAGTTAGCGCCATTCCTAAACTAAGACGTTGCAAGAGGTTTCAGTAACGCATGCTATACCTCTCCTTGATCCCCAGCCTTGTCATCAGTCTGGGGATGGTCCCACTCCACAGAACTACTTGCTGTGGACACAACAGCAAATCGCTTTGAGCATGAAGCACACTATTCGGCTATACGAGGTCTGCCTCCGCAACATATCCTACACCAGAATCAGCCGCCACACTATGGGCAGTTTCACCGAGGGCCGGCAACTGCGTGTCAGACTTATAGGGTGCAGGATGTGTGGGCAATGGGCAGGCCAAGGTCCGGCCTGTCTCGGTTTGCCCTGTCGTTCTTGGAAGTACTCGGTACAGGGCCACATTTCATTTAGTATTCCGCAAATTTCTGCAGTTTTCAATGCTGGGCCATCAACAAGTGTCAGTGTGCGAACCATTCGACGAAACTTCATAGACATCAACTTTCGGAGCCGAAGGCCCACACGTGTACCCTTGATGACTGCACGACACAAAGCTTTAGCCTCCCCTGGGCCCGTCAACAACGACATTGGACTGTTGATACCTGGAAACCGGTTGTCTGGTCGGACGAGTATCGTTTCAAATTGTATCGAGAGGATGGACGTGGGCGGGTATGGAGACAACCTATTTAATCCATGGACCCTGCGTGTGAGCAGGGGACTGTTTAAGCTGGTGGAGACTGTAGTGATGTGGGACATTTGCAATTGGAGTGATATGGGACCCCTAATATGTCTAGATACGACTCTGACAGGTGTCACGTACGTAAGCATCTAGACTGATTACGGCCCGCATCTCGTGGTCGTGCGGTAGCGTTCTCGCTTCCCACGCCCGGGTTCGATTCCCGGCGGGATCAGGGATTTTCTCTGCCTCGTGATGGCTGGGTGTTGCGTGCTGTCCTTAGGTTAGTTAGGTTTAAGTAGTTCTAGGTTCTAGGGTACTGATGACCATAGATGTTAAGTCCCATAGTGCTCAGAGCCATTTGAACCATTTAGACTGATTACCTGCATCCATTCATGTCCACTATGGGCACACTATGGGCAGTTTCACCGAGGGCCGGCAACTGCGTGTCAGGCTTATAGGGTGCAGGATGTGTGGGCAATGGGCAGGCCAAGGTTAACATTAGAACTGTTCAGGGCCTTTACATTGCTTTTCTCAGGTAGAGTTTCAACATCTGCATAATGAGGCTGCATAACTGCTACAATATTTCGACCAACATATGTGTGGCCGGCCGATGTGGCCGAACGGTTCTAGGTGCTTCAGTCTAGAACCGCGCGACCGCTACGACGGACTTGGACAATTCCAGCAGGACAATTCGTCACAATACATGTCCATAATATCTACAGAGTGGATGCAGGAACAGTCTTCTGAGTTTAAACACTTCCGATGGCCTCCAAACTCCCAGACGCGAACATTATTAAATATATATCTGGGATGCCTCGCAACGTGCTGTTCAGAAGAGATATCCACCTCTTCTTACTCTTACGGAATTATGGACAGAGCTGCAGGATACATGGTATCAGTTTCCTCCAGCACTACTTCAGGCATTAGGTGAGTCCATGTCACGTGTTGTTGAGGCACTTCTACGTGCTGCCGGGGGCCCTACACGATATTAGGCAGGTGTAGCAGTTTCTTTGGCTCTTCAGAGTATATTATACAACCGCATAAGCGATGAGTACTGTAAATTTGCTACGAAACTATATTTCAGTACCATGCAAAATAATTTGAAGATTTAGATGACAATGAAAGTGCAGAAAATTATAACGATCGACAGACGGGATTTATTGTTCTCTACATCAAGAAGCACTCTATGCTAAATTTTCTTGGTGGCACGAATAGTAAAATGTTCTGACGTCGCATGCATTATTCACGTTTTCAAATGGAATAGTTTTCGATGTAAGTGAACGAAGAATATGTAGACTTTATATATTACTGCAAAGTATTTGGCCGTGTTAAAAAGCATGCCTAGAACAATTTTTCGATTTTAAACTCACTATTGTTGAATTTATGGAGAGAGGAATATAGGAGCGAAAATTAGAACATCCTAAATGGATTTTTTAAGTGGACTTGACTGCCCACTGTGGGAAGTAGGACACTGCAAGGAGAGAAATAACTTTCTTCTGATTTGATGACGTCGCATTTAAAAAGAAAATCGCGTTCTGACACATGGTCCAGTTCCTTTCGCTCAATAACAAAAGAAAAGCGAGATCTAAAGTATTCATCGCGGCCCTGAAAGAACTACAAGGAAAGCTTCCTGAACGTTTTGATAACACTGCCAATCGTACATCTGTTTTCGAGATCGTTTGCTGTTTCAGTTTAAAGTGCCCCTGTGTATGTGCATATGTAACTTACTGATCTGCAAGGTAAAATCCCGTTAACATTAGAACTGTTCAGGGCCTTTACATTGCTTTTCTCAGGTAGAGTTTCAACATCTGCATAATGAGGCTGCATAACTGCTACAACATTTCGACCAACATATGTGTGGCCGGCCGATGTGGCCGAACGGTTCTAGGTGCTTCAGTCTAGAACCGCACGACCGCTACGGTCACAGGTTCGAATCCTGCCTCCGGCATGGATGTGTGTGATGTCCTTAGGTTAGTTAGGTTTAAGTAGTTCTAAGTTTTAGGGGACTGATGACCTCGGATGTTAAGTCGTATAGTGCTCACAGCCATTTGAGCTAACATATGTATGTGAAAGATGTTCCTCGATTATGAAACTAAATAAGTCACGACGACGCGGCAACCTGAGCCCAAAAATATGAAATTGTCTTCAGCGCGCCAAAAATAATTAAATAACACTTAAAACTGGTGTTTTATCTTTGTTGTTAAAAATGTGAAATATAAAACTATGTCGTAAGAAGTGAGACTGCATTGTCTTTTCAATGCTGTGCACTCACAAGTTTCCTTCTTCACTCTCAGATAGCGTGGTGTGGCGGCAGAGGAAACGTTCCAGGGAGGCTGAGCCCTGTAAGGACGCTGACGCCAGTGCACAGTTCACAAGACGACGTCTTGGCCACTATTGGTTCCATCTAGTTACCTTCATTTGGTTTCTGTTAGCCATCGAAACTCCCTAATCTGGAGCGATTGTTGCATGGCGTACCCATACAAGTTATTCACACTTTAATGCATGATGTAGCTCAAATCATTGGTTATACTGAACCTCTCACCAATATGTGGGCTAATCGCCTTGACTGTCTGTGCACACATATGCAAAGTCTACGACGGATGCTTAGCTCAAAGAAAAGAACCATGTCCACATTGGTCAGAAGCTAGATGTTGACTTTCGTTTCCTTGAGCACAGCCCCCCAAGACAACTGCGGTGCTGTGAAATAGAATACTGGGTCCAGAGGATATGTGGACATACGTACACCCCGAAATTACTCGAGAACATCCGTTAGCAAACGCGCATCTGTGTCCACATAAAGTCCTGCTTAACCTCTCACATTTGTGGTGTCAAAGTCCTGCATAACATTTACAGCACGCTCATACTCTGCATCCGTTATAGCTTCACCTGTAAGGTTACTGGAAAATGTAGCTTTGTCGAGTAGCCCGGTTTCATTCAGTTTACGTATACAATCCTGGTAATTTTATGAGAATATCTCCTGCTTGTCACAGGTTGAGATTTTGTGTCCTGGGGCTATGCACCTTGAGTGATTTGCATATTCTCCTGAGGTAGAGTTTAAACTAGTTTCTAGAGTGGTGCCTACTTAAAGCGTAGCGAGTCCTGTAGCGTAATTCTTGGCTTCATTTGTTTGTCAAATCTGATATATTTCTTGACACTCTCACAAAGGACATTGACCTGATCATTTCTCGGACCGAATTTGGCCAAATGATCAACGGTAAAGTGAGCATCATACCCGCATAGAATGTGGAAAATTCAAGTTGCATGTACTGTGAGCTGCGCCACAGGACTTCCCCTTTAGATGATGTGATCCGTATGAGGAGTTTTCGCTTTCGAATCTAATGGCTGCACACAAATATTGCAGTCAACAGCCACCATGTACAAATCATCACTCTTCCTTGACTTGGTCATGGGAATGTTGGTGCTGTAAAGCTTATCAACTTCCCATGAAGGTTTCTCGTGTTTAGTGAGCTATCAAATCACAGGATTATAACCTACATATAAGCTTTGATGCCTAAGACGAATCATAGGATGATGCAACTTGGTATGCTGCGCCATATGATACTGTTTTTATCTGTGAAGGTAGGATCTGAGGCTGTAGGGCCACCTACACAGCATGTCACAGGAGCGACGAGGCATTCGAAACCTGTGTAAACTGCAAAGGGGTACTGCTCCTGGTGCTCGGCATTCTTAAACTTTAAGAATTTATTTTCCTTGTTAGGCATAATTAGACATGCCTGTTTCCTGGTAGAACAGTCAACTTGAGGCTTTGGTAAAAACTAGCTTGTGGAAAAGGCATTCAGATACCTTTAAGCAAATATGTAGTTTTGTAAGGTGTCAGGCAAATCCAACACCTTCCTTGAAAACCCTGAAATGATAAGCAAATCCAGTAGTATGTCACATAGCACCGAATAAATCGTGACATTAAATTAACGAAAGTAATACGAGTAACGAGTGAGCAAATGGAATACCACAGACTAACACAAGAATGCCTAAATGCATGTCATACCTTCCCACCGTGAGACAGACGCAGTTCCGAGGGGAGAAACGAGAACAGAAGCTGAGAGCTGAACCGTGTTAAGCTAGAAGGCCCTACCATAAGGGACGGACACCCACGTCGCCAGCTAACCACCAGGACCACCCCCCAGCCTATGTTAAAAGCTAGAGCCCTCCAGGAGAACAGTATAGATCTTACGATAACACTAAAAGGGCCACACCAGCCGCAAGTTTTAGCGTGAGACTTTTTCGCGTCTCTGTTACGTTGCAAACGTTAAAAACATTGCCCCACCACGAAAAGTAACCGCCAGGACCACCCCCCAGCCCATGTTAAAAAATAGAGCCCTCCAGAAGAACAGTGTAGATCTTATGATAACTCTAAAAGGGCCACACCAGCTGCAATTCTTAGCGTGAGACTTTTTCGCGTCTCTGTTACGTTGCAAACTTTAAAAACATTGCCCCACCACGAAATGTATAACGTTTGTCATTGGAGAGACAGAATTTTTGTAGGCGGAGCTTAAGGTTAACATTGAGACCCTGACTGGTTAGATGAAAACACAGCCAGACAGTTTTTTTTTTAAGCCAACTACAGTAAATAGTAGTAAGGAGAAGTTAGGAGAGAGTTGCTTCCGAGACGGTGAGCTGTATGGAGCTGCGCCGGCCGCCGCCCCCTAACGAACACCGACAAGGTAATGAACGCATGCGATGCCGCATTTTTGAGTGCATAAGGCTTCACTCAGAACTGCAGAAGTCTCATCTGTTACATCCCCTTTTTAC
Organism: Schistocerca nitens; assembly: GCF_023898315.1. NCBI lineage: Eukaryota > Metazoa > Arthropoda > Insecta > Orthoptera > Acrididae > Schistocerca > Schistocerca nitens. The sequence continues at coordinate 388,054,839 of NC_064618.1, forward strand.
GTAATACTAGTGTCGATCGTCAATTGAAGCTCATGGTATTCACAATTGCTACGTAAGTTAAAATCTGAAACGCGATGATTTTTCTGTTATATAATTACTGAGAAGCCACATCAGCCACTGTAATTTATGACAAGTTAGATAAGTAATTAAAGATAATTGAGGGTCATTGTCGACGATTTTGATAGTTTTCTCTTTTGTGAAAGTTAATTTAAACCTAGATTATAGATGTGATATAGCATAGGTCATCCTTCGATCCAGTGTAGAACTTGGAAACCCATTCAGGGAATATTCGTTCACATTTTGGTTGAACGCAGTTGGTTTTTATCATCCTGTATTAAAACATTTCCTTTTATCAATAGTGCAATTTATAAACAATGTTTTGTGAGTAAAATGAAATTTCCAATGGAAAACTTAACTACTTTTTCGACGTTATTTTACCAGCTAACTAAAAATAGGAAAGCCTTGAACCCATTCCACAAAATTTTGTTAGTATTAAGATTTTTTTACAGGGAGTGCAGTGGAGCTGACGCTGAAATCATTAATTATTTGGTTATATTATCGGTAGTCTCACTGAATTCTTCTGAACTCTACATGTCATGTGTGGTCTGGCGTCTCCTTACCAGCAACAGGTCCCAGGTTCAAACTAGTCAATTCCCTAAAAAACATGCTCAGAGCGTCGTTGCGCGAGTGGTAGGGAGACACGACTTAGAACAGACAGACACCACGCAAAATGTTAGAGAATGGTGATTCTGCCAGGATGGTAAAATACAATGATTGAAGGTCGACCACATGCCTAACTAGGTCAGAAAAATATCCTGTTGAAAAATTTTCGTAGTAAAAAATTTTTTCCTAAAGTTATAAATAGTCGAAAACAGTAGCTGCAGCGATAGATAGTAAGAAAGAATTCAATAGAACGTGAGACTTTCTAGCAGGGACAATAGCATAATTAAGTTATGAATTTTAATATTGTTAGAATTAAGTTTTCTCTCCAATGCAAGCGCACAGGTGGCGGATACATCGTTGACACGTTGGTTCTGACCCAACGAGTAAGTGAATGGATTGTCAAGTCCTGTGTGCAAAAAGTTTATGAAACGCGTGAGATCGTATGAGCGCATGTTGACGCGAAGTATGGCGCGTGAATTGCTTTTAAAACAGAAAATAATGGATTCGGAAAGATTAGCAATAGCAGATCGAGGCCTTGACAGAATTGAGGTAGAGACCCAATATGAAGATGGACAGAGAATAGGGGACAGTACAACAGACGATGCAGTATCACGAGAAATAGGACAGATAACGCACCATAACGATGATAATGTACGCCAAGGCACAGAAAACCTACGTCAGCATACGACAGAGGGGCAGGAAAGTAGAAAGACATCCGATGAGGATTCTAACTTGCGTCTTGAATACGTAGAGCCCATAGTACAAGTAATCAGAGTTCCCTCACCACAGAGTACATGGAATTCGAGCAGAAACGTGTCACCGCACAGTTCAATGCAATCGGTTGCAAACCAACACTTGGGCGAAAACACAAAGCGTAGGACGTCGGAAGAAAACGCAATAGGACCCACCAGTCTGGCAGAATTATTACAATTCATGACGGAAACCATGACAAGACAAAATAAAGAAATTACGAACCAAATTAAAATTCAGAATGCAGAAACGACGAAACAAATTGCAGAAACCACGAGACAAATGCGTGAGATTAAAGAACAAAACAAACAAATTCTGTTACACCTAAGTCATATTGAAGACGAGGCAAAAGAATCTCGAGAAGTGATAGGAAACTTAGTAACAGGTCACAATCAATTGAGAACAGACAAGATAGAAGCGGACGTACAAACATTGCGTAATGACACTCAGGGCGAGATCAAAACATTACGTAACAACACCCAGGGAGAAGTCAAGAAACTAGAGAAACAGGTAAACATAATTACTAGACAAACAGTAGGTACAGCGCGTGAAATTGTTGAAAACAGTGTGTTACGCAAACGTATCACAAAAGCAGCGCTGAAAAGATATGATAACCTCATAGTCAAAATAGAAGCGCAAACGAAGCGATAATTTCAGAAATTGCGAACAGAGTTGTTGCAAACCATTGAAGAGCGTAGTGAACAGGATCGAACAAGCACTGAGTCTGCAACCACATCCGTATCTGTAACAGCACCGGAAAAACAAGCAATTAACGAAGATATCATGCATTTTCGATTCCAATCACAGGCAGAAAATAACATACGTGAAATCAGACAGCCTGCACCGCAACAAACACGTTTCCAAATTCTTGATGAACAAACGGCACCACAAACACATGCAGAACCACAAACGTATGTTTCAAGACAGTTTGGATCGTGCAATGAAGCGGTAAGGTTAGCCAGACAAGATGCCGAACCAATACCTGACAATGGAAAGCCTGGTCGCGAAGAGTACAGTGCAATGCATTCAGCTACACGTTCACAGCCGATGGAAGAAAATTATTGCGTACCACTCCAACGATACTACGCAAGGGTAGGCGAAAGTTACAGTGGGCAATATCCAATTGATCCACCACAACCGGAAAGAACGACGGGAGAAATGATCAGTAACAAAAGTGGTGAAGAATCGCGAATTTCATATGGAACTATGATGACGAAGTACGACAACGATCATTTCCTCACAGTCAGAAAACGTCAATACTTTCGAGAAGGAAACTCATTACATCCACGAACTTTTATTGATCAATTCCGAGTAGGATTACCAGGACACGATATTGGTCCAGCGAAGCACAGAACAGAGTGAATTACGAATTATTACAGAACCCATATTTTTAAAATTCAGGAGAGAAGAGTCCCGTGAAATTTTTCGAATTAATGGCAAAGAAAAATCAATGCTTAGATGTACCATACAGTGACGGAGAGTTGATTAAATTATGCGCGATGAAGTTACAATTGAAATACCAGCAATCATTAGTAGGTCGCGGAGGCAATGACGTCGAAGCATTTAAAGGTATTCTAAGGGAACTAGAGTTCATATTTTCGGAAGATGACGCAAGAAAAAGACGAAGCGCACGTGAAAACGAAAGCAAAAAGCAGTGGAATCCACAAGACACAGTACGAAGAAACAATAATTACGAACCACGTGATAACTTCGCACCAAGAAACGACAATAGATTTCAACAAAGAACCCGGTATGAATTTAGAAGAGAATATGGCAGTAACTATAATTCAGCCAGGAACGGCAACAACTATTACAGGGGGAATAACGACAACCGGAACGGGTATTGGAGCGCCAATAGACCGACAATTATCAACAAAGAAACCAATATCAACAAGCGGAGCAAGAAAGGAGAATACAGATAGAAGAGGTGGAGGTAAGACCATCAAACCCCGATAAACGTTCGAATTGACAGCTAAGCGCCCATGCCAAAGGGAATGACTCACCGACCCAGGACAATTGCAGCACCTTAAACAGAGAAGTACAGGTAAATACCTTATCACGAGAAGAGAAGAAGGAAGAAACAAATCGGCAGGGACCAGATGAAAACGAAGACAGGAAAATAACAATATAGTGTTGGGACGAAATTAATTGGGAGAATACTGACGAGGAAGATGAATTACCAGAGGCATGCACAACGAATGTAGGAGGAAAGGACGAAGTAATGAGTATTGCAGAGCTATTTGAGATGGAAACCAGGGAAAGCGAATTCAATGAGGATAATGCGCAGTCGACAGAAGTTGAAAATAAGTTACTAGTGGGCACACAACCCAACGTATATAATGAAGGAAGTTATGAAGCGATAATTAGAGCATTTAGATGCGATTATGTGGAAGTAGCGACGAAGAAGATGGTTCAAATGGCTCTGAGCACTATGGGACTTAACATCTATGGTCATCAGTCCCCTAGAACTTAGAACTACTTAAACCTAACTAACCTAAGGACAGCACACAACACCCAGCCATCACGAGGCAGAGAAAATCCCTGACCCCGCCGGGAATCGAACCGACGAAGAAGGAGAAGATAGACGAGGATGAGGAAAAAGTAGAGGATATTGAAGAAAGCGTAAATGAAAGAAGAAATAGAGAAGAGGAAATAAAAGAGAGAGAAGTAGCAGTCGAAGCTTATCCTACAGAAAGTTCGAATTCACAAGGGAAATTCCTGAAAAGACACATGTATGATTCAGTGGAGGATTCGTTGATGCAAGAAGAAGAAGAACAGAACCAACCCTTTCAAATTCAACCAATTGTGAAGGCCATGGTAAAGCATATCCCAGTCAATATTGTAATTGATAGCGGAAGTGAACTGACTGCGAACTCAGAAAATTTATTCATGCAGTGTAATGCCAATGAGGAATTGTCAGTTCTGAAAACACGTAAGATTAAAGTAAGAGGTCCTATTAGAAACAATGCCGCGGAAGTTACGAGACAAACAAGGTTAACTCTTTCGTGTCAAGGTCAAAAGATCGAAGCCAACTTCGTGATTATACCTAAACTAACTGTAGATTTGATTATAGGTGCAGATTTTTTAAATGAGAGACGAGCGATAATAGATATGGGGAAAGGTAGCGTAACATTCGGGAATGTCACACTTCTCTTTGAGCAAAAGCTAAAATTAGAAGAAATACCAGTTATAAACAAACAATTAAGAATGATGTGAGATAAAGAGGATGAAGAATTAGAATGGTATGCACAAAAGGGGGAATCGCCGCAACTCATGTTAGAATTCCATAAAGAAATCGACGAAAAATTGCAAGAAGTTCAAGGTATTTCGGAACACAGTAAAAGAGAATTAGAGGGTATTTTACGAGATAAAGCAGAGGTATTTTTACCTAAGACTGGCAGTATTAAACACTTTCAGTACAAGTTTGAAGTAAAACAGCACAAACCATTTAGAGTGCTACCCTATACAATCCCATTAAGCTACAGGAATAAAATATTCCAGGAGATATCTAAAATGTTAGATGATGATATTATTGAACCAGCTACCTCCACATATAACAGCCCGCTCCATATTGTACAAAAACGAGATGGGAGCATCAGGTTAGTGCTTGATTCCAGACAGATCAAAACAATCATAATCACTGAGACAGATCGCCCAGAAAAATTAGAAGAATTGATACAAAACTTCCACGGCGCTATTTTCATCAATTGATTTACGGAGTAGTCTCTGACAAATAGAATTGTCCCCAGAATGTAGAAAATTTACAGCATTTATCGTATACGGTAGATGTTACCAGTTTAAACGATTGCCATTTGGTTTAAACATATCATCAGCAGCGTTTATTAGGGGATTTAATACTATACTCACTCCTGAAATTTTACAAAAAATTACTTGTTATGTTGATGATGTGATTATAGCAGAACCCTCTTGGGAACATCCCAAAGACACATTAAATCAGTTTTTACAGATCATGAAAGAGCATGGGGTCACAGTAAATATAACAAAATCCAAATTTGGAAGGCGAGAGGTCAAATTTCTAAGACACATAATTTCAGAGAAAGGGGTAATGCCCGACACAGAAAAACTAACGGCAATCGAAGAATTCTGTACTCCATATTATAAAAAAACTCTCAGAGGATTTCTAGGTCTCACCGGATTCTATAAAACATTTATTTGGATCGACTCTCTCGCAACACCACGCCTATGTACATTGACTGGAAAAAACACGCCATGGGTATGGGATCAACAAGGCAATGAAGAATTTTTAAAGGTGAAAAACGCACTAACAACAGCACCGATTTTAGCACATCATGATCTAAAACAAAATTTTTGTATGGCCACTGATAGCGCGAAAACAGGTTTAGGAGTTGTTTTATTCCAAGAATACGAACTGGCAGGGCTAAGATCATATAGAACATTTGCATTTGCCAGTCGGGTATTCACAAAAAGCGAGAAAAACTATTCAGTCACGGAGCTGGAAGCATTGGCCAATGTATGGGGCTTCCAACGTTTTCGATACTTCCTATTCGGAAGAAAAACAAAAGTATACACTGACCACAAAGCATTAGAATTTCTGTTATCCGCCAAACTAACTCATGGCAGGTTAGCCAGGTGGATGTTAATACTACAAGAATTTGACTTCACTATTACACACATGCCAGGACCAGCGAATGTATTAGCAGATGCTTTATCACGATGTCCACAGGGTGAATCCTATAACATAGGTTTGGAAGCAGCAGAAGACCAGTTTACAATGTACTATATGAAACAAGTACCTTTCGAAAACTACATTATGACAGCATTGAAAAACATAGGCAAAGAATAGGACAAGGATCCCGAAATACTAGGAATCAAACACAAGTGGAGAAGTAAGGATTTTCCAGACATTCGACAGCAGTATCTCGTAAAAAAAACAATGTTTTATTTTTTAGAGGAAATGTTACAACGAATGAATAGTTAATTTATATCCCAGATGAACTAATTAATAAGTACATATGGTATCACATTTAAGTAATGGACACTTTGGACCAAAGAAATGCTTTTTAAAAGTAAAACAAACAAGCCATTTTCCTAATATGGAAAGACGAATTAGAACAGTATTCGTCAAATGCAAAAAATGTATGAGAGCTAACACGTCGCTTTCCAAACCAAACCACCTATGTTTCCAATCATCCCTAAAAATTTAAATCAAATAGCTGCAACAGATTTGATGGGGCCCCTCCCACGCACAAAAAATGGATATATTTTCATATTTGTCGTTTTGGAACTTACTTCTAAATATGTTACCTTGACACCATTAAAACGGGAAACAGGTCTTACTATAAGTAAAGCATTTAGACAAGATTTTCTCAGACAAGTAGGTCGAGTGGAACGAATAATTTCGGATAATGGCCCACAATACAAATCAGTGCAATGGCAGAACACGTTAAAACAACACAAAATAAAACCCATCTACATATCTAAGTACAAACCTAGCGTAAATCCAGCAGACGGATCTATGAAGGACATAGGCAATTTATGATGATTATATGCAGGCAAAAGACACAACACTTGGGATATATACCTTAAAGCTTTTCAAGAAGTAATAAATGAAATGCCACATAGCACTACACTACTACCTCCAGTTACTGTACTTAAAAATATTGAACCCCCAAACATAACCAGAGAAAATGTTAGATTTCCTATTGTACCATGTGGACAGCACAAACAAGTCATAGCAACAGCACTCTCCAATATCAGAAAGACAGCCATTAAAAGAAAAGAAAGAGGAGATAGAACAGCAATTAAAAGAACATTCTCAGTAGGCCAGAAAGTATTTGTAAAAACACACCAGCTCTCCAGCAAACAGAAACACAAAATACGTAAGTTTTACGCTGCATACAAAGGACCTGTCATAATTAGTCGAACTGCTCATGATAATGCTGTGGAACTAATGAACCCAAAAACAGGCAAAACCTTAGGACTTCACCATGTGAGCCATATCAAAAAGTTTGAAGATTAATTTTATTACTGGTAAATAATCAGCACAATATTTCAAGATTATGTTGCAGATAAGATCGTCAGGAGAAAGAAGAATGAAGAGAGAGGAAGGTGGGAAAAAGAAAGTAGTTTCAATAAAAACAAAAACAAAAATAACACCAATAGTACCATAGATTAAGGTGAAGGTATAAAGCGTAGATAGCCTAACCGCATGAAATACTAAAATGCTATACACCATGACACTACACAAAAATAAAAAACGAATTTGAGGATTCTTGCAGAAGTGAAGACTCAAAATATCTTAGAATTGTAACATGGAAAGGGCGCCGAAATTTGTAAAGCTTTTTAAGAAGGCGTAAAACAATGTAGGTAGTAGACATATGTTAGATGATTATAAGTAAAACCTTTTTGTAAGAACCATTGTAAAAACTCCAGCAAAGACCAGATGCAACGACCCACAAGATGCAATGCGAGAAGTATCAAGAAAGAAAAGGACGTAATTAGCAAGACACGATTCCTACAAGGCAGAAGCGTTGAGAGAAGGGAAAGAACAGCGAGACCAACAGAGGGCTCTTGTAGCCGAAGTGGGCAGTAAATCTGCTGAACCACAGAGTGGCAGAACCATGCTGGGACAGAACACAGAACCACAGAGTGGCGGAACACAGAAGGCCAAGAGGGTCTTGGAATGCCCCGACTCAGCGGAGTGAGCAAAAAACGGCCCGACTAGAAGACCGCTTGGGCAAGCCACCACTGGCAAAAAAATATGTATAAAAGTCACACTACTGCTATTAAAGAGCACGCTGATGCATGAAACTGAAGAAAACTTCCACAAAGTAAAAATGACACGCCCAAACAATTTATCAAACTGTTACTAAGAGGATAACTTCAAAGCAACTAGTTATCAATAAATATTTCCACATCCTGCCCAGGGAAGAACCAAGAAGCAAGTAAGAAGCAGAGAAAAAGCAGGAAGAACAGAAGTTGACGATTCATAAGATTGAGACAAAGAAAGAAGATGGGTGAAGAATAGAAGACATACCTTCCTAAATCCCTATCCTATTGTAAACTAGTCGTCTGCGAAGTATTACAACGAAAAACGACTGCTTTCAGCGACACATAACGATGACTTTCACGCATACAAAGCCAGTAAACCACGAGATTCTGCACTCACAGCTCCATTCCATTATGGGACCTCCACAACAGCAACACACACTTGCAGAGCCAACAAGGAACGACGAACGAAGCTGTACATCAAATGCTTGCCCACATCCATTTCACTCAAGTCCATCACCTTCGTGCAAAAACATTCGCCAACCTCAAATTGTAGTAAGGAGAAGTTAGGAGAGAGTTGCTTCTGAGACAACGAGCTGTATGGAGCTGCGCCGGCCGCCGCCCCCTGACGAACACCGGCAAGGTAATGAATGCATGCGATGCCACATTTTTGAGCGCATAAGGCTTCACTCAGAACTGCAGAAGTCTCATCTGTTACATCCCCTTTTTACGTAATACTAGTGTCGATCGTCAATTGAAGCTCATGGTATTCACATTTGCTACGTAAGTTAAAATCTGAAACGCGATAATTATTGAGAAGCCACATCAGCCACTGTAATTTACGACAAGTTAGATAAGTAATTAAAGATAATTGAGGGTCACTGTAGACGATTTTGATAGTTTTCTCTTTTGTGAAACTTAATTTAAACCTAGATTATAGATGTGATATGGCATAGGTCATCCTTCGATCCAGTGTAGAACTTGGAAACCCATTCAGGGAATATTCGTTCACATTTTGGTTGAACGCAGTTGGTTTTTATCATTCTGTATTAAAACATTTCCTTTTATCAATAGTGCAATTTAAAAACAATGTTTTGTGAGTATAATAAAATTTCCAATGGTAAACTTAACTACTTTTTCGACGTTATTTTACCAGCTAACTAAAAATAGGAAAGCCTTGAACCTCTTCCACTAAATTTAGTTAGCATTAAGATTCTTTTACAGGGAGTGCAGTGCAGCTGACGCTGAAATCATTAAGTACTTGGTTATATCATCGCTAGTCTCACTGAACTTTTCTGAACTCTACATGTCATGTGTGGTCTGGCGTCTCCTTACCAGCAAAAGGTCCCAGGTTCAAACTAGTCAATTCCCTAAAAAACACCGTCAGAGCGTCGTTGCGCGAAAATGGTAGGGAGACACGACTTAGAACAGACAGACACCACGCACAATGTTAGAGTTTATGCCCATGTTTACTTATTTGGGAGGGGAGGAGATGGGACATGTCCTTTATCCAGCAAGATTGTCTTCCTCCTTATTTTTCTCGTCTGAGAATAATAGCTTGTTCACATGCATCTTATGCTGACCTGAAAATTCCGACAAATGGACGGGTCTGACGACTCTATTCGAAACTTCACCTTCACCTGACTTGCACTTATCCAGGGTATAAACTCTAACTGATAAATCAATATTCTGTGCCTCACATTTGGATATCTCTGGAATTTAAGGAGGAACTTGATACTGTCGAAGTTATAAGATCTGCAAACGTCAATACCCCCGCCATATCAAGATGTATGCTGCAAATCTTCCTTGTAATTTCTTTCGCAGGTTTGACCTTGCAAAGCAATACTGATCGTCATTAGGGGTATTAACACATGCCTGATTAGCTGCTATACCACCAGGAAGCTTGATGTAGCTAGAACCCAATTAACTGGATGATGAATTTGTATATGGATATCAAGGAGTATTGCTCAGCAGAGTGCCTTACCTGAGCCTCTAGCTACCATTTCACGAAATTTTTCTCGTATAACACTCAAAGTAAAATCTTCAAACCACGTAGCAATTGATATGCTACACAATACCACTCCATTTCTCACCCTCACTCTCTGCAGCACCAGCTTGTTTTGAGGATGCTTGAGCTCACAACACAGCACTGCACTGTAATGGAAGGTACCATGGATGATTAATAATCTCTGTCCAGCAGGATAAGAGACGCTCACAGAAACCCCACTAGCTCCTTGTACCACCCCCCCCCCCTTGCTAGTTCCCATTTTGCGCAATGAGATTCGCTCATCAAAAGAGTCCTCTATTACCATATAGTTTACGCTCTGCATGACATTACTAACCTGTTGCTGACCACTATTAGGATGTGAGAGGGAACTCCTGCCACCCAGAAACACTATAACTAGTTATTGGTTGGGTAGGGTGCTGTTGATGGTCTTCATTGGCCCATGCTGGGCAATTCAGGTCAACGAAATGTGCCAACAGGTACGCCTACCAATGCTCCACATGTGCTGCTGGTGTGGGTCAGGAATGCTGGGCGTCTGCATCGGGTCAAAGGGGGCAGCTGGGCTGAGGTAGGGAAGATCAGCGACATGGTTATTGTTGGGGTGCAGTTGGTGTCCCAGCAACCAGTGGTGGTGTCTCCCACACATGTGAGAGCGGTTGGGGGTGACAGTCGAGGTGACATGGGATATGGCGGCAAGAGCTGTGGAAGTGGAGGCGGTTTCAGCTGCAAGCCACGTCCTGCAGGCCAAGGCATGCCATCCCGGACCATGTTTTCATGATGTTACTGCCTTCTTCTGCACTGGCATCGTAGCATACTGTGGTGGTGTAGCTGTGAAGCAAGAGGAGCAATTAGTAGCTGTGAAGCAAAAGAAGCAATTAATAGGTATACTCACATACTGCTCCTGATTATATATATAGTGCAGAAACTAAAGATCATTACCAAAATCTCCCTGCCTCCACAACGAAACCATTTTCTCGAGCTTATTGGGTACCACCTCCACTCAGAACAGCATCAGTAACTGGGGTTCATGGAACTGCAGCTCCCAGTGCATTTCCTCCACCCAGTCTGGTATCTCATAGTCATGCACCCCTATGGAAGCTGTAAAACAACAACAGTAAGAAGACAAATTGGAAACATTTTTTTTCCGAACGAAAATGTACCATGAAATCCGATTTGGTAAACACTCTTGTACTTACATGGCTGTTGCAGTAAGTCTATTGTGAGTGGCGAAACACATCCCTTGACCTACTCTAAACCATCTACAACAGCAAGAACATATGGATTTAAAAACGTGTACAGTGGGGATGCAAATACATGACAACGACACCAGAATTTTTTTAAAAATGGAACATATACTTCCGTGTTGGAATTTCCGCTAGAGACTGCTGAGCCTCTTTGATCTGTTTTGCTACAAGCTCCAGCAACCGGTCACTTTGATCGAGATCATGTACTGTAACAAGGAAAAAAACTGTAAACTTCTTTTAACATGAATATATACTATGATATTTGATAACTAAATTATGTACTTACACAGCTGAGATAGAGATGGAATCACAGCTGGAGGCTGTTCTGCAATCTGATTGGTCTGCATACCCCAGTAACTGGCCCTCTTCCAGCCTCCACTACTCAAATTAATTCCCTCCGAATCTGATGACTGAATGTTGTAACATCAAGAAAGAAACTTTCAGTAGCAAAGATGTACTACGAAACTTGAACATAAATTACGAAAATATACTATGAAATCTGACCCTAATCTACGAAAATATACAATTAAATGTGGCCACACATACACACAAGCAAACATACACACACACACATATGGTATGAGCTGGTAGGCCAGTAAACTATCGCTGCAGTGTATGAAGAGTTGCTTCCGATCGACCTACAAGTGTATACCTGCTGAGGAACTTGTACACAGACACACGGTTTTAACAAAAACTGAATTTCTGAAGAGAAAATACGAACTTACATGGCAGTTATTCTGGATAAAGAGTGCTTCGTGGTGATCACAGAGAGGAAAACAATCACAGCTGTGGACCAAGGCAGAATAAAGATGACTATGAAGGGGATGGGGTTTATTTAATCTGAAGCTCTTCCCCCCCCCCCTATTTAGGTGGCAGACTGTGGGATTGGAGGAACTCTGACCAACAGGTTGGAGCAAATGTGCTAGTCTACCAGTCTCAACATTTTAGACTGAGAGGTGTTACCATTCTCTTTCGAAGGTAGAGATCTGTGGCTTCTACTGGGTGGTCGCCTTCTCAGAAGGAGGCAATGGATTGCTAATGTTTCAGACAAGACGCCAAGTTTCCACAGAGGAAGTTACTGACCACTTCTTCTCCTGCAGTGGTTCAGACTCCTTTGTGAGGAGGTAACTTCTCTTTTCTGGAAGTGGTTTGTATGGACTTTGACAGTGAAATATTTTGTTCTGTTTCAACAAAGCTTGACTCCCAGTTTTCCTGGTATACTGAGACCAGCCGACTTTTAGTGGGTGGGCTAGAAACCTTTGTGAGCACAACTCATCTTAGAAGAAGATGGCAGATCACTATTGCCTCTGGCAGTGAGATAAATTGCAGTGTGGTATTGCTCCATATTTTCAAGAAATGAGTTTGTTTTACACCTACAGGAACACAGAGTAGCAGTATTTCCAGAAACACATCTAGAGGAAATGCCATCTCTATGGGGCCCTCGCGGGACTGATATTGTGAGTACTCTGGGATTATGGGCACTGAATGGAGTGGGTGGTAAGTGGGTGGGCTGACAGGACGAACCTCGTGGGCCAACAAAGTGCTGGTCCATGTATTTGGCTGTGAGTGGCCACCACCAATTGCATGGCAGTATTTACCCTGGCCACCAAAGTGGTGGCGCCGCCGGTGGCAATGCTGAACATTGGCCAGCATGCTGTGTTAGTCCACCGACAGCTGCAGCTGCTAGTCGATGTAGAGGGAGAGAGAGATTGGTACGTTGAGCACACAGCATGTCAATTCGTAAGTGCATTGTCATTCTTTGCAGTATGTTTGTGCGTCTTTGCATGATCTGTAGCCGGTCGGTGTGGCCGTGCGGTTCAAGGCGCTTCAGTCTGGAACCGCGTGACCGCTACGGTCGCAGGTTCGAATCCTGCCTCGGGCATGGATGTGTGTGATGTCCTTAGGTTAGTTAGGTTTAATTAGTTCTAAGTTCTAGGCGACTGATGACCTCAGCAGTTAAGTCGCATAGTGCTCAGAGCCATTTGAACCATTTTGAACCATGATCTGTAAGAGAGTTTAGACAGGACGTTTGGATCTTTAGCACTGTGTATTGCAATAAGTTTCATTTTCTGTTCAAGCAAGCGGAAGAAGAGGGAAAGTCTCGTGATATTTAGTTTCGCTTTTAACACTGTGTAGTGCATTAGGACATGGGCAAGAATTGCACGATAAGTATGATTTTTCTACGCAGACAATCAGAAGAAGACGTTTCGTAATATTTAGTTTCGTTTTTAACACTGCTTATTCCATTAGGACACGCACGAGAATTTCGAGACGTTTTTCTATGTATGATTTTAACCTGTGGAGACCAAGTTCCTACATCTCTGGCAAGTAGCCTGTTATAAGAACAGGTTTTTTTGTCGAAGTTTTTCAAAAGTTTTTCTATGTGTAGCTCTACGTTTTCAGGCATATGCAATGAGTTACAAAGATTTTTCCGGTCTGTGGGCTATATTATGGTTTCCTTGTTACAATTATCGATTTTTGAGCGTTTTTCTATGTGTGGATGGCTGTTTTTTCCGGCTATTTCAAGCAGTTATGTATATTTTAAGATCGACATCAAAACTGTAGCGTAACTGCCTATTCAGTTTCCTTGCCAGAATTTAGGAAATTCATCTTAGAGTATAACACACAAGTAAATAAATGAATACAATTTCCAAGACAGTACAGTACATTCCTCCCCTCCAGCATATCAGCACAGAGTGAGTCTTTTTCCCACCAATTCACAAGTGGTGGAGTAGAGGCGACATGAGGACAGGCAAGTGCAGGAGAGGATGGGGAGAGAGGGAAGTGGGAGAACCGGTTGTGTTGACATCAACAATGTGACATTGCCACATCTACCCTCCATGTAGAGTTGGTGGAGGGACCACCCACGAAGAGCCGCCATTTTGAATAAATTTGGCCACAATGCAGACTCTATTGACTCCTACTTTATTCCACTGCTAACTACTGCACTGTTCTCCAAGTACTGGCAGCACAATTTATATACTATCCATTACTAGTGCTGACACCTGCTCTCTGTGAGTGGCTATTGTCATTGACATCGAATGTAGGTGGTGGTTACATTAATGTGACTGGACTGTGTATAAACTACGCCACAGCAAATTCTGAGGTCCAAATTGACCTCCCTTGATACTACCGGTAAACACCGAACTTGCCAAAAGCCAAGAAGTTTACGCATATGTGTAAGAAAAAGATGTGTGTGAAATCTTATGGGACTTAACTGCTAAGGTCATCAGTCCCTAAGCCTACACACTACTTAACCTAAATTATCCTAAGGACAAACACACACACCCATACCCGAGGGAGGACTCGAACCTCCGCCGGGACCAGCCGCACATATGCGTAAGAATATCAACGATTATCTCACTGCCAAGTGGACAATGGATGATGTTCTCGGTGACAGATTATACACAGACAGGAGGAAGTGGAAGAGGCTCATTGGAACCTTACAATGATGATGATGATGATGAGGAGGAGGAGGAGGAGGATAATGATGCCTATTTCGCTGCCCCACTCCCTGTATATTGGTTTAAAACAGTATTACAGTGCCTGACCTCTTATTTCGATAAACAGTTCGTACACTGTAGCGCACAGCATTTCTTAAGCGACACGAGTGTAACGTAAAATGACTTGGACTTATAGGAGGCTTTTCCTGTGATCGTCAGGTGTTATTTCAGGCCGTCTTCTGCGAACGCTTTCAATGCCGGATATCTGTAGAAGCGTAAGGCACCCCCTGACCTGCGTGTCTGTCTGGGAGGTAGGCGGTCTGCTGAGACGGGTGGGAGGGGCCCCACGTCTGCGCGCAGGGCTCATCGCGCGGAAGATTGCGGCCTTATCAGATAGGCGAGCGGGCGCCGGCGCGGGCGCGAAAATTGAATCCTGGCGTGGGCCGGCGCGCCGACTGATAGCGCCGGAATGGCCGCCTAATGACCCCAGCGCTCACCGTGTGTGTCTGTGTGTGTGTGTGTGTGTGAGCGAGCGCCCGATTGTTCGGCGAACGAGAGGAAAACGGCGGAGTAAGGGCCCTCCAGAGGCCGGAGAACACGCCACACGATCCGGGGCCCGAGATAAGCTTGTCCCACACACTGTTTTCTTTCTGGGTTCATCGGGGAAGAATTGGTAGGAACATACCTGCTGGGAGGCGATTACGGGAGCGTTGCTTTACCTCGCGAAGCTCGGTGCCCCTATAAGACTTTAATTGCCACCTACAAGTACCAAGTCAGTTAGTTTATGTTCCATAGCTTTTATGTCGCCCGTCTCAGGCACCTATAAAACTTTTAATTGCCACCTCCAACCAACAAGTTGGTCAGGTCGTCACAAGTTCCGTATATCATATGAACGCTTTTGTTTCGAAACAATGTGGAACGAGCTTACAGGACATGTATACGCGATTATTTTCGGTGGACGGCAACATGTTGGCCATTTAAAAGTTCCTAAATAGCACACTGGCCTAAAATTAACTTTAATAAGTAAATTATTTTCCAATGCAAAGAAGCTTCCAAAGAAGCCCCGATCGTCGTTGATACATATCTCGATTGCTGCTTTCAGAAAAGTTATACTGCCGTCTTCAGATCATCGGATATGTGAATTATAAAGCCCCTAAGTGTGGCACATTGGCATCTGGCCATTTAAAATGTGGAAGTTAAATCACAGAAAAGACTTTTTCTTGCAGCACCAAGTACACTACATTACAGAGAAGGTTATCGACATACCCACATCTGACAGCAGTGGATGTGCTTTATCTTTCACCTCTGTGCTTTGCTGATAAGAGTTATGAGTTTTATCTTACACACTGTTGTATTGGAGTGTCTTTTCTCTGTGTACCTCCACATTTTCAAAGACAAGATGGAAATACGACATGTGCATAGACTTGATAATTCACTCATCTAATGATCTGAAGATGGCAATATAATTTTGCTGAACTAGTAATCAGGACATATATCAACTACGAGCTGGGCAATAAAACTTTTATTTTGGAAACTATTCAGATAGAGATCATTCCCCTTCTGTTAAAGTCAGGCGAATATGATATTTTTGAATTATGCAACTACGCTCAAAAATGGCATTTTGCCAGGCTACCACGTTTTAAATACAGTTTGCGCAGCAGAAGCGGTTGTTACACTATTTTTCAAACATGTTACTGGGCAAATGATCAAAACTTTTTGGTAGTGCATATAGAACTCTTTTCTGAACCACTGGTACCTTTAGTAATTTGTAGTAAAGGTCATATTTCCTTCCAGTGTTCCATTTATGTACATCGCTATTCTTTCAGTTGTGTTGTATCGTTTGTGATGAATTTCGTTAGGGGGTGTATACAGGGTGGTCCATTGATCGAGACTGGGCCAAATACCTCACGAAATAAGAGTCAAACGAAAAAACCCACAAAGAACGAAACTTGTCTAGCTTGAAGGGGGAAACCAGGTGGCGCTATGGTTGGCACGCTAGATGGCGCTGCCATAGGTCAAACGGATATCAACTGAGTTTTTTTTTAAATAGGAACCACCATTTTTATTACATATTCGTGTAGTACGTAAAGAATTATGAATGTTTTAGTTGGACCACTTTTTTCGCTTTGTGATAGATGGCGCTATAATATTCACAAACATATGGCTCACAATTTTAGACGAACAGTAGGTAACAGGTCGGTTTTCTAAATTAAAATACGGAAGGTAGGTACGTTTGAACATTTTATTTCGGTTGTTCCAATGTGATACATGTACCTTTGTGAATTTATCATTTCTGAGAATGCATGCTGTTACAGCGTGATTACCTGTAAATACCACATTAATGCAATAAATGCTCAAAATGATGTCCGTCAACCTCAATGCATTTGGCAATACGTGTAACGACATTCCTCTCAACAGCGAGTAGTTCGACTTCCGCAGTGTTTGCACATGCATTCACAATGCGCCGACACATGTCAGGCGTTGTCGGTGGATCACGATAGCAAATATCCTTCAACTTTCCCCACAGAAAGAAATCCGGGGACGTCAGATAAGGTGAACGTGCGGGACATGGTATGGTGCTTCGACGACCAGTCAACCTGTCATGAAATATGCTATTCAATACCGCTTCAACCGCACGCAAGCTATGTGCCGGACATCCATCATGTTGGAAGTACATCGCCATTCTGTCATGCAGTGAAACATCTTGTAGTAACATCGGTAGAACATTAAGTGGTAAATCAGCATAAATTGCACCATTTAGATTGCCATCGATGAAATGGGGCCAATTATCCTTCCTCCCATAATGTCGCACCATACATCAACCCACCAAGGTCGCTGATGTTCCACTTGTCGCAGCCATCGTGGATTTTCCGTTGCCCAATAGTGCATATTATGCCGTTTTGAATGACGCTTCGTCGCTAAATACAATGCGTACAAAAAATAAGTCATCGTCCTGTAATTTATCTTGTGCCCAGTGGCAGAACTGTACACGACGTTCAAAGTCGTCGCCATGCAATTCCTAATGCACAGAAATATGGTACTGGTGCAATCGATGTTGATGTAGCATTCTCAAACGGACGTTTTTGAGATTCCCGATTCTCGCGCAATTTGTCTGATAATGATGTGCGGATTAGCCGCGACAGCATCTAAAACACCTACTTGGGCATCATCATTTGGTGCAGGTCGTGTTTGACGTTTCACATGTGACTGAACGCTTCCTGTTTCCTTAAATAACGTAACTATCCGGTGAACAGTCCAGACACTTGGATGATGTCGTCTAGGATACCCAGCAGCATACATAGCACACGCCCGTTGGGCATTTTGATCACAACAGCCATACATCAACAAGATATCGACCTTTTCCGCAATTGGTAAACGGTCCATTTTAACACGGGTAATGTATCACGAAGCAAATACCGTCCGCACTGCAGGAATATTACGTGATACCACGTACTTATACGTTTGTGACTATTACAGCGCCATCTATCACAAAGCGAAAAATGTGGTCCAACTAAACCATTCATATTTCTTTACGTACTACACGAATATGCAATAAAAGATGTGGGTTCCTATTTTAAAAAAAAAAACGCAGTTGATATACATTTCACCTATGGCAGCACCATCTAGCGGGCCAACCACAGTGCCATCTGGTTTCCCCCTTCAAGTTAGACGAGTTTCGTACTTTGTAGATTTTTCGTTTGATGTTTTTTCTTAAGATATTTGGCCCGGTCTCTATCAGTGGACCACCCTGTATAGGCTACACTGTGGAAGCGCAATGAAAATGCCGATCTTCTTTGATAGGTCACTCTCATCGGTAGCTTTTCTGCAGTCATCACTTCCTTTGTAATTGAAGAATTACCACACGAAATTTTTCTACAATATAGAGTGGAAATGTACATAATATGTTAAGAGATTGATCCGTGTATTTCCAATATCAGCCATTATACGAATATAATTATAACAGATTCATCACATTTTTTGCCTTATACCTTGCCATCAGAACATCACTGACTTGTCATTATTTGTTGTCATGCACACTGTAAACAGCCAAAGTCTTATATTCACTTGATCGCACAAGAAGATATAGTCTTGGGTTCGCTTGCTAGAACAACTACATATGAAGTCGTAGACTTTTCAGTATGACGGCGAGGGCCTGATGACGATGACGACAGTCACTGGCATCTTCCTCTGTCATCGGTGCCTCGTGATTTACACGGCATCGTAAGTCATGAAGATTCCGAACGAGACTCTGAAGAACTGCAGATGCTGTCGGCACTTGGCCCATATCTAAGTGGTTCAAATGGTTCAAATGGCTCTGAGCACTATGGGACTCAACTGATGTGGTCATTAGTCCCCTAGAACTTAGAACTACTTAAACCTAACTAACCTAAGGACATCACACACATCCATGCCCGAGGCAGGATTCGAACCTGCGACCGTAGCAGTCGCACGGTTCCGGACTGCGCCCCTAGAACCGCGAGACCACCGCGGCCGGCATATCTAAGTGGAAGGCAGATTTGGAGCAGGGTTATAAATATCCAGGCCGTGTAGAAATACTAGAGGAACTATTTGCTACTGCGTATCCCATGGAAGCAAACGAATCCGTGAGGTCAGCGACCTATAGTTGCACTAGTGCAGTCGTCTCATCGACTACTTACGAGGGTTATTCGGAAAGTAAGGGACGATCGGTCGCGAAATGAAAACCACAGTGAAAATTCGATGAAGTTTTGCACAGGTGTGTTGGACAGTGTCTCTAGTACGCCCTCGATCGCGTTACCTCGTTCTTTTTAGTTCTGAGCACACAGGGAGCACATAAAGATACCTGGAACAATAGTGTCTCCCGCCAAGTACGAGGGCCTGGTGAGAAATTTCGCCTGAAGCTATGCAGCCAACATTACATAACTGTTGTGCGTTTTATTCTTCAAGCCAATTCTCAGCCACATTCTGCAGGGGCGATGAAGATGTCCCTGCATGGTTTTCGATTGCCAATGTCTGATTACCCACGATACATCCCGTAATTGTCTTCTTCTGAGTTTCATCTCTGCTCACATGAACCGCTGGCTATGAAGATAACATTTTGGCACAGACAACGAGTTGTAGCCCAGCGTAGAGAATTGGCGGAAAGCACTGGCGGCTGCCTGCTACAACCAGGGTATTGGGAATTTGGTACAACGCTATGACAAACGTCTAAGTCGGATCGGCGACTATAGAGATAAGTAGCTGGAAGTTGTAGCTAACTGTTGCAAATAGAACAGTTTTGATTTTCACTGCGGTTTCCATCTCGCGACCTATCGTTCCTTACTTTTCGAATAGCCCTCGTAGTATGCTAGATTTAATTTCTGCGATATCAGTCATGGTGCCACTTAATAAATAGAAAGTAAGCAAGGCTTGTCACTCCCACACTACAATATAAGTACAATAATTATACTGAAAACTGCGCGTGTTTAAAAATAATTTTTCAAATTGTGGCTCTGGTTTTGAGACACAGACGACTAACTCATTTTCTCTTCTTCATGTTCATCATAGATGAGAACGCTAATTCACATAGGCAAAAAAGGCGAATGGCTCAAATAATTTCGAAGCTTCCGTTGAAAGTTGTGGATATTCTTTTTTTCTCTTCATAAGGAAGACGTCAGTCTATTGCGAAGTGAGTTCCATTTGAAGCATGCGCTTAGCAGCAAAGCCAGCGAGTGTTTCATCCACATGCTAAGATCAGCTCTGCAGTGACATATCCAAAATGATTATGTATCCATCTACGACTGTTGTCGGTTTCAGAGTTCAGTTCCGGAAAGTAACTTAATAATTTCTCCTTCAAATTATGCAAACTCTGTTGCACGCAAGGAATCTGACAAATTACTAGTACCCACTGATCTGCTGCAGTTTCTTCAACAATCTTGTAAACTCAAGAGAAAGATAATTTTCAGTAAAGCCGTTGATCATAAACGAAGTTTTGCAAGGACTCATTTGATTTTATCCTTGACCGTTATAGTGTTTTCGTCTATTTCTTGCAGCTTCTTTCCCAAAAATTTAGGCGGTTAAAAAAGTCGTCGAGAAATGCCAATTTTAGTAGCCAAATAGGGTCAGAAAAATAATTCGCATTTCCAGATTTAGAATCTTGTAAGAACGTTAACAATCCAGCTTTTAGTTCCAGAATTCGTGTCAATACCTTTCCCTTTGGATTGCAAACTGACCATGTGATAAAGGACATTTTGATGGAGCGAATCCATGTCTTCACAAACGATTTTAAACAGTGGAGTTCCCAACGCTTTACCTTTAATAGAATCCGCAACTTGGCGCACCTCTTTAAGTCCATCATTTAAATCAGAGGGTATAACCGTGACTGCCAGAGCTTGTCGATGAAGAAAGCAGCGTGTCCATGAAACATCTAGTATTACTAATTTTAATTTGAATAAACTCGCAGTTGCGAGTGTTTTATAAAATAGAACAGTATCTTCCATCTGCTTCAAAGCCCACAAATACCATAAATTGCACACAATCCGAAACATTAGTACATTCATCTAACTACAAAACAAATTGAGGGCCTTTCTTTGATTTTCATCTAATTGTTCTGGAATGTCATCGGCCAGATCGTTTATTCTGCATTCAATGGTGTTATCAGAAAGTGATATGTTATTAGCTACTTTGCCTCCTGCTTACCTAATATAATTTGAACGGTATCCAGGGCCGCTGACAAAATAAGGTTCTTGGTATTCGCACGCGGCTTCCCTGATTTAGTGATTAGGTTTTTGACAATGGACATCTACAATCAGGTAACTATTTTCAAATCAGAAAAACAAATAAATGATCAATAACAATATTATTTTAATCAACAGACAGTCATCTATTTTACTACGTGAAGTCTCAGTAGTTTTCTGCTGGTTAAGCGTTTTCAGTTTCCTGTTGAAGACATCCAACGGTTTATCAACGTCCTGGAAATGTTTAGTTGAGAGGCGACACATTAGATTTGATGGTTTCATATTCTCACATGACAATATTCGGGAGCAAATTAGATACAGGTTTATTTTTCATGACAGTAAAACAATACTTCAAATAACTGCCGTCATAAATTCTATTTTGTCCATTTTAATTCGCTTCTGCCACTGCCATTTGTACCAGAAGTGAAGGCTCCGCAGATCTTTTGAGAAACTTCTCCATTTTATACTCGCTCACCGCGGCAACTTACATATCACTACCCGCAGAGCGCTTCGGCTATATTGCACACTGCACTTTATTTCTCGATCAGTATAGTACGAATAAACGATAATGACCTACGTCACCATTGAAAACACTGACAGTTTTATTATGATTCTGCGGTGGTCGCAAATTCTTTTTTTTTTTTTTACTTGGAAAGAGGTCGGGTATTCAGAAAGATTCAAAAACACTGGTCTAGACAAATAAATTAGGCCAGGTTCAGGAATCGTACGAGTATGCTGGCTGAAGTTTCCATTGAAGGCCTGCATTTCGCGCCGGGTTAACACGTAGTACAGTGTGGCCATACAGTAGTCCGTGTTGTCTCTCCGATGTTAGCTTGTTGGCCGCCAGACAGGAAACAAGACCGTCTGTCAAAGCAGCACCACCGAAGCGGCCGTGGACCCCCACCTCAAACCTCGGCCGAGGTCGGCACTTATCAGGCAACCACGTAGCCGTTGTGAGGGGGGGGGGGGGGCGTTCAAATCGGTTTGGGGCCGTAATGGAGCTAAACTCCCACAATTTTCTCTAAACACTGTCTTAAGGCAGGTCAGCCCCACAGGCAAACTATCTGGATCCGAAGCTGTGTAAGCTGTGTGTGCAAGTATCTTAACCACAGTCTCGCTTTGAGACGGATGGTGACAAATCGACGTATTTAAACACAAAATGGGTACGCCCAGAGGATCACAGTTCTTCGAACCGAGAGGTGCATGAAAGGCAGACCACTATTTATTTCCATAGAGAACTGAATGATCTCATAAATGGAGGTGATGGAGGTGACTTCGTGGCGCAGGAAACTATGGAATTGGAAAGTGGCTGGGGGATGTGTGGGCAAGCTGTAAATGAAACTAATTAAACAGTATAATACCTCATAACGCATACACAGGAAGAATAAAACAAGGAAACAGCGGTCAGATTAACAAGTGACACTAAAGACGTAACTGAGTAATACTGTATAATACGATTTGAAATATTTGCCAAGTAGGGATTAATAAGCTTTACCAAAGAGGGAACTGATATCTTACCATTTAACAAATAGCACACCGAACTGATTGTGACGTAAATTTCACGTAAAGTCTACGCTGACTCTACTTAGGAGTTAAAAAGCGACTCGGGGGCAACGATCGATACTGTGACAGCAGTCAGCTAAAACGGTTTATACACAGCCTCGGTAAATTGAAATGGAAGTGAAAGAGCTAAAGGCAATATGAACCAAAACGAAAACAACGGGAAACACGATGTAACCTGACAGCGAGACATAAATTACCCACCTTGCGATATGCACGCAATAGGGGAAAATTTAGCCTCGTCGTTTGTACAGGAAGTTTACTGTATTTCTTGTGTTTGCGTGACGGAAACTTGTGAAAGACAGAAGCCGCAACATAAGGCCAAGGGTCAAGGTGAATTAACTAGTGCATTCCGAGACTAACAAGCAAATTCGACATTTTTCTAGTTTGAAAAATTCTGACAACAGCAGTATATAGCGAGCCTTCAATTTGCTGATATGCACGATCTCATGTCAACGGCATTCTTTTCCATCTGCGATGCTACCATCATCGGAAAAGAGTCGTTTTGATCAAGCTTGCCAATGATCAACGACCTTAAGGAGAACACAACGTTTGGCACTGTTTTAAAACAGAAATTAATCCATTACAATAACAGAAAAACAGATGTCCTTTACGGTAGGTCAACAGTCAACTCCAGAACTACTCAGACTTTCTAGATACTGAGACAAACAGTGTAAAAGGTATTGCATTGTCACGCGGAAATCGAAAAAATGTTATATAAATGTTGTCTTGCGTGTGGAAAGACATGAAAGACAAATGCACAAAATCCGATAACCTAAGATGAAAGTCTTACCTGCGATGCAACAAAATCAAAGAAAATACTATGTTCATTGTTAACACTAACTATGTAAAGACTGTGATGCTATTAAAATTTACTTCTATTAGAGTAGTTGGAAAAATAAGACCTAAACCTGTACGCTAACATTTTATTACTTGAATGGAAAGGTCTATGATGTGAATTTCTGTTTGTTATCTCAGAATATCGTTATTGTTTGTTACTATAAAATAACTGATTTTATTCAGTGTTCATATATTTGTAAAACCCTTTTCCTACGAGTTATTGCCATTTTAGTGCAGCTAATGTACGTTAATTTTTTATTTTCATGTCTTTGCTGCATCATTGTCTGAAGCTGAGCGCGACGCCTACAAAAAATGGTTCAAATGGCTCTGAGCACTATGGGACTTAACTTCTGAGGTCATCAGTCCCCTAGAACTTACAACTACTTAAACCTAACTAACCTAAGGACATCACACACACCCATTCCCCAGGGCAGGATTCTAACCTGCGACTGTAGCGGCGGCGTCCACATATCCGCTAAAACTACCTTCATTAAACAAAAGTAAAATGTGCAAGCAATGCGACCACATATGGACAGAATTTTAAATTATTTCAGGTACATCAAGACGCAGCCAACTGCTTAATGTCAAACAACGACGCATCTCATTTTCAATTTTACTGTTTTCAACTATTTGTAAATGTCTTCCATGTCATCAACAGCCGTACAGAAACCACATTTACCTGAAAATAAGATAGCTCATGTTCTATTCAATCTGTTGTTTAAGAGAATGTCGTCGTCACACTCTTTTCAAGCTAACCACATCATTAAGCAAATAGTAATTATCGAGAGACATTCGACTAATATTACATGTACTGTATAAGATGTTGTGGTCTCCTGACCTTCATTGCTTGCGTATTCCGTCCTCACAATCATAATCCACACATCAAGACACTTCATTCGAACCCAAACTTGATAAGATAAAATCAATGTTGTATGAATTCATGTAAATGATATGCAAATAACAAGTAAATCGCAAATGCGCACCGAGGTGGAAATACTCGAGGCTGGTGTACACACACACATTCAAGACATGACGGTCACAAAAGTTTGCGAGAGGCAAACTGCATGCCAGGAGGCCGGTCCCTTCAGAGGGCGAGTAAACCTATCTACGTCGGCTGGCGACCACCCATAGAGCAGACAGCATTTGCCCGAGTGAAAGGGAGAACGACCCAGTGTTCGGCTTAAAAGCAAATTCCGCCACATTTTGTAGGAGCGCCCAGCCTATGCATTCTTTACAAACGTAGCTCGCAGTTTCAGAGGTTTTCGCAGGGAGACAGCAAACACCAAACGCCGATGCTACAGAGTTTCGGATTGGTCACTTTAAACGAAGGGTCATTCTCCCGTTTTAGAAGAGCAATGCTGATTGGCAGATGATGTTCCTGATGCCTTGAGCTGAAGGGGTAATGTAAGAGACCGAAAGATATACCCTTTCACGTCTGGCATGGAGAGGGGCTGCTCCTTGTCGGTCTTGGAGCGAGAACACGCAACGAGAGCGTGCGCGCTCGTACGTGTACTCAAACAGCAAGGAACAAGTCTCTCCTCAGTACTTCACTGTTAGAGCACCTCTGTCGAAAGCGAATCAGAGTGCGACTCTATATAAGCGTTGTTCACTGTGTAGGCCGCCACACTTATTGTTCGATTTGAATGGACAGAGTTATAATTAAACGCCTGTAAGCGAATTTTTTAGTGGCATCGCGGAGGACTGGTTGTCTGATCGGTGTACCACGCCAATAGTTAGACTAGGGGCGAATAGGAGTCCTTGACTTCATCAAGGCGTAGGGAGAGTTTGATTGGCGAAGGTGATGATGATGATGATGTCGTGTGACGAGGGCCTCCCATCGGGTAGACCGTTCGCCTGGTGCAAGTCTTTCGATTTGACTCCACTTTGGCGACTTGCGCGCCGATGGGGATGAAATGATGATGATTAGGACAACACAATACCCAGTACCTGAGCGGCGAAAATCCCCGACCCAGCCGGGAATCGAACCCGGGCCCTTAGGATTAACATTCTGTAGCGCTGACCACTCAGCTACCGGGGGCGGACATCCAGATAGAACGAGAGTTATCTTATCTGTCAGCAGCGAGCGGCGCAGACAGCAGTCATCGCAGCGTACGGTATTGTGCGCTACAGCTCTTGCGAGCCCCATATTTCCTCCACTACAGTAAACTTCACTGCATTTCACACGCGACAGCCTCAATCATACGTAGCAACATTCGAAAGGATAATTATTCAAGTTGAGTAGGCGCAGCTCTCAGCCATTCTGCCAAGTCAATAACAATCTTAAACTTTGTATACAAATTTCATTAGCGAATCCTATCCTTAAGAGGTAACCTCACAATCCAAAAAGAACCCGGAAATAACTTGTTCAGTTCATAACTAAAAGTGCCATTGTGATTTCTCAGAATTTTTGCAAAAAAAAATAATAATTTTCATTAGTTTAATGTTTTTCTTACACTAACTAGCACTACTCCAGTACACAAGTATCCCACTAGTTACGTAAGAAATTTAGTGAATTTTTGTGTCATTTCCTTACAGCGGACGACTCCAGAAGATATTTATTGCTGAAAGTTTTTCAGGCATTTCTCTTTACAACGTTAGGAGCGTCTGTCTGACTTCTGGAGGTGGAAATTACATCTTGCAGGAGCCACAGGGTAAATCGTACGTCTCACATTAATCCGTTGTGCAGAATGACAGAATAGCACCCGTTCGCTCACAGAAAATGGCGGCCCTGCCAGGATAGGTAAAATAGGGAACTTACCAGGATAGGAAAGTGTCAGGATAGTTAGGTATGGCAGGTCGCAGCAGTAGCTTTCATGTATTAAATAGCTATTTGCAAAGATTGGCATCTGAATAGATACAGGTAGTGAAGAAGGCAGAATTGTAGGGAAAAGGGCGTGTGTCATTGCGTTGGAAAATTTTGCATTTTTGTGTTTCTGTTAGGGCATAGGATTTTCAGGTGATAGGCACAGACGCAGAGTGACACAGAGACGCAGTGTGACACAGCATCATATAAGTTAGAATTAAGGAACAACATTTTTCTCCCTTTGCAAGCGCACTGGTGGAGATTGGAGACTATCAGAGCAGACAGAACATTAGCCGAGAAGTCACGACGTTGTTGTTGTTGTTGGTTCAGCCAACTGGTAAGTGGTCGTACAGTTTTTTAGATAGGGTTGTGGTGTGTTGAAAGAATTCCATGTTAACGAGAGCACAAGCCAAAAGGTTACGTGAGAGACAGCAAGTAGACAAGATGGGGGAGAATCAACCAGATAGGCAGCAAGCAAACGAGCTTATTGGGAATAGGACAGAAGGTGAACCTGAGAATAGGACAGACGGTGAATCAGAGAATAGGACAGTCGGGGAGCTGCAGAATCAGCAGGCTCAGTTAGACTGGGATAATATTGAGACAGATCAGACAGATGGGAATCGAAGCCGGCTGGTGTGGCCGTGCGGATCTAGGAGCTTCAGTTTAGAACCGCGTGAACGCTACGGTCCCATAGCGCTCAGAGCCATTTGAACCATTTTTTTGGGAATCGAAGCGACGAGAACATCGAATTTCCAGAATATGAAATTCCAGGTATGGCAAATTTTGAGCCAGAAATAGACAGCCCACGAAGGAAATGGCAAAGATTAGAAGCGAAACGAGCACAGGAAACGCGTTTGTTTGCCGTACATTCAGGGACAGTATACGCGTCAATACAGTCAATCAACCGGCAGTTAGCTAACGTTCAAAGAGAAGTAGACAGTGAGGAAGAGGGGAAACATTTAGAATACGTCGAACCTATCGTACACATTCTAAATATGCCCCAACAACAGACACAGAATTTTGCGGAGTTACGAGCGCCACGAAACGGTTCCGTAACAGACGCAACTGTACCTGCAAACACAAGACATACACAAGAGAGAGGGCAGAATGCGGAGTTGTTTGCGCCACGTATGGTTCAATGACAAACACAGACGGCACGGGTTATTGCAGTGTTCAAACATAGAAACGCCACAGCATAGCCCAGTAAACGACGCAACTGACCGAGTACAAAACAATAGATCGAGAATACATAGTTCAGCAGAAGGTAGTGTTACAGGACAGGACGTGATCATGGAGATGTTACAAAAAATTTACGCTAGTATGACGAAACAGAATCAGGATATTAATACACAGATGACAAAACAGTATCAGGAATTTAAGCAGGATAATCATGGTATTAATACACAGGCTAAAATCCAGATGGAAGAAGGGATCGCCAGAATTGATAGTCAGATCACTCAGATAAACAAAGACGCGAAAGAATCTAGAGAAAGAATTCAGGTACTAACACAAGGTCAGCAGCAATTACGCACTGATATGGACAAGGTCCATTTGGACATCGTAAACGTTGACAAAAAGGTGGAACGTTTTACGAAAAAAGCCACTCGAACAGCAATACAAATTTAGGAAGAACAAGCAATTCAAAGCAAGGTCGCAAAGGTTGCACTGAAAAAATATGATCAGCGGATCAATAAAATAGCCGGCCGGAGTGCCGAGCGGTTCTAGGCGCTACAGTCCGGAGCCGCGCGGCAGCTGCGGTCGCTGGTTCGAATCCTGCCTCGGGCATGGATGTGTGTGATGTCCTTGTGTTAGTTAGGTTTAAGTAGTTTATAGCGTCCCCAGTGCTATATTACGAAAAGACTTAAAAAACAGTATTTATAAAGAAGAGACATTAAAAAATTGAATAATATATTTTTATCATGTAGCCGTAAAATAATAATTTCTCTGTGTAGGTTTAGATTGCAAAGAAATAATTTATGACAAAATGATCTAAAGAGACGACAAGATACGCTCTTTTGTTAATTTTTTTAGTCGACTTCACTTCCATTTTTGTCTTGAGTGTGTATAGACGGACATCTTTCGAGTGCTGGCAAATGTAAGCATATTTGTATGAGTTAAGCATATAATATACTGATTTAACATTATTGTGCACTTTTAATTTGTGAGAGGTGATCCCGATTTCATGTCCGCCTTCCTTGAATTAACCTGCATTCAAGTAATTTACAGTTCAACAATCGCAGCGGCCGATGCAGCCAACGACGCCATTACGTGGCGATATTAACTTATGAAAAATTATCGGAAGCGAAAAACTCGCCTGCTATTAGCATAATATTAATTTTTCTCCACAGCCGCACGAAGTTGCAGAAATACGTAGCTTTAAGATTCTTATTTTCAGTACCATAGCCGAGAGCCAGAGCCAGGACTCCGACTACAATACAATGGTTAACGGAGGTAAGAAAAATACTCTCGCGAGTGTGTGGGCCGCAATTGTAATTAATAACTAAAGATGTTTTGCTTTAAAGTGAACTGACTAGCCGAGGAAATTAATATGAAAGGTTTATTCCAATGTTCAACTTATATGCTCATGTTTTAAGATTCTGCGAGTCTAACATTCATTAACGTAACCAATAATTTGAGATTAATACTGTTAAAAAGGAGAACTTCAGGAAAGCATTTAATCGTAAAATCAAAATTAAATGAAATATCATTTTTATTAAGGCCCACCACGTAAGTCGGCAACAATCAAAAAATAATAATAACAATAATAATATATTAAATTACGACGGCCGACGGACGCGAAAAGTTCTAAGTTCTAGGGGACTGATGACCAGAGCAGTTAAGTCCCATAGTGCTCAGAGCCATTTGAACCATCAGTAAAATAGAACTTAAAAACAAAGATCAGTTTGAAAAGCTTCGAACAGATTTGATACAAACCATTGAAGAAAAGATTGAGACCGATTACACCTGTAGTGAAGCAACTCACACGTCAAGCATTAATTCAGTACACGAACACGCGCCGTCTAAGAAAGTTCAAGTAGAACCAAGGCTAGACTTAAAACTCGCCCAGAAATCGAAACAAGAAACGCCGATTAAAGTAATACATGACATGCCACAGGACCAGGCACAGTATCTAGAAAAACGGAACACATACATTCAGCCGATACCAATCGAAAGATAGGCAACAGAACCAGTAAATCCAATGACACAACATAATGGCAGCACAGGTACTACACCGCGAATGACGAGAGTAAAAAAACACGAACAACACTTTTGTTCACCAATGATACGATATGACGCGGATATGAGTCAGGAAATTGAGCACAGGCAGACAGGCAGTAGATTACCAGAGAATAAACACGACGACACAGGCAGTGGCAGATTGTTTGAGTCCTTGAATCAGCCACAAACCGGATTTATGAGTAGATATGATACAGACCACTTCCTTACAGTTAGAAAATTTCAACATTTCAAGGAAGAAGGCAGTAGCTTGCTTGCACGCACATTCATCGATCAGTTTCAAGTAGGCTTACCAAACCAATGGAGAGTAGCTCACAAACTTGAATTCATTTCAAGATTGAGATTTTCACTCTGCAGTGGAGTGTGCGCTGATATGAAACTTTCTGGCAGATTAAAACTGTGTGCCGGACCGAGACTCGAGGACCTTTGCCTTTCGCGGGCAAGTGTTCTACCAACTGAGCTACCCAAGCACGACTCACGCCCGGTCCTCACAGCTTTACTTCTGCCAGTATCTCGCCTCCTACCTTCCAAACTTTACAGAAGCTCTCCTGCGAACCTTTCCTTTCTTTCAGGAGTGCTAGTTCTGCAAGGTTCGCAGGAGAGCTTCTGTGAAGTTTGGAAGGTAGGAGGCGAGATACTGGCAGAAGTAAAGCTGTGAGCACGGGGCGTGAGTCGTGCTTGGGTAGCTCAGTTGGTGCCGGCACGGTAGCTCAGCGTGTTCGGTCAGAGGGTTAGCTGCCCTCTGTAATTAAAAAACTGAGTGAATGGATCAATAACGAACTTCAGTGGGCGTCAGGGGACGTCCACCACGAACAATTGCAACGAACTATAACAAAAAAAAAGTGTGTAGAGCACTTGCCCGCGAAAGGCAAAGTTCCCGAGTTCGAGTCTCGGTCCGGCACACAGTTTTAATCTGCCAGACAGTTTTGAATTCATTTGTGCACACGTGTCAGGGACAGTAGCAGAGGTGATGCAAAAGATCGCGGCTACCTGTACGTCTTACCTACAGGTCAGAACAGCATTTCTCGAAAGATATTGGTCTAAGGAGGCGCAAAACTAAATTACATACGAGTTACTTCAGATGACACCACATGAAAACTCAGGAGAGAAAAATGTGGTAAAATTCTTTGATACAATGGACAAAAAGAATCAATGCCTAGACAAACCATACAGTAACGGAGAGCTAATACGTCTATGTAGAATGAAATTACCGGTAGAGTATCAACAGGCGACAGCAGGAAAAAATGAAAATACCGAAGAATTCGAAGAGGTTTTAAGAGAACTTGAATTTATGTTTAAAGAAGACGAGGTGAAAGAATAAAGAAGGAAAGGGAACAGCAAAAGGAGAGGACAAAGAACGAATATTCCAATAATAATAATCATAATCCTAACACCAATAATTTCAGGCAATTTAAAAGATAAGGACAGTGACACAATGGAGACAATTGGCATAGAAACGATAACCAGAATAGCTGGTACCGAAATACGAACTGTAATAGACACTCATACAGTTGCCGATATGGGTTTAGCAATCAAAATGCCAACGGTGAAGGGTACTTTGAAAGAGGTCACGATGTTAGAAACAGCAACTGGCGAGACCAGGGCGCTAATAATTACCGAGGAAATTATGGTCCACAGAGACAAGAACAACACAGCAAAGGGAAACCAGAAGTAGAAGATAGGCCACATAATCCTGAAAAACGTAAATATTGACGGGAAAATCCGGAAGAGGTTAGGCAAACTGACGTCCATTCACTAAGACAATCAAAAAAGGACATTCATGTTTTGGAATTAGCAAGATCAAAAGCAGAAAAAACTGAAAACATCCAAAAAAATTCAGACAAACAGGGACTTACAAAAATTTCCGACAAAAGAAACGCTTCACACTGGGCCAAAAGGTATTCGTAAAAAATCATTACCTTTCACATAAGAGTCAAAATAAATACAGATTTTTTTTTTGCAATCTATAAAGAGCTAGGGGTAGCGTCTTTGATTCATAATCAAAACGTCTTCGGTCCCGGGTTCGAGTCCGCCATTGCCTAAATTTTGGTAAATAATCAGCATTGGCGGCCGAAGACTTCCGGCATAAGAAGTCAGCCTCATTCTGCCAACGGCCTTGTCAAAGAGGGCGGAGGAGCGGATAGAGGTTCAGGGCACTCTCTTGTCCTAGGGGTGGGAAATTGCCCCTAAAGGCGGAAGAGTCAGCAATGATCAACGACATGAGGATGCAGAAGGCAATGGAAACCACTGCATTAAAGACACGTAACGTGTACCCACAGGACATGTGGCCTGTAATTGAAGAAGTGTCATGATGATCTCTCCATTGGCAAAAGATTCCGGAATAGTCCCCCATTCGGATCTCCGGGAGGGGACTGCCAAGGGGGAGGTTACCATGAGAAAAAGATTGAATAATCAACGAAAGGATAACGTTCTACGAGTCGGGGCGTGGAATGTCAGAAGCTTGAACGTGGTAGGGAAACTAGAAAATCTGATAAGGGAAATGCAAAGGCTCAATCTAGATATAGTAGGGGTCAGTGAAGTGAAGTGGAAGGAAGACAAGGATTTCTGGTCAGATGAATATCGGGTAATATCAACAGCAGCAGAAAATGGTATAACAGATGTAGGATTCGTTATGGTTCAAATGGCTCTGAGCAGTATGGGACTTAACATCTACGGTCATCAGTCCCCTAGAACTTAGAACTACTTAAACCTAACTAACCTAAGGACATCACACAACATCCAGTCATCACGAGGCAGAGAAAATCCCTGACCCCGCCAGGAATCGAACCCGGGCGTGGGAAGCGAGAACGCTACCGCACGACCAAGAGCTGCGGACGATTCGTTATGAATAGGAAGGTAGGGCAGAGGGTGTGTTACTGTGAACAGTTCATTGACAGGGTTGTTCTAATCAGAATCGACAGCAGACCAACACCGACAACGATGTTTCAGGTATACATGCCGACGTCGCAAGCTGAAGATGAACAGATAGAGAAAGTGTATGAGGATATTGAAAGGGTAATGCAGTATGTAAAGGGGGACGAAAATCTAATAGTCATGGGCGACTGGAATGCAGTTGTAGGGGAAGGAGTAGAAGAAAAGGTTACAGGAGAATATGGGCTTGGGACAAGGAATGAAAGAGGAGAACGACTAATTGAGTTCTGTAACAAGTTTCAGCTAGTAATAGCTAATACCCTGTTCAAGAATCACACGAGGAGGAATACATGGAAAAGGCCGAGAGGTACGGGAAGATTTCAATTAGATTACATCATGGTCACACAGAGATTCTGAAATCAGATACTGGATTGTAAGGCGTACCCAGGAGCAGATATAGACTCAGATCGCAATATAGTAGTGATGAAGAGTAGGCTGAAGTTCAAGACATTAGTCAGGAAGAATTAATACGCAAAGAAGTGGGATACGGAAGTACTAAGGAATGACGAGATACGTTTGAAGTTCTCTAACGCTTTAGATACAGCAATAAGGAATAGCGCAGTAGGCAGTACAGTTGAAGAGGAATGGACATCTCTAAAGAGGGCCATCACAGAAGTTGGGAAGGAAAACATAGGTACAAAGAAGGTAGCTGCGAAGAAACCATGGGTAACAGAAGAAATACTTCAGTTGATTGATGAAAGGAGTAAGTACAAACATATTCCGGGAAAATCAGGAATACAGAAATACAAGTCGCTGAGGAATGAAATAAATAGGAAGTGCAGGGAAACTAAGACGAAATGGCTGCAGGAAAAATGTGAAGACATCGAAAAAGATATGATTGTCGGAAGGACAGACTCAGCATACAGGAAAGTCAAAACAACCTTTGGTGACATTAAAAGCAACGGTGGTAACATTAAGACTGCACCGGGAATTCCACTGTTAAATGGAGAGGAGAGAGCAGATAGGTGGAAAGAATACATTGAAAGCCTCTATGAGGGTGAAGATTTGTCTGATGTGATAGAAGAAGAAACAGGAGTCGATTTAGAAGAGATAGGGGATTCAGTATTAGAATCGGAATTTAAAAGAGCTTTGGAGGACTTACGGTCAAATAAGGGGTAGATAACATTCCATCAGAATTTCTAAAATCATTGGGGGAAGTGGCAACAAAACGACTATTCACGTTGGTGTGTAGAATATATGAGTCTGGCGACATACCATCTGACTTTCGGAAAAGCATCATCCACACAATTCCGAAGACGGCAAGGGCTGACAAGTGCAAGAATTATCGCACAATCAGCTTAACAGCTCATGCATCGAAGCTGCTTACAAGAATAATATACAGAAGAATGGAAAAGAAAATTGAGAATGCGCTAGGTGACGATCAGTTTGGCTTTAGGAAAAGTAAAGGGACGAGAGAAGCAATTCTGACGTTACGGCTAATAATGGAAGCAAGGCTAAAGAAAAATCAAGACACTTTCATAGGATTTGTCGACCTGGAAAAAGCTTTCGACAATATAAAATGGTGCAAGCTGTTCGAGATTCTGAAAAAATAGGGGTAAGCTATAGGGAGAGACGGGTCATATACAATATGTACAACAACCAAGAGGGAATAATAAGAGTGGACGATCAAGAACGAAGTGCTCGTATTAAGAAGGGTGTAAGACGAGGCTGTAGCCTTTCGCCCCTACTCTTCAATCTGTACATCGAGGAAGCAATGATGGAAATAAAAGAAAGGTTCAGGAGTGGAATTAAAATACAAGGTGAAAGGATATCAATGATACGATTCGCTGATGACATTGCTATCCTGAGTGAAAGTGAAGAAGAATTAAATGATCTGCTGAACGGAATGAACAGTCGAATGAGTACACATTATGGTTTGAGAGTAAATCGGAGAAAGACGAAGGTAATGAGAAGTAGTAGAAATGAGAACAGCGAGAAACTTAACATCAGGATTGATGGTCACGAAGTCAATGAAGTTAAGGAATTCTGCTACCTAGGCAGTAAAATAACCAATGACGGACGGAGCAAGGAGGACAACAAAAGCAGACTCGCTATGGCAAAAAAGGCATTTCTGGCCAAGAGAAGTCTACTAATATCAAATACGGGCCTTAATTTGAAGAAGAAATTTCTGAGGATGTACGTCTGGAGTACAGCATTGTATGGTAGTGAAACATGGACTGTGGGAAAACCGGAACAGAAGAGAATCGAAGCATTTGAGATGTGGTGCTATAGACGAATTTTGAAAATTATGTGGACTGATAAGGTAAGGAATGAGGAGGTTCTACGCAGAATCGGAGAGGAAAGGAATATGTGGAAAACACTGATAAGGAGAAGGGACAGGATGATAGGACATCTGCTAAGACATGAGGGAATGACTTCCATGGTACTAGAGGGAGCTGTAGAGGGCAAAAACTGTAGAGGAAGACAGAGATTGGAATACGTCAAGCAAATAATTGAGGACGTAGGTTGTAAGTGCTACTCTGAGATGAAGAGGTTAGCACAGGAAAGGAATTCGTGGCGGGCCGCATCAAACCAGTCAGTAGACTGATGACCAAAACAAAAAAAAAAGGGCCAATGATAATTTCCAGGGTCGCTCACGAAAATGCCGTAGAGCTAATGAACACAAAAACAGGTAAAAGTATTGGCATCTATCACGTGAGCCACCAAAAAGAATGTGAATGAAAGAAATGGTAAAAGAAAAGAAAGGGAAATAGACAGAGGGGCATTCGCAGATCGTGTACTAACCACTAAATCACAAAATAAATTAAGAATCAACAAAACAGACATTAATTAAAAGCAAAGGAGTCACAATACACACTAACAGTCTCTTTTAGTACCAAGTACACTACAATATGCACACAAACTATAAATGCTACACAACAATTAAAATAATGAAGAAGTGGAAGGCTAGAAAAATGATAGATATATGCTTTAATTAAATTATCATATGAGAAATAAATAATGATTTTCTTCATTTTTATAAACATTGCATTGTATAGAGTCAAAATCTCTTCTTTGTATAAAACAAAACATTGCAAAAAATTTCTCTACACGAAAATAGGGACATCGCCACCAACACCAATCACCAGCTCCCTTTGCCCGCATCTCGTGGTCGTGCGGTAGCGTTCTCGCTTCCCACGCCCGGGTTCCCGGGTTCGATTCCCGGCGGGGTCAGGGATTTTCTCTGCCTCGTGATGGCTGGGTGTTGTGTGCTGTCCTTAGGTTAGTTAGGTTTAAGTAGTTCTAAGTTCTAGGGGACTTATGACCACAGCAGTTGCGTCCCATAGTGCTCAGAACCATTTGGCCGGCCGAAGTGGCCGCGCGGTTCTGGCGCTGCAGTCAGGAACCGCGAGACCGCTACGGTCGCAGGTTCGAATCCTGCCTCGGGCATGGATGTGTGTGATGTCCTTAGGTTAGTTAGGTTTAACTAGTTCTAAGTTCTAGGGGACTAATGACCTCAGCAGTTGAGTCCCATAGTGCTCAGAGCCAGCTCCCTTAACGCCAGATGCTTCGAGATAGCGACGGAGCGGGTACAGACATGTTGAGAAAGCACTTGCGGCAATAACAGCAACATGAAGACCACGCCACACTGGAAATGAAGGTTGCAACCAGGTTGGACTTCAGGAGGACAACGCGTAGCACGGACATTTCATATGCCACGACACTGCTACATAACGGAAGAGCCTGGGGAGAATCATAATACGACGAGAAGACAATGAACGTGCAAAAACTTACTAAGATCTACAAACTCATCAAGCAACATTTGGAAAGGCAGCTAAGATCCTACAAATCCTATATCAGTCCTACACTAAAATTCACATATTCCTAGCCCAAGAAGAACAGAAGAATGCAAGCAAGAAGAGAAGAACAGAAGATTCAAGATGAAGAAGGGCAGAAGTCAGCAAGATACGTTTCTCTCCTATCCTACAAAGCAAATTGCTACAAAGGTCTTTCCATGAACTTTCAGGCATGGCAACTACTATAACCACCTCTCCAAAAAACCTTGAATCGTCAAACAAATACATGCGAACGCCAAACGGAAAATTAAGTAGTACCAACCAATATTATCTAGAAATAGATTCAGCAGAATGAACATCATCGAATTGCCATACCGAAGCAGGTGTAAAGTACCAAGACGTCACAGCA
This sequence comes from Schistocerca nitens, assembly GCF_023898315.1. Taxonomy (NCBI): domain Eukaryota; kingdom Metazoa; phylum Arthropoda; class Insecta; order Orthoptera; family Acrididae; genus Schistocerca; species Schistocerca nitens. The sequence goes on from NC_064618.1 coordinate 388,091,906, forward strand.
CAATATTTGGTGACGATCGTTGGTAGTCAACAACAGTCATTGAACTTCCATACAGTACCAGCTGTGACAGCAAAGGAGTACCAAGACATCACTGTTTATGCAGTAAACCACAGTCATCATCATCGGTTAAAAGTACCACTCCATGATAATGTCAACAAGGAAGACCCGGCATCGCATGCTAGAGTGCTTCTCTCATGATTTGTGACACCCATACAAATGAGTCGACATCTTCCAGTATTTCAGTAGGGATCATTGAGCGCAGAAACTAATGCAGCACACAACGAAAAGACTGATAAAATACAAATGTAGAGTTAAGAAAATGACATATTTGTAGAAAGATAGATGTGATAGAGATCTTAAAATATTATGTAAAGAAAATTAATTAGTATAAGTAGTTAATCTCACAAATCCCTGTAAAGCCAAGTTAGTTTTTTATTTTAAAATGGTTTTGGTTAATCATAGGTTCAAAGAGTATAGAATAAAGCAAAAACACTTCTTCACTCTTAAAACAGCGACACAAAAAAAAGGAAAAATAATGCCTAAATAAATAAAACAAAGTCACACAACAGAACTTTTGGGAACATTCACGCGAAGCTTAACTAAAGAAAAGATATAACCACACTAGATATTAAACACTGTACACTACCAAACTTAGAAAAATTAATATTGTAAAAACAATTTTTGGAAATGAGAAAGAAAAACAGAGACACGTACTGGCAACGACAAAGAATAACAACCTTTGTAAAGTCTGTATTTGCCTAACAACAAAACATAAATTGTAGAATTAAAAAATAGAAACAATAGCTACACGGAAATCATTAGAAAAAATTGTTAAGGGGCTCCAGAACGCCCTATACTTGCAATGTTAAAATAACGCTTATAAATTACATTTTTCCTCACAAAGTATTTGAGGTAGGAAGTTGAACTTTTTACAGATTATTTATTGGAATATGGGCTACAACTTAACATAGGGATTTTACAAAATTTTAGTTCAGTTATTAAAGATGAGTTTTTTTCAATTGTAATGAAAATTCACATTTTTTTGCAATTTTTTATTTATATATTCAAAAATATACAGTTTTTTGGAAAAAGGCTGTGTTAAATTATGCAGAAGGTACTGTGTAACATTTACTGAAAGTTTGAAACAAATATGTTTGGAAGATCCTTAGAAAACATGTAATTAGTATGAGAAAATAAAAGTTTTGGGAATCGAGCGACAAAGATTGGATTAACTTTTTAGTGCATTCCAGGTCCATACGATGGATTATCTTCATCCTCTGCAAACTCCTCCTCCAGCTTCCTCTTGTTCCTCCTCCTGTTTACTCTTGCTTGTATTTCTAGACTCTTTACAGCCCTGTCTGCAGCCCGAAGGCGTTCCTTGTCTAAAGCAAGCATCGCTCGTACCATGTTAGAACCTATCTTCATTCCCATATTTCTAAATACCTTGCACCTTACAATGTTACCATCATTGAAAGTCGCAACAGCATCATACACACCAAAGAGAAGTGTTTCTATTCCAACAAATACAGTCTTGGGGATTCTCGACCATATAACACTATTTACACTTTCATTGGGGTTTTGAGTTTTTCCGTGAATACACTTTTTCAACAGTATTGCATGAGGCAGACTATGCTTATGAGTGTACACTTCACCAGTTAGCAATCCTTTGTTATATTTACACCAACTATCTTCTTCTTTGGGACACAAGCTATGTTGGGGATTTTCATCGTCTTTATTGTTTACAGTAATAACACATACCTTTGGCTTTCCTTTGGCTTAAAAGCCTTCAGAGGATTTCTAATAACTTTACTTTTACTCATTTTTATACTTCAATAAAACAGAGACTCAAGAAACAGAATTAATTACGAATATTTTCGAGATAACGACAGAGTAAATAAACATGAAACAATCGACAATCACACCAGCGATATATATTGAACCATCACAGGTTAGCCACAACACATACTTTATCTCACATCACTAAAATGTACCTGATGAACACGGACGTTAATAATAACACTATTTGACAGCAGTTTAACAGCGCCACAGTGGGTCACGCCCATGTAGAACACATTTCAAAAAAAAATTTAAAATGGTTGTAGTCTTCGGAATTGAATAAATTATATATCTATTAAAAGGTAATAGTCTGCAGATTCAGAAAACGCAAAAAAGTAAAAATTGAACTTTTCATGATTTTGAGCCTTTCCGGAGCCCCTTAAGAATGGATGAGAAAAGTTTATTGAAAAATCTAAAAGACCAATTTCTGCCTGACTTTGTCAATGTTTTCATCGGCATTGACAAACCCGAGACAAAAATTTTGTCAGAAGGAGGGAGGTATGTAAGACGTCGTGGTCTCCTGACATTCATTGCTTACGTATTCCGCCCACACAATCATATTCCGCACATCAAACGCTTCATTCCAACACAAACTCGATAAGATAAAATCAATGTTGTATGAATTCAAGTAAACGATATGCAAATAACAAGTAAAACGCAAATGCGCAACGAGGTGGAAATACTCAAGGCTGGTGTACACACACACACATTCAAGACACGACGGTCACAAAAGCTTTTCGTTCGGGAGAGGCAAACCGCACGCCAGGAGGCCGGCCCCTTCAGAGGACGAGTCAACCTATCTACGTTGGCCGGCGACTGCCCGTAGTGCAGACAGCGTTTGCCCGAGTGAAAGGGAGAACGAACCCGTGTTCGGCTTAAAAGCAAATTCCGCTACACTGTGTGGGAGCGCCCAGCCTACACATTCTTTACAAACATAGCATGCAGTTTCAGAGGTTTTCACAGGAAGACAGCAAACGCCAAACGCCGATGCTACAAATTTCCGGATTGGTCGCCTTAAACGAAACGTCATCCTCCCATTTTAGAAGAGCAATGCTGATTGGCAGATAATATTCCTGACTCCTTGAGCTGAAGGAGCGAGGAACAAGTCTCTCCTCAGTACTTCACTGTTAGAGCACCTCTGTCGAGAGCGAATCGGAGTGCGACTCTATATTGAGTCCTTGCGATTAAGTATTGTTCACTGTGTTGGCCGCCACACCTATTGTGCGGTTTGAATGGAGAGAGTTATAGTTAAACGCCTGCAAGCGAATTTTTGAGTGGCATCGCGGTGACTGGTTATCTGATCGGTATACCTCGCCAATAGTTAGACTAGGGGCGAATAGGAGTCCTTCACTTCATCAAGGCGTAGGGAGAGTTTGATTGGCGAAGGTGATGATGATGATGATGTCGTGTGACGAGGGCCTCCCATCGGGTACACCGTTCGCCTGGTGCTAGTCTTTCGATTTGACTCCAATTTGGCGACGTGCGCGCCGATGGGGATGAAATGATGATGATTAGGACAACACAACACCCAGTCCCTGAGCCGCGAAAATCCCCGACCCAGCCAGGAATCGAACCCGGGCCCTTAGGATTAACATTCTGTAGCGCTGACCACTCAGCTACCGGGGGCGGACATTGGCGAAGGTCATTCCAGATAGAACGAGAGTTATCTTATCTGTCAGCAGCGAGCGGCGCAGACAGCAGTCATCGCAGCGTACGGTATTGTGCGCTACAGCTCTTGCGAGCCCCATATTTCCTCCTCAACAGTACACTTCACTGCTTTTCACACGCGACAGCCTCGATCATACCTAGCAATATTCTAACGGATAATTATTCAAGTTGAGTAGGCACGGCTCTCAGCCATTCTGCCAAGTCAATAACAATGTTAAACTCTGTATAGAAATTTCACTAGCGAATCCTATCCTTAAGAGATAACTTCACATTCCGGAAAGAACCCGGAAATAACTTGTTCAGTTCATAACTAAAAGTGCCATTGTGATTTCTCAGAATTTTTGCGAAAAAAAAATAATAATTTTCATTAGTTTAATGTTTTTCTTACACTAACTAGCACTACTCCAGTACCCAAGTATCCAACTAGCTACCTAAGAAGTTTTGTGAATTTTTCTGTCATTTCCTTACAGCGGTCGACTCCAGAAGATATTTATTGCTGAAAGTTGTTCAGGCATTTCTCTTTAGAACGTCAGGAACGTCTGTCTGACTTCTGTAGTAGTGTGGGGGTGGAAATTGTATCTTTCAGGAGTCACAGGGTAAAGGGTACATCTCAGATTAATCAGTTGCGCAGAATGACAGAATAGTTCCCACTCGCTCACAGTATTATTACATAAAATGCATATAATTCTCTTAACAGTGTTGTATATATCCAACTCATATGAACCTTGCATGAGACTTTATTTTTCATCAATTTTGTGGAAATTAAAGTGCAAAATTTTTCTTTGGTCCCCTTTATTAATTATAAACATTTTATTAGTAAATTTTGGGGGCCAAAAATGATAATCTTTATCTACAATGTTGTCCCTGCCCCCTCCCCCCTTCCCCCAATTAACCATTGACATTGCCGTAGGTGGGGAGGCTTGCGTGTTTAGAGGCCAGACAAACGCGTGGTTCCTGAAGAGGGGCAGCAGCCTTTTCAGTAGTTGCAGGGGCAACAGTCTGGACGATTGACTGATCTGACCTTGTAACACTAACCAAAACGGCCTTGCTGTGCTGGTACTGCGAACGGCTGAAAGCAAGGGGAAACTACAGCCGTCATTTTTCCCGAGGGCACGCAGCTTTACTGTATGATTAAATGATGATGGCGTCCTCTTGGGTAAAATATTCCGGAGGTAAAATAGTCCCCCATTCGGATTTCCGAGCAGGGACTACTCAAGAGGACGTTGTTATCAGGAGAAAGAAAACTGGCGTTCTATGGATCGGAGCGTGGAATGTCAGATCCTTTAATAGGGCAGGTAGGTTAGAAAATTTAAAAAGAGAAATGCTTGCGTGAAAGTTAGATGTAGTGGAAATTAGCGAAGTCCGGTGGCAAGAGGAACACAACTTCTCGTCAGCAGAATACAGGGTTATAAATACAAAATCAAACAGGGGTAATGCAGGAGTAGGTTTATTAATAAGTAAAAATTAGGAACGCGGACAAGCTACTATGAACAGCATAGTGAACACAAGGCAGACACGAGGCCCACACGCACCACAGTACCACAAGTTTATATACCAACTGGCTCCGCAGGTGAGGAGAAGATTAAGGAAATTTATGATGGGATAAAAGAAATTATTCAGATGATCTAGGGAACGAAAATTTAATAGTCATTGAGGACTGGAATTATATAACTGGAATAGGTACAGAAGGAAAAGTACTAGGTGAATTTGGGCTGCGGGAAAGGAATGAAATAGGAAACTGCCTGGTAGAATTCATCATCACAGCTAACACTTGGTCTAAGAAACATGAAAGACGGCTACAAACATGGGAGCGAACTGGAGACACTGCAAGGTTTCAGATTGGTTTTCATAATGGGTAGACGGAGATTTAGGAACTAGATTTTAAATTGTAAGACATTTTCAGAGGCAGATGTGGGCTCTGGCCATAATTTATTGGTTGTGAATCACAGATTGAAACTGAAGAAACTGCAAAAATGCAGGAATTTAAGGAGATGGGACCTGGGCAAACTGAAAAAACCAGAGGTTGTAGAGGGTCTTGGAGCATTAGGGAACGACTGAATAGAACAGGGGAAAGGAATACAGTAGAAGAAGAATAGGTAGCTTTGAAAGATGAAACAGTGGAAGCAGCAGAGGATCAAGTAAGACTAAGGCTAGTAGAAACCCTTGGATAACACAAGAGATATTGAAAGGATAAAATATAAAAATGCAATAAATGAAGCAGGCGAAAGGGAATACCAATGTCTTAAAAATGAGGTCCACAGGAAGTGCAAAATAGCTAGAGGCCAAATGTAAGGATGTGGAAACATATATCGCTAGGGGTGAGATAGCAACTACAGTAAAATCAAAGAGACCTTGGGAGAAAAGAGAACCACCTGTATGAATATAAAGAGCTCAGATGGGAAATCAGTCCTAAGCAAAGAAGGGTACGCAGAAAGGTGGAAGGAGTATATAGAGGGTCCATACAGGGGAGATGTACTTTAGGGCAATATTATGGAAATGGAAAAGAACGTAGAAGAAGATGAGAAGGGAGATATGATACTGCGTGAAGAATTTGATAGAGCACTGAAAGACGTTAAGTCGAAACAAGGCTCCGGGAGTAGACAACACTCCGTTAGAGCTACTGAAAGCCATGGGGGGGGGGGGGAGCCAGCAATGACAAAACGTCTCCATCTGGTGAGTAAGATGTATGAGAGAGGCGAAATACCTTAGACTTCAAAAAGAGTATAATAATTCCAATTCCAAAGAGATCAGATGCTGACAGGCGTGAAAATTAGCGAACTATCAGTTTAATAAGTCATAGATGCAAAATACTAACTCGAATCCTTTGCAGAAGAATGGAAGAATTGGTAGAAGCCGGCCTCGAGGAAGATCGGTTTGGATTCCAGAGAAATGTAGGAACACACTTCTCACAGGTCATTGGTTAAGGAAAGGCTAACTTACGTTTATACCATTTGTAGACTTAGAGAAAGCTTTTGACAATGTTCCTTTGGAATACTCTCCTTCAAATGGCAGGGGCAACATACAAGGAGCGAAAGGCTATTTACAATATGTACAGAAACCGGATGGCAGTAATAAGAGTCGAGGGGCATGAAAGGAAAGCAATGGTTGAGATGCGAGTGAGACAGGGTTGTAAACTATCCCTGATGTTATTGAATCTGTACTCTGAGAGAGCAGTAAAGGAGACAAAAGAAAAATTGAAGTAAGAATTAAAGGCCAGCGAGAAGAAATAAAAACTTTGAGGTTCGCTGATGACATTGTAATTCTGTCAGGAACACCAAAGGAGCTGGAAGAGCAGTTCAATGGAATGGACAATATTGTGAAAGGGGGATATAAGATGAACATCAACAAAAGCGAAACGAGGATAATGGAATGTAGTCGAATTAAATCAGGTGACGCTGAGGGAGATTAGGAAATGTGACACTTAAAGTAGTAAATAAGTTTTGCTAGTTGGGAAGCAAAATAATTGATGATGGTCGACGTAGGAAGGACATAAAATGTAGACTGGCAATGGGAAGAAAAGCGTTTCTGAAGAAGAGAAATTTGTTAACATCGAGTATAGATTTAAATGCCAGGAAGTCCTCTCTGAAAGAATTTGTATGGAATGTAGCCATGTGTGGAAGTGAAATATGGACGATAAACAGTTGAGTCAAGAATGTCCTTTTGAAATGCGGTGCTACAGAAGAATTCTGAAGACTAGATGGACTAGTCACATAACTAATGGGGAGGTACTGGCTAAAACTGGGGTGAAGAGGAATTTGTGGTACAACCTGTCTAAAAGAAAGGATCGTTTGGTAGGACACATTCTTAGACATCAAAGAATCACCAATTTAGAGCTAGAAGGAAGAGCGAGGGTGGGAAAAATGGTGAAGGGAGACCAGGATATGAATACAGACGTAGATTCAGTGGGACGTAGGTTGCAGTAGTTACTCGGAGATGATGAGGCTTACACGGGATAGAGTAGCATGGGAACTGCATGAAATCAGTGTTTGGACTGAAGATCACAACAAACAACATATAACAATGTAGATAAGTGAACTTCTGTTCATGTGTATGCCTTTACTTATGTGTCAGTGGGATTGTAATTTCTCTGTCATGTACGGCTCTCGAAAACTTTGAACGAGAAAGACAAACTAGTAATCATTCAAGAAAATAGACCAGTAAAATTAAATGACGTAAACAGAGTCAGCATCCTGCACAAGGAATGGAGCTTTGTGCATGTTTTTGCGATTTACAAGTCAAGTATCAGAGAGACTGCAGGGCATGAAGCTAAACAGATTTGCGTAGAAAATTCTTAAATAATTCACGTAGCATCACTTGTTTGACTGTTAACTAATATAAAGAGTAATTTTCACATTTATGTGTAGTCAGTTGTTATTAGTGCAATATTGTGTGTTCGTATGTACTGAATTTTCATTGCATATCATTATGGTTAGGCCATAGAAGAAAGACAGGACTGACGTAGAAGACATCCCCAACGCGGAACACCACGACAGCTTAACAGATTTAGACAGCGATCATGGACAGAATGACTTCAGAATTCGAAATATGTGGGACAGAAGGACTTGGCGAAGGTTCTGAGACACTAAAACCCGAGAGCGGAGACGTGTCTAATGAAAACATACGAACGGTGCTAGGTGACAACAACATAGTAATAGGGCAGAAACAGCACCCAATTTCCGTATTTCTACGGGAGTTACAACTGCGTGACAAAGAAGGAGAACAGGAACGAGAAGAAAAACAGAGACTTGCCCGCATCTCGTGGTCGTGCCGTAGCGTTCTCGCTTCCCACGCCCGGGTTCCCGGGTTCGATTCCCGGCGGGGTCAGGGATTTTCTCTGCCTCGTGATGGCTGGGTGTTGTGTGCTGTCCTTAGGTTAGTTAGGTTTAAGTAGTTCTAAGTTCTAGGGGACTTATGACCACAGCAGTTGAGTCCCATAGTGCTCAGAGCCATTTGAACCATTTGAAAAACAGAGACAATTTCTAGCTGACTTCGAAAGAAAACGAGAAGAAAAACAAATCCTTAGAGACAAAGAAATGGTAAAACAGTTTAACGATACTTCAGTTAAGCGTGATGAAAAGATTGTAGTAAGGTTAAATGAAATACTTGATGCTCGCGACAATGCTCTCGCGCATAGTATCAAAGAAGATTTGCCACGTACACTTAGTGACATTAGCGCTTTGTAAACAAGTTGTGAAGACGTAGCGCAAAATGTGGGGCAACTTAGTGACGAGACAGTTAAAGGTGGGGGGGGGGGGGTTTAAGTTAGTAGTGGCGAGTGTAGCATCAGACTTAGTCTCTGGAAAGGATGTTACCAGCCAAGGACTGCGAGAGGAATTTGATAGTCTTTACAATTTACTTCAGTCCACGTTTGCAGTGTGGCTGAATCAAAATAAAAGCAGATCAGAGAACCTGAACAAGAAATAAAAGCTGAAAGACATTACGAACAAAGGAATGTATCTCGTTCTCCATCTCAGTACGGGAACACACCTTTTGACAAACCGCCATTTGAAACTGTATTTCATGTAGATGTAGGTCAAAAAAAAAAATGGTTCAAATGGCTCTGAGCACTATGGGACTCAACTGCTGAGGTCATTAGTCCCCTAGAACTTAGAACTAGTTAAACCTAACTAACCTAAGGACATCACAAATATCCATGCCCGAGGCAGGATTCGAACCTGCGACCGTAGCGGTCTTGCGGTTCCAGACTGCAGCGCCTTTAACCGCACGGCCACTTCGGCCGGCTTAGATGTAGGTCATGTGAGTTCAAATTTCCCGTAAGCAGAATAACCACTAGCTTAGATCCAGTAGTACCAACACTGACCAGTCTGATGCAAGAGGAAAGCTTGATTAAGCAACGGCTATTCCAGACTTTTAAAGAGGACAAAAAGACAATCCCACCTCTTGTACTTATAAAGAACTTCAGTACTGTTTGGTCTCGGTCGTTGACCGAGTGGCAAAAAATATAGTTTGCACTATTGCATATAACGGGAGAATCCTCGTTGTAGGCACTACAAGTTGCGGAAAGCTGTCACACTTTCGCAGAGCTCGAAAAATGTTTCCGAGGACGATCTGGGTCAAATTCTGCACAAGAATGTTTACTTAAACGGGTATATAGCCAGAAATATAGAACCCTCTCATGAAATATATTGAGAAGTACCTAAATATGACAAGATATTGGGAAGAGATGTGTTGCGAATACTGAAGACACATATGCCTATCTCGATTAGAGAAAAATTAGTGCATGTGCCAGATAGAGATCTCGAAAACTTCCTTGCTGTGACAGATTACTTAGACCTCATACAGGAGGATGCTAAGAGGGCAAATGAAAACAGCAGGTCGAACCACACTAACGGGAAAGGGTGCGGAAAACGCAGTAACCATTGGAGTGATGGCACCTACACATAAAGGAGGTGGTCTGAAGCCTTGCAACAACAATAGCCATGTGAACAACGGTTACTATAACCATGAATCGAACAACGATGTTAATCACAGTACCAGTAGACCACAATCAGATAATCCCAATGACGGTCACTACTAATTCAGCTACAACAATACGAATCGTAAAAGGCGAGGTGAGAAAAGGATTTAATTCCAACCGGAATAAGAACATGTGCTCTTCAAACGGGTTGGCAGAAGTTCGGACCCAGTGACTGGAACCCTAATGCAAGACAACAACCACAACAACAACCAACTGTACCGCAAAAACTTGTCACCTCGATACCAGTGCCTGAGGCATCACACCAGTCGTACTGGCAGCCTTCGCACTGTAGCGAACAAAATCAAATACCTCCGAATAGTGTACGTATTTTGGAGGTATCGGGTAACAGTAAAAACCAATCTTCACAAGTCCATGTGAGCCTTCGGCGGGAGGTAGCGCCACAAGGTGAAGGCACACAGTAACTGTTGTGTGACTAGGGCCTCCGCCGGCGGAGAGGCCGAGCGGTTGTAGGCGCTACAGTTTGGAACCGAGCGATCGCTACGGCAGCAGGTTCGAATCCTGCCTCGGGCATGGATGTGTATGATGTCTTTAGGTTAGTTAGGTTTAAGTAGTTCTAAGATCTAGGGGACTAATGACCTTAGATGTTAAGTCCCATAGTGCTCAGAGCCATTTGTACCATTTTTGAACTAGGGCCTCCCGTCGGGTAGACCGTTCGTAGGGTGCAAGTCTTTCGATTTGATGCCATGTCGGCGACTTGCGTGTCGATGGGGATGAAATGATGGTGGTTAGGACCACACAACACCTAGTCCCTGAGTGGAGAAAATGTCCGACCCAGCCGGGAATCGAACCCGAACCCTTAGGATTGACATTCTGTAGCGTTGGCCAGTCAGCTACCGCGGGCGGACAAGGCACACATTTAATTTCGTAAACACCGTTAGATACAATGACGGTCAAGACCCCAGGCAAGAGTTATCCGACGAAAACAGCAAATGCCAAAAGGGATGTTTCGGAAAGGTACAAGCTGTGATAATTGGCAGTATAAATGGTACTCAAGTGCAGCTAGTAATCAATACCGGCGCATCGGTTTCGGATATGGATAGCAATTTCTACAGACGTATGAACCAAGTGAAAAGGTTACTCATCCTACCTGTACAGAATTGTAAAGTAGTTGGTGCATTGGGGTGAAGAGCCAAATAATTAAGCACCAAGTGCAGGCCGAAGTGGTTTCGGAAAAGGAGAAATATTGTGAACCTTTCTCTTAGGGAATAATTTATCGGTGCCTGTCATCCAAGGTGGGGATATTATACGAGATAGGGACACACAGCTGGTTGGAGTGGCCGAGCGGTTCTAGGCGCTACAGTCTGGAAACGCGCGACCGCTGCGGTCTGAGGTTCCAATCCTGCCTCGGGAATGGATGTGTGTGATGTCCTAGGTTAGTTAGGTTTAAGTAGTTCCAAGTTCTAGGAGACTAATGACCTCAGAAGTAGTACCACAGTGCTCAGAGCCATTAGAACTATTTAGGGACACACAAATTAACTTCTCCCGTGGACTTATTATCTTCAAGGTTGAAACAATTGGAACTGGAGGTAGTGATAACCGTAGTAGGCCATGGCAAGTTTTGTCAGGCGTTCATGCTCGGCATATGTGAACGAACATATTGTGGGTAGAAGACAATCAATCACAAGAAGGTTATTGTCAGATTGGGAATAATCACATACCAGTAGCACAGGAAATACCTGACTCAACAGAAATGAAAGTTAAGGAATATCATTATTTAAGCACGGCACAGGCGAACTATCGCACCTTTCGAAACAATATGAAGCCGTATTCTCGCAGAAACCGGGCGTTATTCGGGGATACGGACATGGCATGCAAGTTTACGAGCACCAAACGTACTATCGAGCTGCCTACTTGATGCCGTGGACCAAAAGAGAAGCTGTCATGAAGGAGGTAAGAAAGATGCTGGCTTGGGATATAAAAGAACCGTCATTTTCCCCACGTAGTAGCCCAGTACTGACTGTTATGAATTCAGATAAGGTTTGCACCAAGGCATTGTAATTAAAAAGTTTTATACCTAAATTGAACCATTCTGCTGGAGAAAAACTTAAATACTTTTCTTTTTACATAGTAGTCGTTAAGAATTTCTTTTTGTGTCACTTTGGATGTATCTGTGTAGTGATACGTGTACCCTTACTTTCATGTTTCTGACAGAACATTAAGTGCAACGAATAATAAAACTGATTTGAAATTGCCCTGAGGTGTAGTATTTGCAGCGAAAACAAATACGTATAGTTTGTTAAATAGGGTAGAACTTTATTCTTTCTATATAAATGTTTATTTAATGTGAGTGTATATACGTGATGTCATATTTAAATTGTACGACACGTACTCTCATAACAAAGCTATTGAAGTGACGTAGTTTAACTCTAAGATACCTGCATCCCAGGTAGGCTAACTGATGAGAGTACTTAATTGGTTCAAATGGCTCTGAGCACTATGCGACTTAACTTCTGAGGCCATCAGTCGCCTAGAACTTAGAACTAATTAAACCTAACTAACCTAAGGACATCACACACATCCATGCCCGAGGCAGGATTCGAACCTGCGACCGTAGCGGTCACGCGGTTCCAGACTGAAGCGCCTTTAACCGTATGGCCACACCGGCCGGCGCGAGAGTACTTAATTAGAACGAATTTTAATTTCATATACCAGGACGTTTTGAGTCAAATTTTTGCTGTGAGTGCTTTTTGGACACTGTAAGAGAGCGATTTCGGTCATATTTCACGCTTGTTGTTTTTAGCTAAGGCGAAGATACATGCATACAGGTCCTCCTTCAGATCATATCTCACCTAAATAACAGAATGAATGAAAATGAATGTAAAACGTACACGGCAGAACAACTGCATATGTGAATCCTTGTACAGAATAAATCTGCATTTGTAACTTCCTAATATGTATACAGTGGAAGGAACAAAATAATGAACTGACTACGAAATATCCGCATATATCAGCTGTGTGCACAGTGAAGTTCGAAAACTGAAGTGTACCTCAATTTATGTATTATCCAGTGGTACTCAAATCATTTTTGTAAAAGAAAAGACATGTGATTAACTGACTGACCACACGGAATCATGTGTAGCAGTGAACTTAAAGAAGCTCTTAGAGTGGTGAAAGCTCGACGTTGGACGAAAGGACGTTCTCCGCGCAGTAGCTTAAAGATATAGTAATAATAGGACCCTGACCCTTTCCAAACGGATCGTGAACAGTGTCAGAGTGTACATAGTGCAACAAGTTGCGCAACGGACTGTACCTACACAGAGCGCAACAATTAAATATTTGGTGCGGTCGCTCGGAAGCTGCAACACCGGAAAATGGGATAGAAATGAACTGCCGGCGCTGGAATTTAGGTGGACGCTTTTAATAGTGCAAAACCTAGTGCGCAGCGTCCGCATACATGATTCAGTGATTGAATAGCAAGCCTGTGCGAGTTGACCGGGACTATTTATTGTAGAACACAACACGATCACAAACAGTAATACCCACAAACTATGTACGAGTGGAATTTGAGTGGATACAAGACTAACTTTTTGCTTGCAGGGTATAACAGATTAAATTAGGTCAACTAATACTACTCGTTGTTTTCATTACTTTCCTTCTAGATGCGGTTCTGGGGAGTATTGGAGCCCGGACAAAGCGCAAGTTTCGACCCATGACCATCTCGCAGCTGCGTCGTCGTACGTTTCCGCCGACCTTGGGTTGCAGCCGAGTGGACGACTCCCACTTGCCGACGACGAGGTACACAAAAATAATTTATCAAGAGCGAAGATAGTAAAATTGCTTATAAAGAAAAGCATAAATCAATATGAACGGAAAATAGATGACAGCGCAAGGCACATGAACACCAATATGAAAAAAAAACAAGCTTTTCTATGTCACCTGTCATAATGTACTTGAGCGAATTTTTTCAGTTGTAATGTACGTTTCTAAACATTTCATTTTACCTTACGTGTGAAGTAGTTTAACTGTTGACAAATCAAAGTCACCTGAAAGTACACAACTCACGAAGTTAATAGTCATATACATAGTCAGATGATGCAGTTTAAAGGCTCTAGGCTGTTTTTGTTCCAAGTCTGCATAGCCTGTGAACCCAAATGTGAGGGGAATTTTAAACAATTTCCAGGACGTATCCGAAGTCTTTCCCAAGCTGCATTCATGCTGACAAACACAAACACCGTCAAGTACACCACGGAGAATTACAGGATTACACAACTAGTCAATGAATATTTAATTACTAATACTGGCCTAACGCCAACTCAATTTTTTTTTTTTTTGTACTGATGTGTTTGTGAGAAGTGTTTATTGAAACTTGACTATATAATAGTATAACTTTTCAGTAACAATGTGGAAATGGTTGACCCATAACAATGACATTAATGGACAAACCTTTCCAGGGGGCATTGTAATGTCGCCTGGAAATGGAAAAAACGCTAAATAAATATCTTCTTGGGTGTGAAAAGACACGAAGTGACAAAAGCACAAAATCCAATAAATTAAGGTAATAGCCGAATCTGCACTGAAACCAAATCAAAGGAAATACAAAGTTCATTGTTAAAACTAATTGAGTAAAGACTGTGATACTATTAAAACTTACTTCGCAAACTTGTACGCTAACATTTTATTAGGTGGATGGAAAGGTCTGTGATGTAACAATTTATGTTTGTTATCTCAGAATATAGTTATTGTTCGCTAACATAAAAATAAATGATTTTATTGAATGTTTATGTATGTGTAAAGCGCCTTCCTCCGAGTTATTGCCATTTTCATTGTAGCTGATGTACGTTTATTGTTGGTCGTCGCTGCTGCAACATTCTCTAAATTCACCTAAAGTTAAATGCGGACCTACGCATTCGGTAAGGACTGCCTTCGTTAATCAAGAAAAGTAAAATGTGCAAGCAATGCGAGCATATATGGACATAATTTTAAATGATTTTAGGCACACCAGGACGCAGACAACAGCTTATATTAAACAACGTTGCAGCTCATTTTCTTTTACTATTCTCAGTTTTACTCTTACTAACTCTCCGCTAATATATAACTTTATCTTCCAGGAGGTCTGTTTGTTAAAAGCAATTTACTACTGTCAGTTTTCTAGGTTATCAGCAGCTGTACATGCAGAAACCACAATTGCCCTGAAAATAAGATAGCACAAAATTTCCTAGTTAATCTGCTGTTTAAGAGAATAGTCGTCATCACCCTGATATGAAGCTATCGAAATTTTCGGTTGCGCTGTTTAGTTTTACTGATGTGGCCTTGTTTCTGACATTTGACATTAAGTTTCCTATAATCCCAACTCAAAACCTCAAAACGGTCTCTGGGTGAACGCTGTGAGAAAGAAGGATTGAAAACCGACCAAACACAGCAAAACATTTACGGAACGAGGACATAGATCGAACATCTGTTTCGTCTGTCATTATAAAATTCAGGATTACAAAAGCAGCTTTTTCATGTCACTTACTTCTCCTATTGACTACTCGAACTGTGTAACAAAAAGAGAGTTACAATAAAGAGGTGAAATACGTCGTATTATTGAATCAAATAAGCATCTAAGACCAGAGAAATATCTGGAAGTATCTTCGTGACACTATGTTATTAACGAAAGTATTCCAAAATTCTCTATTTAAAAAATTGTTGCGTACACAGGACTGAAATATAGAACAAGAAGCAGTCGTAAACAGTAGTTACGGCATCTAACATGGTGGCACGACCTACAAACCAACGCACAGGGAAAGTCTGTGTAGCGCTCCCCATACTACACCTCCATGATATTGTAAACCAGCTTGACATCTTTGACCACCAAGAAAGCTAGACTACGAGCGTGAAACGAAAAACTTTCTATGATACATTGTATAATGTAACCTATTATTATTTCTTCTTTCTTTTCTCCCTCGTTCTTACATGTATAAAATAATAATAATTTTTTTACCAGAGTTAACATTGGCATAGAAAAAAAATAGGTAGAGAGATGCTCT
Source organism: Schistocerca nitens (assembly GCF_023898315.1). Taxonomy (NCBI): domain Eukaryota; kingdom Metazoa; phylum Arthropoda; class Insecta; order Orthoptera; family Acrididae; genus Schistocerca; species Schistocerca nitens. The sequence goes on from NC_064618.1 coordinate 388,107,878, forward strand.
TCAATTTTTTAATTGCTTTAGATTCATCTGTCTATCTCTGTAATTGATAGCGGGTGGACTTGTGACTATTTCCGCCGCATTGGTATTGTCCAAAAGAGTGTATTCCAATTGTGCATTAGAAAGTATTAAAGAAAGTTATCGAGATAGCAAATTTTATTCGTACATTCACGACGCACCGTGAATCCTGCATCAAGAGGATCGAAGCAGACAAGAATAATTTGCGTGAGCAGAAGGGCGATCCGGAACCAGCACTGTCATACCAAGCTCTATGCACAATGGCGGTAACAAGAAAATGAAGTCCGTAAATTTAAATGCTGAATAAATGTATTGAATATTGAAGATCTGTTTATATTAGTGTCAGTTAAAGTTCATCCAGGATATGTGTACCTTCCAATTTTTTTCAGTCATTCTTTCAAAATTTCCCTTTTAATTATTTAAGCAGCAAATTTTTAGTCAGTTTTCCAATATATATTACATTTTACAGTATATATTACATTTTATATCCTCCCCTCCACTATTCAATGGAGAGCTCTCTCTGTTCACGTGTGGTCAATATGCGTATAATATAACAAATCTAATTAAATACTGCCACTGTGTCAGCTTCGCAATGAGCAACCTTTCATAAGTAACTATATTGTTTCGTTCGGGAGCGATGAAAAAAGAAAAGCCTACGGACGTGAGTAACCATAATATATAGCAGAGCGTTTGGCAATACTATTGAAACTGTATTAAACAGGAAACCAAAAACTGTACGTATATCAGATCTAACAAACATACGAACTGTCAGGTCTGTAACACGGTGGAAAGAACGACGTCTTTATTACAAATCATGGGTAGCGACCGCACGCCAAACCCCACGGAATTGTTTCAAATAGCTGTTGAAAATGGATTTCCAAAGTAAACCCAGAATGTTTTTAAGTGTAAAAAATACAACTATTTTAATGCCATGACGCTACAGATATTTCGAGAGGTGAAATTTTGTTTGAGGGCAAATATAAAGAACCACTTGGTACACGGAAGGGGCTTTCAAAAAATGGTTCAAATGGCTCTGAGCACTATGGGACTTAACAGCTGTGGTCATCAGTCCCCTAGAACTTAGAACTACTTAAACCTAACTAACCTAAGGACATCACACACATCCATGCCCGAGGCAGGATTCGAACCTGCGACCGTAGCAGTCCCGCGGTTCCGGACTGCGCGCCTAGAACCGCGAGACCACCGGGCCGGCGAAGCGGCTTTCAGCATTAATAACAAGTACTGGATGTTATCACACTGCATACATACGTAATAACTGTGATAAAAATGGTATCTAAACCAGACAGATTTTGTTCATCTGAATAGGATAAATTTCATCTTTACTCATAGATTTTGTGGTAAGAATACTTTAAGAAATAGTGCGGACCTAATTACTGTATTGCCACTTCCGCACATTTTTATTTATTTATTTATTTATTTATTTTTTGTAACAGAGATTGCTAAGCGATACTTATTATGGATCCTATCGCTGCAGTTATGACGATGAGCAGTATACACGAACATTAACTTAGTCATCTCTGGGAAAAAACTCCTCGTTTCAGTTCTTTATTACACTATTTACTTATGCGTCTAAATCTACATTATTCTCTCCAAGCCGCTTTATGTGGATCTATGGTGTACGATTTGCCACCGTGCAACACAAAATGTTACACGCTGCGGGAAAATCCATTGTCCAACAACTTTTCAAAACTAGAACGGCACGATGTATTCTCAAAAGGGAACCTCCCCACCGCACCCCCCTCAGATTTAGTTATAAGTTGGCACAGTGGATAGGCCTTGAAAAACTGAACACAGATCAATAGAGAAAACAGGAAGAGGTTGTGTGGAACTATGAAAAAAATTAGCAAAATATACAAACTGAGTAGTGCATGCGGAGCATAGGCAACATCAAGAAGAATCCCAGGTCAGGAGCGACGTGGTACCGTGGTTAGCGTGAACACATGCGGAACAAGAGGTCCTCGGTTCAAGTCTTTCCTCGTGTTAAAACTTTAATTTCTTTATTTTCGCAAAGTTATGATCTGTCCGTTCGTGCATTGACGTCTCTGTTCACTGTAATAAGTTTAGTGACTGTGTTTTGCGACCGCACCGCAAAACCGCACGAATAGTAGACGAAAGGACGTGCCTCTCCAAGGGAAACCGAAAACATTTGATCGCAAGGTCATAGGTCAACCGATTCCTCCACAGGAAACACGTCTGATATATTCTATACGACACTGGTGACGGCATGTGCTTCACATGACAGGAATATGTTGTCGACCCACCTAACTTGTACACTTGGCGAAAGGGTAAAAAGATTCTTCTACCTCGCCCGATTTAGGTTTTCTTGTGGATGTGATAATCACTCCCAAAAAAGTGATGAAAACATAAGAGTTTGTCACATAAACTGCAACAAATGAATGCAACAGTTTCACAGCCGCACAGTTTTCCCTGTGCTCTGTCCAAACATACGTTTTTAACGTTTTCAATTTTTTCCGTGTGTAGACCGTCAAATCCTGCATATGTCCAAGTATATCTGAACATGTCCTGGAATTTTGGAGAGCGAAGTTGATTATGTGTGAGTGCCTGAAGTTTGATAATTGTCTGAAAACAAAAATTAAACTTTTCACTCGAGGGTAGACTTGAACCAATGACCTCTCGTTTCGTAGGTGCTCACGCTAACCACGGGACCACGGCGCTCCTGAGCTCACATTTTCCTTCATGTTGCCTATCCTGCACGTGGACTACACAGTTTGTATATTTTGCTTATTTTTTTCATAGTTCCACACAACTTCTTCCTGTTTTCTCGATTGATCTGTGTTCAGTTTTTCAAGGCCTATCCACTGTGCCAACTTATAACTAAATCTGAGGGGGGGTGTGATGGGGAGGTTACCTTGTCAGTAACCAGCTGTTAGTCGCCGACAGTCGGATGAGCACGCATTGTCGCTACGTCTTCTCGAAGTTTTACATCAGTAGAAACCTAAGAATTTCTTACAGGACAATCCAAGATAAAATTCTGGATGTGTTGGAAGACGAACAGTTTACCTTTAGGATACACAGGTGTACTACAGAGGCAGCAGTTCAGCTACGATACATAATGGAGGCAAAATAGAAAACCGTCACACTTTTTGTCGACCTATGAGCAGCGCCCAGCAACGTGAAATGCTACGTTTTAACTTCTAAGAAAAATGGTTATAAGGTATAGAGAGAGACGTGTAATGCAATCCACGAGAACTAAGTGTAATCAATAGAAATGGAAGTCTAAGAGAGAACTGCTCGGATTAAAAAGAATTAAATTAACGATACAGACTTTCCCAGTACTGTTCTACCCACACATCCGAGCAGCAGTGATGGAAAAGAAAAAGCTTACGAATGGAATTGGTATACATTGTAAAATGACATCGAAATCAAGATTCACTTATATAGCTACCGTCGCTGAATGTTAGGAGCGGGAACAGCACCTGTGGAAAGGCACCAACAGTCTAACGAGCACTTAATATGGACAGAGTAAACCAAGGATGATAAAATTAACAAGGAGTAGCGGTAATGAGATTAGCTGATACAAACTTAACATCAAAATTGTGGATATGGACCAGAAAAAGTGTAGAATATCTCCTACCTTAGACGAAACATTACAAGTGACGATGACGCAAGGAGTGTGTGAGGAGCAAATAGACTCGGATAAACAGAGTTTCTCAATGAAGTCTATAGAACAAGTTCTGAGAATGTATTTTCAACACTGCCCTTCCACGTAAATAATGTGTAATAAATAGTTAAGGAAGTTAATTTGTAAACGAGATAAATGATTCACTGTATCTTGTTTGTCACTTGAACGTTGCTCTTTAAACTTTAACTGTCTGCTTGTATCTCACTCAGAAAACAAGAAAAAGTTTCTGATTTTACCGTGTATTAACCGAAGTATGGATCCTTCACAAATAAGTATCCAGATTGTAGAAACAGTGTTTAGCCGAATGGATATTGAATTATGGGGTTTTGGGGCTATTACTTAGGTGCACACCGAACAATAATGACAAATAGAACATTTATGCTATTATTACACTTAAAAGTAACTAAAACAGTTTGCACCTTTTCCGATGATAGGTATTATTGAAACACAGTGAGCAGATGGGTAAGTACTCCTTTTGTAAATTAGTGTGGATCAGATGTCATTCTACTCAACTGCGTTGCAAGTTTTTAAACAGTCAATGAATCTAACATCACAATCAGGATGAATGCCTAACCTCAGAAGCACAATAATATCTTAATACAAGAAGTAACTAAAAGTTAACACTAAAATCACTTCTTTCTTCACAATCTGTTTCTTAGCACGACAAATTCCACACATTACACCTTCAGTAGAGAAAAGCAACAGTGTGAAATTCTGTCAAGTGGAGGATAATTGTGTAACTGTTATTCTGCAGCACTAACACTTTCAAGCCAAATGCAAAATTTCATTTTTACTTACTATCAAACAATTATCCTTCTTAATAGGATCGACATACAGAAAGAACTAGTTACCTTTCTACATGATAAGAAGAACAAGTGAACAGATTATCTTGTTCTAAGGCACAAAGATTGCAAAGCCGAATTAGAAATAATAAAAGTTATTGCAACAACCAGTGGCTACAGTCCTGCCTTAGTTGACCACATCTTGCACAGCAAACATAAATTGAAAATTATACCCCTCCTCTATGCTCCCTCTCCTGCCCCTTCCAATGTCTGCAGGAAGTGATGAATAATGTTCTACCTAGGACAGGTATCACACAGTGTCGCAAAAATACTGAAATTCTGCTACTAAAGGATTTCCTACTATGCCATGAACACCACAGGCAAAGGTATTTTCAATAGTAGACATAAAACCCAATCGCTAGCCCTCACTGAAGTACGTACAATTACTTATCCTGATTGTGTTAGGTTTTCGTGGTCAGTCCGGCACAAGAATAGTATCTATCAGACCCTCTGGCAGGCACTAACTTGTGTATAACACAGCAATAACGTAGATGTATCTGTAGACTGGTTGAAGATGAACACAGCAGGAGGTTGCAGAAATACGAGTACGTCTCCACATTTGCTGAGCATTTATTGATTGAAGGCCACAGCTATCAGCCATAATCCTGTAACCTTCACTTAGCAAACGAACGCCAAACACTTAACATGTTGGTAGGCCTGCAAATCAGTTAGCATCTGGCCCACAGTCCTGATTTAGCGTCAAATGGTCAGACACAGCTCAGTATGTCCCCCTCTTCTAAACTAAACTTAATTCTCACAGTTTCTCAGTGCTTCCCACGCTGTCTGTTCCATTCCCTTATTTCACTTTCACGTTTTTATTTATTTTATTGTGATTCCGTACTACTCCATATATTCTGTGTTAAAACTGTCAATTCTAACTTTTATTCCGATCCTGTGACATCTTCAACTATATAAATTAATCCAGTAGAACACGCACAATACTGTGCTTCTCATTTATGATAGTTTATTTCTATCAGCAACAGATCGCATCCTAGTTTGTCTGTTACTGTATTAAATTTATCACAATACATATATTTGTGCTGCACACATTTCCTTTCCTCTCTATTTTCCTTTCGCCACATCTTTTGCTTTCTCGTTGTATGTACGAGGAGCGTTCAGTAACTAATGCAATACCTTTTTCCTGGAAGGAGGTTGGTTTTAGTCAGGATGCCAATACAACATATTATTCCTCACTGTTTGGCTACTAAATCCCATTTTTTCAGCATAATCCCCGTTCAATACGACGGCATTACGCCAACTGACTGGGAGAGTCTGTATGCCAGCTTGGTACCACTCCACTGGTCGAGGTCGAAGCCTACATCTTGCTACGTGAGTAACCTCTCCGTCATCCACAAACTGCGTACCGCGGATTGCATCCTTCATTGAGCCGAACAGATGGAAGTCGGAAGGCATGAGATCGGGGCTGCAGCATGGATGAGGAAAAACATTCCAATGAACTTTTGTGAGCCCTCTCGGACGCGTAGATTTGTGTGAGGCCTAGTGTTGTCGTGGAAAAAGAGAAGTTCGTTTGTATTTTTGTGGGGACGAACAAGCTGACGCCATTATTTCGATTTACTGATGGTAGTACTTGAGAGCTGATTGTTGCACCGTGAGGTAGAACATCTAACGGACTGAGTGAGGTGACGCAGTAAACAGCACACTGGTCTCGCACTCGGAAGGACAATGGCTCAAACCCGCGTCCGGCCATCCAGACTTAGGTTTTTCGTGATTTCTCTAAATCGCTTCGGGCAAATGCCGGGATGGTTCCTTTGAGTGAGCACCAACGATTTCCTTCCCCATCTCTAACCTGTCCGAACTTGTGCTCGGCCTCTAATGATCTCATTGCCGACGGGACGTTAAATACTAATCTCCTCAACACCACACAGAATTATTCCTTCAGAGACATAGAAGACCGTCGCCATGACTTTGCCGGCTGAGGTTGCAGCTTTGAAATGTTTCGGAGAGGAAGAAATGGAGTGGTGCCAGTCCGTGGATTGTAGTTTTGTTTCCGGTTCGAACTGATGAACTCATGTTCCTTCGCCTGTGACGAAGTTCGACAAAATTTTTTCAATATCACCGTCGTAACGCGCAAACAATGCCGCACAGATAGTCCTTCGTTGCTCTTTACTTTTTTCTTTTAGGATAAGAGTAACCTAGTGAGTGCGTAATTTTGAGTACCCTAACAGGTGGACGAGTATGTCAGTACTACCAACAGAGACGTCTAGTTGTGCAGCGAGGAGTCTGATTGTGATAAGTCGATCATCAAGAATTAGAGTGTCCGCACGTTCCGGCATTGCAGGAGTCGCAGGTGTGTACAGGCGGCCGGCAAATTGGAGATCGGACAGGTTTCCAACGACTCACTACGCTTTTGTTCACTGTCAGGTCTCCGTAGACGTTCTGCAAGCGCCTATGAATATTTGCGATGATCTGGCTTTCCGCAAAAAGAAACTAAATGACAATTCTCTGCAATGAAAGCACCTACCTTGCAGACGCCATTATGTAGGCTAGGTATAGGGCCGCCACCTATCGAAACTTCGTGAAACTACAGGAGCTGAAGCGGAAATATTCCACGAAGTCTCGCAACGATTCTGCATTTTTAAACCGAAAGTGTCCGAGGAAAACATGTGTTGCATTACTTATTGAACTCCCTTCGTGCATCTAATAGAGAATACATTCATGTTTGGTTGAAACTTGTTTACCTGAAACTTGTTTCAGGTAGTACATGGCAGATAACGTAGTAAAGCCTCATTCACAGTACGAACATTTATAATTTCTTCCTTCTTGTAAATAATAGCGAGCGATCAAAGACTGCGTATACGAGGTGTGGCTAGAAAAAAACCGGACTAGTACTGGTGAAACAATAAAACGAATGCAAGGAGGCTGAAAGTCGCGTGACCTGTCACGTGACTCTCGCTCCGCCTACTGCTCGAGTTTCATCTGCCTCCTGCACTCAGTCTGCCCGTGGCGTCTGTTTTAAGTAGTTGACGTTTTGTCTGTGCGTCGGAAAATGTTGAGTGTACAGAAAGAACAGCGTGTTAACATCAAATTTTGTTTCAAACTAGGAAAATCTGCAAGTGAAACGTTTGTAATGTTACAACAAGTGTACGGCGATGATTGTTTATCGCGAACACAAGTGTTTGAGTGGTTTAAACGATTTAAAGATGGCCGCGAAGACACCAGTGATGACACTCGCACTGGCAGACCATTGTCAGCAAAAACTGATGCAAACATTGAAAAAATCGGTAAACTTGTTCGACACTTTCCTTGTCAACTCCTGTTAACTCAGACACTGCTCTGATTGTTAAACGGCGATCTTGTCGAACAAGTTTACCGATTTTTTCAATTTTTGCATCAGTTTTTGCTGACAATGGTCTGTCAGTGCGAGTGTCATCACTGGTGTCTTCGCGGCCATCTTTAAATCGTTTAAACCACTCAAACACTTGTGTTCGCGATAAACAATCATCGCCGTACACTTGTTGTAACATTACAAACGTTTCACTTGCAGATTTTCCTAGTTTGAAACAAAATTTGATGTTAACACGCTGTTCTTTCTGTACACTCAACATTTTCCGACGCACAGACAAAACGTCAACTACTTAAAACAGACGCCACGGGCAGACTGAGTGCAGGAGGCAGATGAAACTCGAGCAGTAGGCGGAGCGAGAGTCACGTGACAGGCCACGCGACTTTGAGCCTTATTGCATTCGTTTTATTGTTTCACCAGTACTAGTCCGGTTTTTTTCTAGCCACACCTCGTATTATTGATGCGAACTTATGTGCTCAGGCAGTTTAACACACAATGCTGAACTGGTGACTACAATACGGACGCAATTCGACACCACACATACCGTCCATATTGCGTGTATTCTTATGCGTCTTTACGAGTAATTACATTCCTTATCACTTTTGCTACATTACCTACGCAGATCTTTCTTTCCAAGTAAAATGCAGTAGTTTTTGAGCACAATAATGGATGATAAGTATTGTAGGCCACTTATAGGCAATGTCAATCAGTGCCCATGAAACCGATGCCGCAGCACTCGTTTGAAACATCCATAGATGATATACGACGGCTGTTCTGAAAGTAAGATACGATCAGTCGCAAAATGAAAACAGTGAATATGAAAACTGTTTTATTTGCAACAGTTGGCTACGTCTTCCAGCTACTTCTCTACATAGTCGACGCTCCGATGGAGACATTTTTAATAACATTGTACCAACTTTCCCATACACTCGTCATAAAAGGCAGCCGACTGTTCTTTCTGCCAATTCCCTATGCTGATCTGCAGCTTGTTGACTGTGCCAAAATGTTGTCTGCATAGTTAACGATTCATACAATCAGAGACATAACTTGGACGAAGTGAATTCCAGGCTGAATGGTAGGTGATGAAACAGTTCACATCGAAAACGCTGCAGGAGCGTCCTCTTTCCCTCTGCAGTGTGCGGCCGAGAATTGTCATGAAGAAGGAAATGTGTGACAGTTACGTTGTGTAGGCTGCATGACATCTGGTGAAATCTCTTACAGGCGGTCAGCTTTGGCGACAGACACTATCTTCTATGGGTCTTTACGTGTTCACTGTGCGTTCAGAACTGAAAAGAGCGACGCGGTGCGATCGACGGGAATAGTAGAGACACTTTCGAACACATCTATGCAAAGCTTCATCGGATTTTCACTGGGGTTTCCATTTCGCAGTCGATCGGACCTTACTTTCTGAATAGCCATCGTTAATTAAGGTTCCTCACTGAGTCTGTACATGAAGCTGAAACAGAGAACCTAACACAAGGGGGTTTGATAAGGTTCTCACTTATGTTCGCTTCCATTCAAGAGGGTCCATTGTATGCACAGGAGGTAGGCGTGAAGCTGTCCTACAGCAGTTGCCAGGAGGGCATGCGCTAACGCCTCTGGGTGCCCTTTGTAAGCTAAGGCTGACTTCCTAAATTATCTGCGATGCATGACTTACCATATACGTGTATTAAGCTGAAGAGAGCATGTTATTTGGTACAGAATTAAAGTTTAAGTGGTGTGCAGGGAAATGAGGTAAGAAGTCACACAGAAGATCGCGCCGGAGTGGTCGAGGGTGGATAGCCGGCAAGTGGCCATAGCTCGTGCAAAAGTTGTAACACGCCGACTGGCGGTACCCAAGATCGAACTTACGACAATGGATCGTACTGTACCAACGTCGCTATGCCGTTAATGTATGGCTATCTGCCGCGCAAAAATACTTGGGCGAACCAATCAACCACTACAGCTTTAATTAGGTACAGTTTTTAATTTCAAAGTCGATGTTATGACTGCGGATCGCTATCTGATTTTAGAAGATTCCAGTCGTAGTGGAGCGCTTGGGGACTACTCTAAGTCAAGCTCGTACCGTAATCGCACTCTCAGGGAACAAATTGAAGACAGATCCCCCTTAGTATAATTATTACTGCGGCAACCACAACCACTGACTATGCAGCCAGCTCAAATATCGAATAATGAAAGACACCCTTACTTTACACAACGTCGAGATCGAACTATGACACGATTACACTACGAATAGACACATCCAAACATTCTAGTGATAATGATCACCAATATTAAGCAGTAATTACGAGATAGGCCGACTTAGATAACAACTCTCGTTATCTAAGCTACTGGTCGAATCCAAGCATCAAATCTCTATAAATACAGTACCTGTTTATATTATGTTGAGATAAATGCCCCAACTAGCTTGCAATTGTTCTCCCGCACAACGAAGTTCTCGCAACGCAGTACATTATCTCTGGAAAAGACTAGTAACTTTTTAATTACTCACAAAATTCTTATTCCATATACCGTCGTGTTATGACCAGTTTGTATTAAGACGCTTCCACCAGTATCGATAAGAATTGAAATAGTTTATGCTACCACTAAATCTCTTTCCACTTAGCCCCGCGTTGCTATGTAAATAATACGACGTCACGTACTTCACAGATTTAATAATCTTTGTCCTTGGTGTAATCGTTGACCTTTCCGTAATAAATTACGAGAACTTCAGTTCTAGTTGCATTTAATTAGACACTCTTTCCATCAATGAAATCGTTTTAACTTTTTATAATATCTACCTTCTGTAGGTTTATCGTGGTTCCACTCAATCAATGAACTTTTCATTAGGCAAACTTACAAATACCAGCGTATACTTGTGTCTTGCAACGCGGTATTAAGTTCTCTGGAATTCACCCTTTTCTTTTCCAGTAAAATATATATACACCCACCAGATACTAATTAAATACACGTAAAGTTTATGTTAACCCAAGAAAACTTGAATTTATTTTCTCTAGGTATTTCAATACAATTTCAAGCGAGTGTCATCAAAGATTACGTCCCACAACACGAAAATTCAGTAACAAAAAAAAAAAAAAAAAAAAAAAAAAGAAAAAAAAACTAAGTGCCACCGCCACTTTAAATCTAACTTTAAGTGACAATTTAAAACAATTCTGAACCTCTTCAGGCGTTGATAATACGCGACCCGCTAAGTTCCCTATTTGAATTCGGCCACTCGTCACTTTGGCTAATCAAGTTTTTGTTTAGCTGCGAGCTGCTTGTAAAGTGGTTCCTTTATTTTCTCGTCACTTATCCACTCAACTACTGGTGCACTCTATCACAATATAGTGAAACAGTCGGAATTTATTCGAACCAATTCTCGGTCCGCTATGAGATAGTGGTATTTAAACAACAACTACGAACATGTGTTCGAGGCTTTCCCTTCTCGACACACACACACACACACACACTCCAACCACTACCAAACCACTTCAACAAAACGGCTAACAACCCAATTACCTCTGGGTGAGCAGCGACCACTAATCGTACAACACCGACAGGACATCGGTTCCATCGATTCCCAAAAACTCAGCACCTACAAATCTACTTCTCTCTCTAACCAGGCTCATGCCGGATTTACCACTGCAAACTTTACGACCGAAACTGCCCACAATATGACAATCAATTGATAGCTCATGCACTTAAATTCGCCAAAACCGATGTATCACCCGTGACTGTTCAGAAAATCCCACAGAATTTCTGTGTATTCCGTTGCTCAGCTTTGGGAGGAAACAACCGTCACAGCAGCGGCCTAACAGACTAAATAGCCACGCTGCCTCCGCGAAGTGTACCCAAATTAAAATACTGGTACTACTAATCAAAACTCCTTTCCCTCGCCAAGTCTTAACCGCCATCTGCGGTGCCTCACAACACCACGCAGTGGGTAGCTCTACTATCAGACCTAGACGCACACCGATATATCCACTTACTCGGTGAGAGGTCTACATGGGAACTAACTAACTCCTTATGTCACATCATAGGAACCATTTAAAACGAACAAACACGCAGCGCCAACCAACGTTTGACAATTAATAATTCGTTGCTGCTATCGGTTCTCTACAACAGCGGCCAGCTGCTGCGAGTCGCTCAGGCAGCATCTCTGGACCCAGCGATGGCGAGTTGTTGCAATGCTGACGTCGCGCGCGGTCACCACCTGTTTTTTCGTCGACGTTCGAGGCTCATCTACAACATATTTTTGTTCTTAATACATCTTACACGTATATTTTAGTAACCACCAGGTGTTATTATTAAGTTATCGGGTAGGATGCTCAGCACTAGTAAGGGCGAACGTAACCTGTGCGTTTTGACACAGCACAAAGTCCTCTATGTAGGACCGTGCTGTAATGGTGCTACACTCAAGCGGCCAGTAAGTGGCATTAGATCGAGTTTTTAGGTCAGCTTCTGTCCTGGACCGTGCCGTATTGGTAGACCTCTGAAATATCCATCAATGCTGGCTGCTATGGTGACTTCTGTAGTGGATGCTAGATTTCATTATTGAACTGGATCTGCAATCAGGCGGACTGGATGGCACGGTAGCTCACAGCTTCCTGAACTCTCTTTGGATGACAGTATTAACGCCAGTTAAATATTCAACAGATAACATTGGAGCCTCTTGAGAACTTGCTTGGCATATGCTGCTTAAGACCTTTAAGTTACTTAAAAGTTATGATATTCAGATACCTAATTTTCTTCTCTGAAAATTATCCTGATTTCGACAAGGTGGCCCATTAAAAAAATGACCACTATGCCACACAAGTTCATAGATATTTAGTGTTAGCCTTGAAAAGTCATGGGTGGTTGTAACTTCCCCACAACTTATCGACCTTAATGACAGTGAAAATTAAACCGCGTGCACCTAATGTAAATTTGGGAAAAGCAATTGTCACCGAAATTAATTTGACGGTAAAGAGGGAGGAAAGGTCTACATCTAAATGAAAGGAAAATTGCAAATGAAATTGGTGGAACTTAATTTTGAGAAAAGGGTAAAATTAATAAAGAAAATAAATGTGCGGTCGTTACGTTAACAATTAATTGGCGTTAATTAGATATTTGAGATTTGGGGAAAATTACTGTCGCCAGTCCTATGGACAACTACTATTATAACTGAAAATAAAAGATTAATGCACATATAATTAGCACTAAAAGCTTGGCAACTGAAGGTTGACACTGTTGTGTGAAAACTGAATGTTTGTCAGAAGTAATAAATTTCGCTACACTCTGACTTAATTTAGCAAAAGAATTAATAAAACCGGAAAATTGAAAATTAATTTAGTGACTGAAATTAAGAGTGAACTTTGTTTCTGAAGCACTACGAAATTCAATAAAGTAAGGTTAGTCTTGGGCTACCTTAACAATCATTTCAAAAGCTACTTGAATCTACGCAATTTAGAAATAAGAGATTTAGCTTTGAACTTGAATTAAATGATTCTGAACAATTAACAATAGTAAAATTTAGTACCAAGCCGAGCTGCAGTCACAGGTAAGCTAAAATGTGGTAACAAAACTCGCACTCTTAATTTCTGCTTGTGTAATCTAAATATTATAGCCAGCGATGAATACTTTAACTGAACTTTGAAATTAAAGCAGTGAAATGGAATGATATTACTTTAATGCTGGCGTATGAATTTCAGCAACACTCGGGTTCATTCCAGGAAAGGAGGGGACCCTGCTTTGTAATGCAATTGGGAGAATGAGCAACAAAGGTTCATGCTAAGTTCCTGTATTTTTTTTTTTTTTTTTGATGCAACAGTTTGAAAAGCTGTGGTCTGCCATACAGTTCTAAAACTTTACGTGCTTTTAGTCTTCCTTGTTGGTTGATTGAAGGTTTGCAGTCGTCGATCGGGGAGGTGGCGACAGTCACTCATTTTCGGCCGTCGCTGTTGCAGAAGCTGGATGTTGGCGCGCCTTCTTCTCGACACAGTCACCAGGCGAAACTGGCTCTTGATGTGCGCCTGCTAATGCTTCCCGTCCGCGACACCGTGTCAGAAACTATCATAGCAAGTCGAGCGCAATTACATGCTGCCAAACCTCGAAGGCGCGGCAACTCGCGGGACGTCACACAACACACCTGCTCCACCGCCCTACTCCAGCCAGACTCACTCCTGCCCGCGCTCCATGCGGCAGAGTTAATACTATCAGAGATCGTAACACTTTTGTTCTCCACACGACCTATCGATGTAATCGTTCGTTAGCATAGTTTTCCCTAGGCAAGACCCAGCGGAAAAATACAAATAATATTTACAAAACAAACCAATTATACATCGACATAAATGACGCATTTCCAGAGTTACACATGCCCCACATTGTCTGAGGATGTTCGTGTAACCTAAACAGACTCAGAAAATGTCCCAAAAAGGAAAAAAAAGAAACAGGGGAAATGCATATGCTCAAAACATCAAGAAAATTTAGCATTAGTCTAATTAACCATAAACCAATTTTTTGACCATAATAATTGAGTGGAGACACTCCTAACCTTATTCCACTGTGTCATCTTAGACAAAAGAAAAACGGGTTGGTAATTTATTAAAATTCATAGAAAACATAGGAAATGGTTTATCTATTCCAATATCAGCAAAATTCCTAAAAGTATCAAGAAATGGAATACTATTTACAAAATTAATCAGAGTACATGGTCATAAAAACAGGTGGATCAAAATACGCAAATTAATAATTAATTGCATAGAATACACATTTTATACAACCTTTTCATAATTAATATTCTTGTCATGAGAGTCCACTTAACGCTGAACAAGAAAATAATATACAGCAGATCGAAAAAAAAAACATAAATATTGACAGCAGAATTCTTTTACATCAGCTGTTAGGCAAGAAAAACAACTCTGCCTTCCGTTCTCGCAAGTATAAAGAATACCGACAGCGGCACAAGAGCCGACAGCGGCTCCGCCTCTCCAGTATTGTTGCGCCCGCCTGTGCGGCACGCTTGGTCTCAATCGCCTGTGTAACGGCATTTCCACAACGTTCGTTTCACTGGATTCTTTCGAAAAAACTCACTCCCGAGTAATCTCAAGGGGTCCATTAATACTACCACAGTGGATAACTCAACACTGTCCATCATCAAACGCATGTACTAGGCTGAAACTTAAAACAGCGTCTAAGTACATCGGCAATGACTAGTAAAACACACATTCATGAAATCTTACAGCTAGTTACAAAATTATATTTACATTCCTTAATCTACTGTGACTCAGCTGAAAACTTAAACTAGCAGCTTGGATTTTTCAATTGATTAATAATCAGTTACTCTTAAATCATTTAGTCAAAGTTAATTACTTATTAATTACAACTTCTTTAATGTCCTTTGGTCTGGCAAAAGCATGGCAATCTAGCAAATAGTTAAACATTACACTCTATATTTACATACTGTACAAATTACCCATTCTGTGGAATTAATAAATACTAGGTTGGTACAATTTCAAGTCTACAATGTTACGTATACCTAATAGTTTTCCAGAGCTTGGATACTCTAAGCAATAAGCATTTGTGTGAGGTATACCAATGACTTTATACGGTCCATTATAAACTAACTTAAATTTAGAGATTTCATGGTCTATCTCGCTCGATTTCTCATGAGCTTTTACAAGTACTGAAGTCTCCGATTACAAACTTAGCAAAAGGCGCTTTAACATCATGACGACGTATGCGAGCATCGGCTTTTAGCTTCATTATTTCTCGCAAACGATTTTTTTTTTCACACCAATACTAATGTCAACCCGTGGAGGGAATTTGATTATCTCTTCCACTAAACTTTTACTTCTGTCATCTAACAGGATTTCCTCACGTTACAGTAGTTCAAATTCATGCCTTCGTCAATGGCATCCAGCCAGTTAACAATGTGTATAGGCTGGTATTGCCTATGCACACTGTCTCCTGCATCGTCAAAACTAACTACTATTGTTTAATCTTCTGACGTACATGTCAAAGTTTTGCTTTCGCAGTTAATCACTGCATGGTACTTTAATAGCCAATCTAACCCGATAATTACTTCTGTAGTTAAGTCTGGCACGACAACAAACTCTTGTTCAAATCGTGCCCCACATACTCGAAGTTGACAAAAATCTGTTTTGTGACCGGTTTACTGCCTTCCCAGGAGCACCGATAATTTTCACTCCTGTTACTGGCATAACTACAATACCAGGTCTGTCTTTCATTAACTGAAATATTTTTCCAGATACAGCACTCAATTCGGCACCGGTGTCAATCAACACGTTTACTTGTAGGTCGTGCATATTAACAGACACTACTATCTGTCTACACTTATCCTCGACTGTTTCTTTATTTTCCCACAATAAATCCTCGTCTATAACCAGGTCGATCCAGAAAAAACCATCTGGCTTTGATCCTAAATCCGGCTTATCTGGCGGCTTTTTCATCCTCTGTTCACATACAGTTTTAATTGTAACACGTTTGTCCTGAGGCTTAGTCTGTAGCTTCGCCTCCACTACCGAAACCTTTTCCTGTAACTCGTCAACTAGTGAGTGTTGCTTTTCTATCAATTCACTAATTGTCACCTTCGTTGATTCCTCTTTAGTCAGATTGATCTCATCTGCCAATCTACCTGGAGAAATGTGCCCAGTAGTATCTGCAATTACTTCCTCTGGATCTGCGCAACCCACACTGCTATCGTCCGACCGTATAACGTCAGCTCTAGCCTCATACGCGCTGTAATCTGCGTGCTTTTCTACCAAACGTGTCTGGCTATCACTAAAATTTTCGTAATCCTTCTCCTTAATACTCTCGCAATGTTTAAACTGGAGTTTTGCGTCGGATGGGTCGGCTACTTCTACCACTACAACTTTCGGTAAGGTCTGCCGGTTAGAGCCAGAACTTTTCGTTACTACTTCAACATCCAACTCCTGCGGGACGAAACACGACGAATCTTGCTCGTGCTCTCCATTAACATCAACTATTTCTGGTAAAGTCTGCCGGTTAGGGCCAGAACTTTTTATCACTTCACAAACACTACCTTCCTGCGGGACAAGACGCGGCAAATCCTGCCCGCGCTCCCCATAAACACTTCTCCCGTACAGGCCCCTATAATCTCTTAGTTCGTCGTATAAGCGACCGAACTGCTTTAACCAGACCTCATCCCTCTCTGCATCCCCTCGCTCGATGACGGACGTGTTATCCGGCATCTGATCTTCTCTCAACAATTGCGAATCATTCTTAAACTCAATCTCCAGTTCCACTGTGGGTGTTACAGCTGCCACTTTACAATCGATTTCTGGAACACTACTTAAATTGTTCTCAATGACAGTGAATGCATTTTTTACTGCCGTGTCTACAACTGATCTACTACTTGTGGGCGCACTCCTTTCTCCCAACACTGGCACACTCTCCCGCCGTTGATTATTCCATACGGAATTTTCATAACGACGACACTTGGGTTTTCTCCCGTTATTGGGCCGCCAAAATATCTCCACGCCCGGTCGGCCCCTCACCGGCGCGGTTCATGGTTTCCCTGTCTCGTCCCAGCAGATCCGCTCCCGGCTGCTGCTGAGGCGGCTGATCACACCCTCTGGCGAAGCCCGTATCACGTTAGTATGATAATGGTTTCTGTCATTCCTGTTATTATTTGCATTGTACCGATCGTTATTACTGTCCGAACCATTATTGTTATTGCTGCCATGGTTGCGGTATGCATTATTCCCACGGTTATCGTCGTAGTGGTTGTTGTGGTACCCGTTGTTGTTACCACGGCCTCTACCACTGCCCCGATTATTGCGCCAATTGTCCTCGTCCTCAACTCATTCCAGGAAATCATTGATTGTCTTGTAATTGCTTCCTACGTAGCGTTTTGTATCATCTGGGAGCTTCTTGTAGAGTTCCCAGACTATTTCGGATTCCGTGCGGCGATCACGCAAATATTCCAACTTGCGTATCCAGCCCTCACAAAACTCCTTCATCGAGCGACGTGAATTCGCATCGAAAGGCCTCGATGCGACAAGTTAGCGCTAGACACTTTGTTATTTTTGCTCTGACCAGTATTCAGCAAGAAACTAATTTTTAAACTCGTCGAAAGTCAGGTTTGTGATGTTGAGGTTTAAGCCCCAACGCTTGGCATCACCAGTCAACACGTCAATAACCGCATTAATTTTTCTCTCATTAGCCCATGATCTGGGTAAAACTCTTTCACAATTTTTAATGAAATCTGTCGCGTGTGTACCGCCTGTTTTCAAGGGGTCGAACCGCTCCCCTTTCGTCAACAATTCCGAACTATGTGCACAGATTGGCACATAGCTCTGTTTTTCATCAAGTTTCTTTTCTAATTCCGACACTCTCGTAATTACTTGGCAAGTGTTTGTCGCAAGCGTTTCCACTTCCCTCTTTTTCTCATCGCAGGTATTAGCCTGCTTCCTCACTTTAGTATCTACTTCGGACACTAAAGCCTTTAAAGTTTCCACCTTTGGTTGATCCTCTTTTTTCACTAATTGAATTTGTTCCGTCACCTTATTCTCGATGATCGGAGCAACTGCTTCTCCTACACTTTTCTCGATTCTGCTAATTTCGGAATCAAAACGGGTATTTATGCTCGCAATTTCCGCCTGAACGCCTGTCACTTCCTGTTTAAGATTACCGATTTCGGTATTAATTACAACAATATCTTCTTTGATTTTATCAACTTTCGTGTTAATAACTCCAACATTGTTGTTAACAACATTAATAGCTTTGTTCTGATTGTCTAGCTTCCTGTCAAATTTTTTAGACTGAGCTTCTTGCTTGACAGACTGAGCTTTAATTTCTGCCGATTGACTCTTGATTTCTTAATCAAAACATTCAATATATCAGTTAAATTCCCGGAAACTCCCGGTTTTACTTCTGTAGCGGCTTCCTCTTTAATTGTCCCCCCGTATTCGTCATCAAGGGGTTCAGATTTGATTTTCACTTCCGATTCCGAAACATTCTCTAAAGTTTGGAATTCCATTTGTGCTCTTTGTTACGTTTCCGCGGTCGTGTCTTTCATGCTAGCCGCCTGCCCCTGAACAAAGGGTTCCACGGTACGCGTTTCCCACTGTTCGACCGATTGTTCCGTACCCAAGTCTACAAAATTCTGGTAAATGTTGCCTTCACTCATTTTACAAACTTTCAATATAAATGACAAATCTCAAATGTAATTATGGTTCCTCCCACTACTTATTCTTGCTGACGTAGCGACCTGTTCGTAACCAGTACTTTATAACGAGATTTTCACAATGCAAAATTCGTGTCGGGAACAACCTCAAATCCGAAGATTGTCCCGTCACCAGGACGCCACGTGTAACCTCCCCCTCACTTATCGACCTTAATGACAGTGAAAAATTAAACCGCTAGCACCTAATGGAAATTTGGAAAAACCAATCGTCACCGAAGTTAATTTTTCGGTAAAGAGGGAGGAAAGGTCTACACCTAAATGAAAGGAAAATTTCAAATGAAATTGGTGGAACTTAATTTTGAGAAAAGGGTAAAATTAATAAAGAAAGTAAATGTGCGGTCGTTACGCTAACAATTAATTGGCGTTAATTAGATATTTGAGATTGGGGAAAATTACGGTCGCCAGTCATATCGACAACTACTATAATAACTGAAAATGAAAGATTAATGCACATATAATTAGCACTAAAAGCTTGGCAACTGAAGGTT
This sequence comes from Schistocerca nitens, assembly GCF_023898315.1. NCBI lineage: Eukaryota > Metazoa > Arthropoda > Insecta > Orthoptera > Acrididae > Schistocerca > Schistocerca nitens. The sequence continues at coordinate 388,127,379 of NC_064618.1, forward strand.
GACACTGTTGTGTGAAAAACGAATGTTTGTCAGAAGTAATAAATTTCGCTACACTCTGACTTAATTTAGCAAAAGAATTAATAAAACTGGAAAATTGAAAATTAATTTAGTGACTGAAATTAAGAGTGAACTTTGTTTCTGAAGCACTACGAAATTCAATAAAGTAAGGTTAGTCTTGGGCTACCTTAACAATCATTTCAAAAGCTACTTGAATCTACGCAATTTAGAAATAAGAGATTTAGCTTTGAACTTGAATTAAATGATTCTGAACAATTAACAATAGTAAAATTTAGTACCAAGCCGAGCTGCAGTCACAGGTAAGCTAAAATGTGGTAACAAAACTCGCACTCTTAATTTCTGCTTGTGTAATCTAAATATTATAGCCAGCGATGAATACTTTAACTGAACTTTGAAATTAAAGCAGTGAAATGGAATGATATTACTTTAATGCTGGCGTATGAATTTCAGCAACACTCGGGTACATTCCAGGAAAGGAAGGGACCCTGCTTTGTAATGCAATTGGGAGAATGAGCAACAAAGGTTCATGCTAAGTTCCTGTATTTTTTTTTTTTTTGATGCAACAGTTTGAAAAGCTGAGGTCTGCCATACAGTTCTAAAACTTTACGTGCTTTTAGTCTTCCTTGTTGGTTGATTGAAGGTTTGCAGTCATCGATCGGGGTGGTGGCGACATCACTCATTGTCTGCCGTCGCTGTTGCAGAAGCTGGATGTTGGCGCGCCTTCTTCTCGACACGGTCACCAGGCGAAACGGGCTCTTGATGTGCGCCTGCTAATGCTTCCCGTCCGCGACACCGTGTCAGAAACTATCATAGCAAGTCGAGCGCAATTACATGTTGCCAAACCCCGAAAGCGTGGCAACTCGCGGGACGTCAAACAACACACCTGCTCCACCGCCCTACTCCAGCCAGACTCTCTCCTGCCCGCGCTCCACGTGGCAGAGTTAATACTACCAGAGATCGTAACACTTTTGTTCTCCACACGACCTATCGACGTAATCGTTCATTAGCACAGTTTTCCCTAGGCAATACCCAGCGTAAAAATACAAATAATATTTACAAAACAAACCAATTATACATCGTGTAACCTCCCCGTGAGAATAAGACAATCAAAATGTGAGCCAAGCTTAAACTCCCCACAAAAATTAAGGAATGATAATTGACCATAAACCAACAACAATATTAATTCAATAATGAACCATGAACCGTATGTAACATCTCAACAGAAATAATTAAACCTGATAAATTTTATAATGGCAGCTGCGCTGACCTTCAGCCCTGTGAAATAATTAAGCCTGAATAGAAAAACCAAAATTCTTGCCTCAGTAAAAATGCATCCATATCTGCTCTTATTTTTCGGCACAGCTCCGTGCAATCCTTACCTGTATTTAATTTTGATTCTTGGAGGGAATGCATAGGAAATATTCTTTAACTTGAAATGAATCTTTTTCTTTAAAAAAGTTACTTTATAGAAAACTTATTATTGGGGCATTTTTTTAACAAATTAATTACAATTAACATGCGTTATTAGCTGAGCGCAATGCTGCTTCATTACCTTCTACAATATTACACATCATCCACCACAATCCTGACCAGATTCGGAAGAACAGCACGCCGTCGACGCATGCCGACTCCCGTAGACTAGCACCGACTACTACACCAGACTGCTACTACTCTCCAACAGATTACTCTCTCTGCCCACTCGCCACACACTACTGTATCCGACTTCTACTGCAGATCGAGTACAACTCGCAACTGCACACACGCGCGGTCAAGCGCAGACTAGCCACGATAAATAACTCTCTGGTCAGAGATTCTGTCATGCCTCGCCATCGCTGGTAATGAATACATATGAAACGTACGCGTTTCATAACCCTCCACTGGGGGGGGGGGGGGGGGGGGCAAAAATTTGGCAGCGATGGTGAGTCATTTGGACTTGCCATGTGCAACAAATTTTTTCTTAACTAATTAACTTTACAATTACAGAATATACAGATATATAGGTGTAGAACACGAAGTAAATATAGTGCACATGCACTGAGTACAGAACATATCAGGTAATGAAAAAATATATATACAATGAGTACAGAACATATCAGCAAATCACAAAAAATGTATATGCGATGAGTAGAAATCATGCTAACAAAATGATAAAAGTGCACATGCACTCTAGTTCAGAACATATTTGCAAAATCACAAAATGTATAGGCCATAAATACAAATCATGATAACAAAATGATTTTTAATATGTTACAAGAATTAGGATAGGAAAGGGAAGGATTGCGTCATGATTGTAGCACTCTAGGTTGCACACAGCTGCACTGAAAGTCCATACCTTTCTACAGAAGCACAACACCAAGTGAGGCAATCTAAAGTTCTTTTCCCAGAAGTATTAATCAGCGTAGCCAAGACACTGAAATGCCGTAGTAATATTCCATGTTATCCTTTTGGTAGTACATTAGGTACACCAAACAGTGGGAGCATAATATCATCTTCATTGCTCATGGTGGTGGACAGCATGTCGTGTCAACACCACGTCCTTGTCTGTTACAACAACGTAGAATTATTGCAAAAACCAAATATAGTGCTCCGTGATCATGAGGATATACAGGACAAACCGATATTGCAGTAATTCCAGGTAATTAGGTTAGAAGGTGAAGGACATTAAGTCACATACTAGTCTTCATTGAGAATTACACTAGTAATGGGTGACACTCATTGCCCAGTCATTGAACATTTCTGTACCATGTACGTAGTATTACAGAATAATGTTCATGAGTAACTTTACAGAGAACATTGGCACCCATTGCCTAATTACAAACCATCAGAAGTCATTTACAGAGAACATTGGCACTCATTGCCTAATTACAAACCATCAGAAGTCATTTACATAGAACATTGGCATTCATTGCCTAATTGCAAACCATCAGAAGTCATTTACAGAGAACATTGGCTCTTATTGCCTAATTACAAACCATCAGAAGTCATTTACAGAGAACATTGGCACTCATTGCCTAATTACAAACCCTCAGAAGTCATTTACAGAGAACATTGGCACTCATTGCCTAATTACAAACCATCAGAAGTCATTTACAGAGAACATTGGCACTCATTGCCTAATTACAAACCATCAGAAATCATTTACAGAGAACATTGGCATTCATTGCCTAGTTACAAACCATTAGAAGTCATTTACAGAGAACATTGGCACTCATTGCCTAATTACAAACCATCAGAAGTCATCATTGTAAATGAGTTAATAAATGGCATAATTAATCTAATTATAGTAAACATTGTCCTCATTGCTCATCTTATTACATTAATCAGTGGCATTCATTTGCCAGTTACAAAGCATTTTTTTGTGCTAGCAATGCATTGCGTTGGGTTCGATAATTAATAACAATATTTGCTTTTGAGTTATTGCTGCAAATGAAGATGTGTAACGTCATTCGTCATGAGTCAGCTGTATCAAGATTATGAAACAAGTAGAGTATATGTAATCACATTCATAAATGACATGGGTTTAAAGAACAACTGCTTATAGTACATTAATTTTATGAATAATTTATCCTGCAAAATATACAAAAATGGATTATTAGACTGAAGGAAGAAACGCATTTTATGCTGAAAAGTAGTGAACTTCGAATTAACATGTAGTGAAATGTGTATAAAATGTGTTCTCTAGCTGTCCTTTCCAAAACCTTCAGTCATAATATTATGCAATAAAACACATACTGTCAAAACGAACTGCAACAAATACTTCAATAACTACAGAGCATAAATACAGAAACTTCAACATCATCCTCATCTGTAAAGAAAAAACTTTATTATCCATCACTTCATTATCATAACTTCATTATTCATAGCTGCATATTCTTCATCATTATTCATCACCATTCATTATCATCTGCAAAAAAAAATCACTTCATTATTCATTACATAACTATTCCTTATTTCTAGCATAATTCCTCACTAAAACTAAGATTTGAAGTTCTGTCTTGCAGCCTGCATCAATCGCTTCGTATTCTGAAAGCAAAAATTAGTTAAGGCTGCTATTCTACGATGTGTATAGTGTATTCTTGTTATTGCTTGTTAATTCTGATCCATTTACTCTTCCTCATAAGGTTTTTGCATCTTCTTCAGTTTATTCCGTAGGTGAAATTCCCATTTCTGTTTAATTTATTTCGTTTACACGTTATTTCTTTCCGAAAATGATGAACAAAGATTAATGTCTTGCATTAAATTCATATACCCATTAGATAAAAACTGGTTTATAGTGATATAATTAAGCATACAGCATAGCATGACAGAAAACGTATTATTATGTGACAGTGTTTAGATGCAAAAATGTACACAGAATATCATAATGCAGCACCAAAAAACGTAGAAACAGTCACGATGTTGAGATATCGTAAGGCAAAAATGTCAAAGTCAACTGGTGTTTGCTATAGCTTAACTAATTCATAGTGCATACAAACAAAACAGGAAAACAATCATACATACATGAAAAAATGGAAAATATGTACGGTCTGATATATAACGACAAGGAATGTGACCTTCTTGGTGTTCAGCTTGTAAGTTGTGTAGTTAATAGAGGCGAGAATTGCAGACTTTAATGGAGAGAGAATTTAATAAAATTAATATGTCACTAGATAGAATTGCATAATTATTCATAAGATACGTAAGTTTATCTGGAAAAATGTGCACGGTCTGATGTGTAACGACAAGAAGAGCGACCTGCTAACCTTACCTTGCCGGGCACTTGCCAAGAAAAATACGACAATCATCAGCAAGTAGTCACATAAATATAATTGCATAAGTGGTCATAAAATGTGTAAGTTCATCTGGAAAAATATGCATGGTCTGATGTGTAACGACAAGAAAAGCGACCTGCTAACCTCACCTTGCCGGGAACTTGCCAAGAAAAAAAATACAATAATCATCAGTAAGTGTTCATGTGAACATAATTGCATATGTGGTCATAAAAAAGTAGGAAATGGCACTACAGCATGTTAAATCATAAAGTATCTTCATTCAATAAAAGGTTTAATATTAGATATGTGGTGGTTTCCTTTCGATTTTCTGGTTCTCAAAGTTTCCACGTGTACAACATTGCGGTGAGGAATGCTGCGAATCCGTTATGCACCTGCGTATAGAAGTTCAAATTTACTGCACCTACCTTTTATTTTGTTGGATAAATAGTGTGTACGTACTAATATCTTCTGTCCAACGTGAAAGTCACGGCGTATACAAACCTGTTTTTGTTGTCTTCTCCGGCGCTCTGCGGCACGTTTGATGTTGTTCAGCGCAATGTCAATTATTTCATGGTGTCGTAGTCGACGAGATGTAGTAAATGTTACTAATTCTTTAATTTTGTTAGGTGGTTCAACATTTTTCAGTATAACAGACGGAGATAGCATAGTAGATTCATTCGGTATGGAATTAATTACACCTTGGAATGAGAGTATGTGTGTGTCCCAATCAATATGTTTTTATGGCAGTAAATTCTACACAGTTTACTAATTTCTTTCATTAATCGTTCACAAGTGTTCGAAGAAGCATGGTACCTGGATATATATATCGGAGAAATGTTTCTAGCTCGTAACATACGTGTCCATTTAGCAGATCGAAACTGTGATAACTTGTCGGAAATTACTTTCAACACATGCCTACATGAAATAGAAAATGTTTTACAAATGCTTTCGAAACAGTTTTAGCAGTAGCTTTACGTAACGGAGTGAAGGTAACAAATTTTGAAGTGAGTTCAACAGCGACAAAGATGTAGCAAAAACCTCTATTAGTTCTGGGAATCGGACCAAAAATGTCTACAGCGGCCATATGTCTCAATTTAACTGGTACAATGGGATATAATGGAGGAATATGTGAAGTCGTACCTGATATAGCTTTCTGGCAGATTTTACATGACGCTAAAAATCGTCGTATACGTTTCTCCATGTTGGCAAAATAACAGTTCTGTCTCAGTATAAGAAAACATTTTCTAGCTCCGTAATGTGCGTAACTTAAATGAGTATACCAGATTAATTTGTTAACAAGTTCGTCATGAATGCATAATAACCAATTGTTGCTGTCAGGATGAGAGCGGCGAAACAGAATGTCATTGCTTACAGTGTAATGGTTTCTAATGGTATCATTTTTCCTATCTTGCCAAAGGTGTTTGATCTCTTTCCACACGTTGTCTTTACTTTGCTCTTGTGCTATGTCCTGTAATGACGACGAAATGAAATTTTCAAATGCAACTTGTTGAATGTACATGACGCTGAAATTTGCTTTGCAGAAGTTGATTGCGATGTCTTGCTGATTGTTGCTAAGAGAACGAGATAATCCGTCTGCTACAACATTTTGTGTGCTGGGAATGTGAACAATTGAAAAATTAAATTCCTGTAAATAAAGTTTCCATCTGCTTAATCTGTAGTGAGTAAATTTAGCCGAATGTAGAATCTGTATTGCTCTATGGTCTGTGTAAACGGTGGTGTGTCTTCCATAAAGAAAATGCCTAAATCTCGTGAAAGCCCAAACAACACATAGTGTTTCAAGTTCTGTAACAGAATAATTTCGCTCAGCAGGTGATAGAATGCGACTTGCAAATGCTATGTTTTTAATTTACAGTACAGCCATCTTCTTCAATTTCCTGAAAAATATGTACGCCTAAAGCGGTGTTAGAACTGTCGGTGGCAATGGAAAAGTTTCTGGTAAGATCTGGGTGCGATAAAAGTGGTGCATTCAACAAAGCATGTTTCAGGTTCATAAATTCAGAATGTGCTTGCTTATCCCAGGACCAAACAGTGTTTTTACCTGTCAGTTGACATAATCTAGGGGTGTCTAAAGCAGAGTAATGAATAAATTTACGAAAAAAGTTAATTAAACCCAAAAAGCTGCGTAGTTGTTTTTTCGTCGTAGGAACAGTAATGTTACGTAAAGCTTGAAGTTTTTCCGGGTCAGGCGTAATGCTTTCTGCTGAAATTACATGTGGAAGAAATTTTATAGAAGTTTTACCAAAGTGCGATTTACTGAGATTAACTGTAAGTCCTTGTGCACGAAAAGTTTGCAACAGTCGTTCAAGAATCAGATTGTGTTCAGACCAGTTAGCTTCTGCAATAAGAATGTCGTCTACGTACGTTGTGATTCTGTCTTTAAGTTCAGACGGAAGTATTGTGTTCAAACCGCGAATAAAAGCTGCTGAGGAAATTGTTAAGCCGAACGGTAATTTACAAAATTGATAACAGTCACCAAAACAGAGAAAAGCTGTGTACTTTCTGCAGTTAGGATGAAGCTGAATTTGCCCAAATCCCGATTTCAGATCTAATGTAGAATAAATAGCAGTACCGTGAAATTTCTGTAGTAGTTCTTCTAGTGACTGTGGGCGATCTGTTTCATTAATAATAATGTCATTGATGTGACACGAATCAAGTACGAGGCGAAGTGAACCATCTTTTTTCTTAACAATATGGAGCGGGTTTATGTACGGACTAACTGCCGGTTCAATAATTCCCTGGTCAAGCATAGCTTGCAATTCTCTCTTAACTTGTTCTCCATGGATATATGGAATGGGATAATGCTTTGCTTTAAATGTGTCATGCTGTTTGACTTGAAATTCATACATAAAACCGGACATAGTACCAGGAATGTTGTCGAAAACTGGAGCTTGCTGTAAAAGAATTTTGTGTAGTTGCGTGCGTTCGTCGTCTGCATTTGCACTGCTTTGTTTAACTTTATCAGAAATCATCTGCATAACGTCGTAGTCAGCTTCGTCTGGAGTATTATAGTTATGTACGTACGTATCTGTGAACAATGTGGAATTACAGTCTATTTTACGTGATACGGAAATGAACTCTGTACGATTAATTGTTTGTTCTTCTGCAGATAATGAGTGCTGAAATTCTAAAGCCAATTGTACATTTTCATCCTTCAACATTAAATAGGAATTTTGAGTCAATAATTGCGTGGTGTTGTACCAGAAAATTCGTACGTAAAATAACGTCTGTTGTCAATAAAGGAACAATCCAAAAATTTGAGTGAAATGTGTGACCTGCAATACAAAATGATAAATGTGTCTGTAATTTTACATCTACTCCTTTACTCGATACTGCTCCTTTTACTTTCGTTTTACCTAATGGTAACGTAGGATAGGCATTCTCTTTGTTACACTCGTTGAAAGTTTCCTCATTTATGACTGACATAGGTGATCCAGAATCGATTACTGCTGAAAATTTCGATGAACCAATTTTAATTTCGATGACAGGATGTGAAATGGTTTTCTGAACAATTGGTCTTTCCTGCAAAAGAGTGTCTCTGATATCGTCAAAAGTAATAACATTTTCGTGAACAACATTCAGCGTGTCTCAAGTAGTGCTTGTTACTGGAAGATGCGACCTGTACAGTATCTAGTCAAATTCTATCTGACGTATTATTATTATCAGGAGGATTCTGTGGCATTTCGAGTATTTGAACTGTTCTGTTATTTCTTCCAGACGTATTACGCTCTGGATGATACCTACTGTCTGGTTCATTCATGAGAATATGTTCCTGTGGATGATTTCGCTGTTCGTAAGATCGACTGTTATTAAATGTACGTTGAAAATTGTGCTCATTATTTTTACGTCTGTCGTGATAGTCATTCCTATGCATTGCGATAGGAATTGAAATATTGTGTTTTCTGTACGTAGTTATTTCATTGCTGGCGTGCGTTACTATTTGTTGGAGCTGAGACTATACGTGCACGCGGCGAAACATTAAAGTTTGGTTGACCTTGTAGGCTGCATTGTTGGTTAGGTATGCTAACCGGCTGGCTTTGATGCTATTGCGGAGAAAAACCTCTATTGTTACCAAAATGTGTTTGCTACTGCTGAAAATTTTGCACCTACTGATGATTAAAAATTTTATCTGATATCAAAATTACGCTGGTAGTTCTGGAGTGCCTAATGAAAATTGTCACTTTCGGTAAAATTTGTCATATCGGGTTTTCTTGACTCATTCTTAATCCTAGATAGGGCAATAGTTAAAGAGCTGTTTTGATAGATATAAAGGATAGTAGAAGATTGGTTGGTTGGTTTGGGGAAGGAGACCAGACAGCGAGGTCATCGGTCTCATCGGATTAGGGAAGGATGGGGAAGGAAGTCGGCCGTGCCCTTTGAAAGGAACCATCCCGGCATTTGCCTGGAGCGATTTAGGGAAATCACGGAAAACCTAAATCAGGATGGCCGGACGCGGGATTGAACCGTCGTCCTCCCGAATGCGAGTCCAGTGTCTAACCACTGCGCCACCTCGCTCGGTTGATAGTAGAAGAGAAGGCAGCAGTGCAGAAAACTAAAGATGAAACAGCACTACTACAGCTCAGGGCCCTGTGCACGCTACGGCACATACTCATTAAAGCGTACTGAATCCCCTGAGGTTGATTACGCGCTGCAAATAAATTTTAGTTTCTGCGTTACAGGCAATGCCGGTGAAAATTCAAAATCAAGTTGTTGTATCCAGTCCAAAGCTAATTTCTGCATCACACGCAAAGGCGGTGAAAGTACAAAAATAAATGCACGTATCCAGTTCAAAGCGTGTACCTGTGCTCTGTCATTATTAAATTCCTTACATTTTTTTACAGATACAAATTGCTTATAATCAACGTTCTCATCACTGAATGTGTGAACAGGTTCACGATTACATAAGAATCTGTTTGTCTGTATCTTTTCGGATTTTAATTCGCGTAGCTTTTCGGATTTTAAGTCGCACAGTTTTTCAGATTTCGAGTCGCGTAGTCTCTGTAGATTGCTTAAGTGACACTGACTATACGAGTGCGAGAAACGTTCGGAATGTGCCGCACGCTGTGACGCGTTGGTAACTGAAACATTTTTTATCTCGGTTACCTCTTGCTGTAAACTTGACAATTTTCTACGTAATGTGTTATTAGACGAATCTATCTCATTGATTGTCTGCTGTAGATTTTGAAATTCAGGTGTTTGGTTAAACAAACTGGTGCAGTATCGTCTGATTTGCTGTCATTATTACTTTCGATAACCTCAATACGACTGGCCAATTCGTCACATTTTTCAGTCAGTATTTTTACCTGATCATCGGTTTTAGTGTCACAAGCATTAATTTGCTTTTGTATTTTACGTGTGGTTTCGCTCAATTTTTTAACGTCAGCTTTGATGACATCAGAATCCTGTGCTAGTTCTAATTGTTCGAGTCTGTCTGTCACTGTCTGAAAGTCTGCTGTGTGTGTGTCTGTTTTCGACTTAAGATCAGAAATTTCATCACGCAATTCAGTGTTCAACTGTTTAATAGTGTTCATTTCGTCTGATACTGTAGCAATATTGTTGTCTACGTATGTTTTTGCTTTCGCAAACAATTTACGTTTATCTTCCTGTCTTTGTGCGGTAATTGTTTCCATGACTTGTCGTTTTACTTTATTTTGTTCCTGTATGAATTTACGGAAACGCGTTTCACTGTTTTGTACGTGGTGATTAAAGCGTTCGTTAATTTGGCTGTTCTGTTGTTCGAACTTCGCGTCTATTTTTGCATCCAGTGTGCGCGAAAGTTCTGCTGTCATCAATTTAAACTCGTCGCGTTATTGTGTTGCTTTATCAGAGCATTGTTTAGCGACTCCACTAATTTCGTCTCTAAGTGTTTCTGTTGCAGCTGTTTGCATATCCCTTAATTCTTGGGCAACAGATCTAATTTCTTCACTACTTTTCCTAGCACAAGTCTCAATTTCCTCGCGTAATTGTTCTTTAGTATCATGACACTGCGCGGCAACGGCTCTAATCTGTTCACTAAGCTGTCTGGAATTGTTGTCTAATTTTTCATTTAACTGTCTGGAATTGTTGTCTAATTTTTCATTAAGGTGTTTGTTCTGTTCACTAAGTTGTTTGAAATCTTCTTTAAGATTGTCTTGTTTTTTATTAATTTCAGTAAGTTGTTGTTTGTTCTGTTCACTAAATTGTTTGAAATTGTCGTCTTGTTGTTTGGACTTGTTGTCCTGTTTTTCATTTTGCTGTTTGGTATTTTCATTAAGTAGTTGTTTGAAATTCTCACTTTGTTGTTGTAGCAATCTTGCCATAATTTGTTCCAAGTCAATATTACCGGCTCTATTCTCTGTGCTGTTTGATGACGTACCTGCAATTGTCACGTTTTGTGTAACCATTTGGTTATTCTGTGATTCTTGAAAATGTTTCCCAATCGGATGTGCACTGTTAGTCACTACCTCGGAATTAAATAAATCCGACGCATTCTGATTACACTGTTCGTTTTCATTAGACAAATTTGTGTGTTCATTACGTAAATTTTGCAAACCGGTTGTGTTGAGCTGGGCAGCGCTCATTGCAACAGAACGCCCCGCGTCATCAATTGTCATTAAATTAACAGAGGACACAATTGAATGCGTCTGTTCATCACTAGGATCAAAATCATTATCGGTGGTTGGAACGCACTGATTGTCAGTAAATGGAGGATTGTCATCATTACACTGTGTGTCACTAGTACTATCGTTCAAATTGTTAGAATCGGCTATTTCATTCATTACAGATCGCGATGTACTGTTAACAGTTTTTCGCGGCATTTTTACACAAATCACAATTATTCAATAATGAAACAATGACAATACAAAATACAACAAACACAAATACAACAAAGAGCAACGAATTGCCGATGATCTGTGAAAGAAAGTGACAAAATTAGTAAAAGCGTTGCGCTAAATGCTAATTATATTTAAGTAAATAAGAGCAGATATACGACTACTTCTCAGAAGATTCTCAAAGAAATACGATCCTGGTCCGGATGTCGCCAAGTGTAACCTCCCCGTGAGAATAAGACAATCAAAATGTGAGCCAAGCTTAAACTCCCCACAAAAATTAAGGAATGATAATTGACCATAAACCAACAACAATATTAATTCAATAATGAACCATGAACCGTATGTAACATCTCAACAGAAATAATTAAACCTGATAAATTTTATAATGGCAGCTGCGCTGACCTTCAGCCCTGTGAAATAATTAAGCCTGAATAGAAAAACCAAAATTCTTGCCTCAGTAAAAATGCATCCATATCTGCTCTTATTTTTCGGCACAGCTCCGTGCAATCCTTACCGGTATTTAATTTTGATTCTTGGAGGGAATGCATAGGAAATATTCTTTAACTTGAAATGAATCTTTTTCTTTAAAAAAGTTACTTTATAGAAAACTTATTATTGGGGCATTTTTTTAACAAATTAATTACAATTAACATGCGTTATTAGCTGAGCGCAATGCTGCTTCATTACCTTCTACAATATTACACATCATCCACCACAATCCTGACCAGATTCGGAAGAACAGCACGCCGTCGACGCATGCCGACTCCCGTAGACTAGCACCGACTACTACACCAGACTGCTACTACTCTCCAACAGATTACTCTCTCTGCCCACTCGCCACACACTACTGTATCCGACTTCTACTGCAGATCGAGTACAACTCGCAACTGCACACACGCGCGGTCAAGCGCAGACTAGCCACGATAAATAACTCTCTGGTCAGAGATTCTGTCATGCCTCGCCATCGCTGGTAATGAATACATATGGAACGTACGCGTTTCAATCGACATATAACAATATATAAAGACGCAGAAATGTCAAATCTTCAGATAACAAAATAAGGGAAAAAATGTATAGTACAATAGATGGAAATAGGAGGATATTCATTTCCAGCGTTACACGGTCACTAGTAGCTACATAAATGTCATTTCTGGAAGCCATTTAACTTAATATGTTAGTTACGATAACAAGTGTTTCTGCCTATTACATTCTGGGGTCAATCATTTACGGTGTTGCACCAATTGGTACACATGTGACTCTGGTGCACTCCGCATAAGCACTGATTAAGAATGAGTCTGGCCTTTAGTTGTGGTCACTGAACTCTTCATTTATACAATTTATACACCAGTATAACTAAACTAAACTCCTGCCAAACAGGTTGAAGGCCAACGGTACCGACAGGCCGCCATGTCATCCTCAGCCCACAGACGTCAGTGGGTGCAGATGTTGGGGGGGGGAGGGGGAGGGGGGGGCATGTGGTCAGTACACCGCTCTCCAGGCCTTATGTTAGTTTACGAGACCGGAGCCGCTACTTCTCAATCAAGCAGCTCCTCAGTTTTCCTCACAAGCGCTGAGTGCCACCCGATTGCCAGCAGCGCTCGGCAGACCGAATGGTCACCCATCCAAATGCTAGCCTAGCCCCACAGCGCTTAACGTCGGATTTGTATACAGGGTGAATCACCTAACGTTACCGCTGGATATATTGCGTAAACCACATCAAATACTGACGAACCGATTCCACAGACCGAACGTGAGGAGAGGGGCTAGTGTAATTGTTAAATACAAACCATACAAAAGTGCACGGAAGTATGTTTTTTAACACAAACCTACGTTTTTTTAAATGGAATCACGTTAGTTTTGTTAGCACATCTGAACATATAAACAAATACGTAATCAGTGCCGTTTGTTTCATTGTAAAATGTTAATTACATCCGGAGATATTGTAACCTAAAGTTGACGCTTGAGTACCACTCCTCCGCTGTTCGATCGTGTGTATCGGAGAGCACTGCAACATACATCGCGTTTCCACAGAATGATCTGCCAACGTTGCTCGAAAATGTCCCACTGGAAACGCGTCGACGTATGTGGTATCAGCACGATGGTGCACCTACCCATTCCGCAATTAACACTAGGCTGACCCTTGACAGGATTTTCGACGGGCGTTTCATAGGACGTGGAGGACGCATAAATTGGCCAGCCCGTTCTCCTGATCTTACACCTCTGGACTTCTTTCTGTGGGGTACGTTAAAGGAGAATGTGTACCGTGATGTGCCTACAACCCCAGAGGATATGAAACAACGTATTGTGGCAGCCTGCGGCGACATTACACCAGATGTACTGCGGCGTGTACGACATTCATTACGCCAGAGTTTGCAATTGTGTGCAGCAAATGATGGCCAATAAATTGAACATCTATGGCCTGACATGTGGGGACACACTCTATTCCACTCCGTAATTGAAAACGGAAACCACGTGTGTACGTGTAACTCACCCCTCATGGTAATGTACACGTGCGTCAGTGAAAAAGACCAATAAAAAGGTGTTAGCATGTGGACGTAATGTGCTGTTCCAGTCTCTTCTGTACCTAAGGTCCATCGCCGTTCCCTTTGGATCCCTACGCAATTCGGTGCTCTCCGATACACACGATCGAACAGCGGAGAAGTGGTACTCAAGCGTCAACTTTAGGTTGTAATTAACATTTTACAATGCAACAAACGGCACTGATTACGTATTTGTTTATATGTTCAGATGTGCTAACAAAACTAACGTGCTTCCATTTAAAAAAAACGTAGGTTTGTGTTAAAAAACATACTTCCGTGCACTTTTGTATGGTTTGTATTAAACAATTACACTAGCCCCTCTCCTCACGTTCGGTCTGTGGAATCGGTTCGTCAGTATTTGATGTGGTTTACGCAATATATCCAGCGGTAACGTTAGGTGACTCACCCTGTATAGCGCCATGATATATTGCATCATCTGGAGTACAGTACTCCGACGGAGTGAACCACGGACTGCGACTAAAGAAGAAAAGAAGAATTAAAACTTTTATGGCGTGATATTACAAAAGGATACTGAAAATTGAATGGAGTCACAAGATAAAAAAATGAAAGCTTCTCACGAAGAATTTTTGAGGAGTGGAATATGTGGAAAACACTGAGCGGAAGATGAGACGCTATGAGAGTAAATCACGAGCAGTACAGGAGAAAAAAACTGTAGGAGAAGACAGACAGAAGAATGAATCAGACAAATAATAGAGGACGTTAGGTGTTAAGGGGTACTCTGAGATGAAAAGTTTGGCGCAGGAGAATAATTGCGGACCACTTAATACTAAACATAAGAGTGAGGATAAAAAAAAAGAAGAATTATCTGCTTTATTATTACAATCTCTGCAAACAATGTTTTGTGTCTGAATTAGCACGAGGCGACGCAAGATCTTGAAGACTGTATGCCCGCAGGCAAGACTGAGAAGTGTTACTGGCAATTGATCAGTTTATAACGGGGCCGCTGGGTGGATGGTACATTACGACAATACTGCCGCCTGTCTCCATTGATATAGGGTCTGATTAGGAACAGCAATTGATAGCATAGCAAGAACAGTACGGTTTATTGTCTAAAGTACTACTCGTTTCAAATACTTTATATGTACACAGTTTAATATTGTTCCATATGCCACCATACGACGTTGACCTTTTCAGACGAACTCCGAGGCAAACAAACACGACCACGGATAATCATTTTCCAAACAACGAACAATTTGATCCGAACAGTGCCGGCCTGCGCATCGTCTCAACCCAACCGCTCGACGTCGACCTTCAGAGCGTACCCTTGCTAGACTGACGTCCTAAGTGCTCAGTGACAAGCAACAACCATCAAGATTCATTGAAGCCGGCCACGGTGGCCGAGAGGTTCTAGGCGCTCAGTCAGGGACCGCGCGGCTGCTACTGTCGCAGGTTCGAATCCAGCCTCAGGTATAGATGTGTGTGATGTCCTTAGGTAGGTTAGCTTTAAGGAGTTCTAAGTTCTAGGGGACTGATGACCTCAGATGTTAAGTCCCATAGTGCTTAGAGCCCTAGTTGATT
Source organism: Schistocerca nitens (assembly GCF_023898315.1). Classification (NCBI taxonomy): domain Eukaryota; kingdom Metazoa; phylum Arthropoda; class Insecta; order Orthoptera; family Acrididae; genus Schistocerca; species Schistocerca nitens. The sequence continues at coordinate 388,143,057 of NC_064618.1, forward strand.
CATTCAAAACATGGTTAGCAGGTTCTGATTACAATGGAATTCTACCTAGGTAAAACCAGAGGCAGCTGCAACGTAGTCACTGCTGTTAAGGAGATCGGGAAATTTACACTCACATGTGACAAATAATAGCAAGTATCTTCGTATGTAACGATAGAGGATCCTCGCATATCCACGGAATATAAAAAATAAATTTCACCTGGAAATTTGGCTTTATATTCAATGTGAAACTGATCACTTCCAAAAGGTTTCAGGAGACAGTAAGGACGAAGCGGAACAAGACTACATACAATGATACTGACAAGCTTATAAACTATTCACACTGGATTGCTGAAACCATACAAAAATACATTCAGAGTTAAGGTTTCTGTAGCATTACTAACAAACTCTTTATTACGAATATGAAAATATTGGTAGATAAAAATAAAAACAAAACTACTGACCGTAGTTGTCTGTGACAAGCAACGCTAAATGTAACTCTGTTAACAGGAACATTTTCAGTGCTCAACTTCTCTCTCTTTATCTTTATTAAAAATAATGTATATTTTAATTTAGAAGAGGAACAGTTAGCCGCTCATTGACACATGGATGTTAATTAATGATGAGTTAATTGATTATAATTAAATATTTTCTCACAGAAGAACTTAGCAGCACAGTTTATTCTCTTTTGACCATCACTCCCTAAGGAAGCTTCACGAAGATTAACAAATTTCATGTCAAGAAGAATAAATTTTCACATTCGTGTTAGCATTTAAAGCAAATATTAAACGCCTGCATGGTAACAGAACAAAGTAATCACATAGACAAGCAAACGATACGCAGAAAATATTTAAACGTGTAATGTTGGAAACACTAAACTTAATAATCAATAAAAGAAGAGATGGAAAAAGAAATAATTGAAGATGACAGCATTAGATTAGTGGCACACAGATCGATTGACACGAATACATAAATATCTTAGCATTTGACATATCCAAATATCCACATTTTGCGTTGTACCTTTTTATCACACTCTTTCACCGCTCTCGCGGGTGCTATGCTTTTTGTGCTGTAACCTAACCGACACTATAAACATGTCACACAAGCTCGGAGACTCGCGTCTTCGCTCCGACGCATTGACTGACGTTGATAAACAGCCACCAGCCTGGCTGCTGGGCAAGATGACTGCACAGCCAGTTCACGCAGCGCAGCCACGTGGGTCGCCGTCGTATGCCGCATGCACCCGTATGCCAACTGCTGACACATTTTGTCGTGGCCCACGAGGAATTAACCCCCCCCCCCCCCGTAACGAACTTGTGACATCACACTGATCAACTTGTGTGCAATTCTTCGGGATCACTCAGCTCCACGCAGGGCCCACAGGAAATTTGTACGATAAGTTTCCTTTACTTCACGTCCATGGTCACAAACTTTTTGTTAACAGATTACCGGTTTCGGTCTATAATGACCATCATCAGAATCATATGATGGTCATTATAGACAGAAACCGGTAATCTGTTAACAAAAAGTTTGTGACCATGGACGCAAAGTAAAGGAAACTTATTGCATATACAGGTCACTGTTTTATTCGCGACAACGTCGCAACTTGTGAAATATGTACGAGGTGCTACAATAAAGTAATGAGACTGATTTTCTTTGCAAGATGTTCAACCCTGCAGGCTTGCGTAGGCATAATATCTTTGACTTTGGTCTATAAGCTGTTTCTAGTCCAAGCGGCACATCGATGCAACTGCTCAATCGTGAGTTGTGGTGTAATAAGTTAACATGTGTTTGTGTCTCTCGTCACGGAAATGGAACCGCATAATATTGCGCAATGGTATGCCATTTCTTTTTGAGTTAAATTTGGTGAAAACGCGACGACAACTCACAGTAAGCTTCAGAAGGCTTTTGGAGAGGAGGTTATGTCAAGAGTTCAAGGATTTCGTTGCCATAAAATGTTTAGTGAAGGCAGAACGAATGTTGAAGATGAAGACGGCAGTGGACGACCATCAACCTCACGGACGGATGTCAACTTGGCCAGGGTGCGTGAACTCGTACGATATGATCGAAGATTATCCGTGAAAATGATTGCAGAAGAACTGAACATCAATCGAGAAACGGTTCGTACAATAATAACTGAAGATCTTGGTACGAGAAAGATTTGTACAAAAATGGTCCCCAAAAGTCTCACACCACTACAGCGAGAAACACGGTAAAATGTGGCAGCCGATCTGTTAGAGAAAACGGAAATCAATCCAGAATTGTTGAGCAGTGTTATCACTGGTGATGAAAGTTGGTCTTTTCAGTACGATCCAGAGACAAAACGCCAAAGTTCGCGATGGTGCTCAAATGGATTCACCCAGACCAAAAAAGTTCACATGTCACAGTCAAAAGTGAAATGCATGCTTGAGTGCTTCTTTGATTCCAAGGGAATTGTTCATGAGGAGTGGGTGCCCCCTGGAGAAACAGGTAACCAATATTACTACAAAGAAATTTTAGAAAGACTTCGTAAAAGCATTCTTTGTGTCCGTGCCAACATTGCTGATAATTGGATTCTGCATCACCATAATGCACCATCCCATACTGCTCTGTCAGTACAGCAATTTTTAACTTATTCTCCAGATATCGTCCCGTGCGAGTTTTTTCTATTTCCAAGAGTCAAAACGGAGGTCAAGAGACACCATTTTCAAACAACACAAGATGTCCAAAAAGCTGAGACGAGGGTCTAGGAGGATATTGCAGAAGATGAGTTCCAGAAATGTTACCATCAAGGTAGAAGGGCTGAGTGCTATCAGAAAGGAACTACTTCGAAGGAGACAGCACTAAACTTGACTAAAGCCGGCCGTAGTGGCCGAGCGGTTCTAGGCGCTACAGTTTGGAACCGCGCGACCACTACGGTCGCAGGTTCGTATCCTGCCGCGGGCGTGGATGTGTGTGATGTGCCGGTCGAAGTGGCCGTGCGGTTAAAGGCACTGCAGCCTGGAACCGCGAGACCGCTACGGTCGCAGGTTCGAATCCTGCCTCGGGCATGGATGTTTGTGATGTCATTAGGTTAGTTAGGTTGAAGTAGTTCTAAGTTCTAGGGGACTGATGACCTCAGAAGTTGAATTCCATAGTGATCAGAGCCATTTGAACCGTTTTTGAACTTGACTAAAACGGTAAGCAACATTTTTTTCTCACATGAGTCTCATTACTTTATTGTCGCACTTCGCAGGTCAACGGAAAGCTACCCACTAAAAGTCTTCACTGTGTCATGTGCTACCGAGAGCTTGCATGCGTTTAAACACGCAATTCAGAATTATTAAACTCGTCTGAAACAGTTACTTGCTCCCCGCTGGAGAGGGCTGCTGGCACTCGTGAGTCCTGCAGTGTCACGTGCTGCAACGTAAGCGCCGGCCTGTGTTTCTCGTAGGCCTCGCCTTGTCAGTTGTGACGTCGATCACCTTCCATAAGCTTCCTCCTTGCACGGCCTGACGTAACGATGACGTAGCTTGCCGGTCGGCAGCTCGCGAAAATAGAAAGAAAACAGATGGGAGAATTACTCCATCGCATCGTAAAATTGGCAGGTACTTGCAAAATAGTAGTTTAAAACAGTGCAGTGACGTACCTTTAAATACACATTATTAAGTTCCTACACAAGTCACAATTTTGAAAGTCACGACTAGTTGTTATCACTCGAAAGTAAACAAGAAATCTCTTCCCTTTCAAGTGGTTTTTCGTTTCTTTCTTACAAAGTAATTGTACAAATCGCTTCCTTTTCTTCTTCACAAGTTGTTTTTCGATCTACTTTTCCACATAAAATTCCTTTTCATATCTGCAGTGGCGCTCTGATCGCGATTCTTTCCATAGTCGCCGTGGTGTAATAAATTACACACATTGTTTTATCAATCCTTACACAAGTATATACTTCAGAATGCTGTTTCGAACTGCACGGACGTCGTAAAATCTTCCATGTTGAACTTTACTGCTCCAAAGACACCAACATAAATTTTCTGTGCAAAAACGCCAATCCTGTTCGCATCAACTGGATTTCGTGAATGTATGACTTCATACTATCTCTTAATATCAAAGTCGTCGTTCATGACGTTCGAATAACAGCCCTCATCGTAAAGTCCGTGCATCAACAAACTGAGATTCGCTACTGCCAAATTTTGATCACTCTCAGCATTACATTTGTATTTGGCATTGATAAATTGATACAGCTCATTAGCATAAATTTCAGACTTAGAAGAATATCGTCGTATATCAAAAACCAGCTTGGCTTCCACATTAATTTAGTCACCTGTCTTTCCCATTTCAACAATGCCATCATCAATTACTGCATTAGGTTCGGTAGACTGCCGAATTTCTTGCTGCTGTAAGACAAGATGAGGGTGACCTTCAACCACCTCGGATTCCTTCTCCTCGTCGTGTTACATACTGTCATTAGTGTCATCAGAATTGTCTCTCAAGCCTGTGAACAATTCTAGAAAGTAATTACAAATTCTACCACCTTTTGATCCAACACTTCGTCCAAATCTAATTTCAGTGTGTTAATATGTTCATAGAGTTTTGTGTTCAGATTTTCCTCATAATCATCGAGTTTTTTGTCAGTGTCGCCAAGTTTTTCTTCAAATCTGCGCTCAACTCTTGTTCATTATCATAGACTCTTTTTATCGTAGGCACCAAGTTATAATTTTGCAACAACTGCATTAGCCCATCCTCTCTTCCCATAGCATCAACACGATTGGTATCTATGAAAGCCTCACGTGGATTATTTTCCGTTGCCTTCATATTTTGAATTCTATTAAATTAATTCCGACTCATTAATAAACCGCACAGCAACAGTGTCCTGATTAACACTATGGCTTCATTAATAACTTGAGTATTGTCAGTCTGACGAGCCATTGTTATTCAACTAAGTACTGCACGCCGTAATTTATAATCAAAGTATCGGTCCACAGTTTTACGTGCCTCTTCCTGTCCGACGTTGCTTGATCGAGGCACCGCTGAAGATATCAAATTAATGCTCTATGCCTTGACGCCGGCAGTTGGGCACCTGACCAGAAGATTGTTACAGGATGCGACATTCGTGTCACCGGTCTCCATAGACATTTATCAGTCAGAACATTATGACGACGGGCCTAATAGCTGAAATGTCCGCCTCTGGCATGGATAACAGCGACGTCGCGTCCTGCCATGCAAGCAATGAGGCCTTGGTAGGTCTCTGGAGGCAGCTGGCACCACATAAGCACACGCAAGTTATCTAATACCCGTTAATTCCGGGAAGGGCGATGATGACCTCTGACGTCGCGTTCAATCACGTCCAGATGTGTTCGATCGGATTCCGATCCGGCGAGTTGGAAGGCAAGCAAATCAATTGGAACTCGCCGCTGCATTCCTAGAACCTTTCCATCACACTCCTTCTCCTGTGGGATGGCGCATTATTTTGATGAAAATTTCCACTGCCGTTGGAAAACATTATCGTCGTTAAGAGGTGTACGTGGCCCGCAACCAATGTACGTTACTCCTTGCCCGTCATGGTGCCTTGGAAGAGCTCCACTGAACCCGTGGGTGCCCACGTGAATGATCCAAAGAGCACAACGGAACCACCGCCAGCTTGTCTCCGTCCCACAGTATTGGTGTCTAGGATCTGTTCGCCTGGAAGGCGACAGGTTTCGGCCTCCCATCGGCATGATGAAGAAGGTATCGGGATTCATCAGCCCAGTGCAGACAGTCATGTGCCCATTTCAGTGGTAGTTTCCGATGTCGTGGTGTCAACACTAGCACATGCTTGGGTCGTCGACTGCGGAGGCCCATCGTTAAGAGTGTTCGGCACACTTTGTGTTCAGACACACTTGTACTCTGCCCAGCATTAAAGTCTGATGTTGGTTTCGCCACAGTTCGCCGCCTGTCCTGTTTCACCAGTCTTCCCATCCTATGACGTTCGACATCTATAATGAGGGATGGCCGCTCAACCCCACGACGTCTGGACGTATTTTCACCTTGACCTCGCCTACGTGTTGAAGAACACCACACCAGTCCTCTAACACTCGTGCAGTTTCCGAAAAGCTCGTGCCGAGCCTCCGGGCCATCGCCATCTACTCTCGGTCAAACTCGTATAGATCACGCGCCCTCCCCATTGTACAGACGGACAGCATATTCGCTGTTACTACGTGCACCGTGCTTGTGTCATTCTTCGCCAGGTAACGCTTCTATCACCAGGACGGGTTTATACCGCAATAGGACGTGGTTATAATGTTCTCGCTGATCAGTGTGTAACATTACAGCAGAGTGCGTGCTGCATTACTACGAACTGCCGCCTCTCTCCACATTTATTCCAATGACCGATAATTTAGGGAAGCGGATGCTGTCGGTCGGTTTCAGAACAGTTATTATTAGCAGATCATGAACAGCATAATTTACAGTCCAAAGAACTATTCTCAGGAAACACTTTTAACTGCGCACAGTGTGGCACCCACGTGTCACCATACATCGATCTTTCCACACTGAAACTCGCAGCTGAACAAACGAGGCGCGGGTAATCGTTTCCCAACCAATGAACAATTTCATTCGAATACTGTCGGCTCGCGCATCGTCTCAACCCAACCGCATGGCACGGAACCTCGGACTGTACTCCTGATAGTTTGCCAGTCTACCACGCTACATGCTCTCGCCCAGAAACAACAATCATGGCTTGTTCAAAACATTGTCAGCGGGCAGCGATTACTTTGAAATTCTAACTCTTGTCAACCGGAGGTAGCTGCAACGAAGCCACAGTAATGGAGAAGATCGATAAATTAACACCCAAATGTTACATATAACAGCAAATATCTTGACATCTGACAACACAGGATCCTCACAAAATGTGTGCACAGCAAAAAATGATTACAGATTTTACTGTTCGTTATAATTTCTCACATAGAATAAAGCATAAAGAAACTGTCGAGTCTAGAATGGTATTTCATAACTTTTCTAAATGTGTGCACACCGTTTCCCTATCATCAAGGAAATTAATGTCAAAAGTTGGCGATTGTCAGTAATCTTATCAGATATATACAGGGTGGTCAGAAAATGTCTGATACGCTTGTAGATATACTTGTTTTGTGCCTTTTCTTGCTGCAACTTAATTTATTTTTCTCAGACGCGTTTCGCCTTTTTCTTACTCTGAGGGATCTTCAGTAGACCTAGAACGTTACGGTTTTCTTATTTTTAGATTGTGGAACAGTTGACGTCGCGTTTTGTATGTAAATAAGTAATTATTTACGGTTTGTTGGCATCTGTGTTTCCTCTCATCTGTTCTGGAGGTCGTACTACCACTTCATTTTCGAAACATAAGCACTATTTTGAATTCCGAACTTTTTCTTTCACACTGTTCACCATGTTTCTCGTTCCTTTTCGCTGTTTGTGCATTGTTGTTCTTTAGCCACTACTTACATCTATTTATTGAATGCTGTGCTTTTCATGACGTAAATATTATGAGTTCGATGTGTGTTTCCTTCTGTTTGGTTTGTTTACCTGCATGTTGCCAACCTAACGAAGTACATGTTGTAAACTAACATCTATTCATGATGTTTATATCTGTGTGTGTGTGTGTGTGTGTGTGTGTGTGTGTGTGTGTGTGTGAGAGAGAGAGAGAGAGAGAGAGAGAGATGTGTGTCGGGGTGGGGGAAAGGGTATTGGGAGGGGTTTCTAGGTGGTTTGAGTTGTAGAGTGTTGAGTATGAATGTAATAGCTGTCAGAGATTGGCTGAAAGCTTTGGTGGTCATCTGATCTGAGTT